>NC_066618.1:80265537-80579754 GCF_025201925.1 Gopherus flavomarginatus
CCGCAACCCCTGCTGCCCCAGCCCTGGGCTCCCCCCCACCACTGCTGACTCCACCCACTCCCCTCTTGCCTCCAGCCAGTCCAGCGCTGGTAGAGTCAGGGTAAGCAGCAGGGTTCCCAGGCTGCACCTCAGCCCAGGATCCCTCCAGCCAGAGAGTCATAATAGCTGTTACACTTCTGTACCATTTTAGCATACTTTAAGCAGCAGAATATGCATTTATTCAATTCCACATCCATGCCCTAGAGAGTCAGATTTTCAGTCTCTCATGAATGCTCCCTTTTATTTGCGTTAAGCGAAGAAGAGCCACTGCTCATAACCATAGGTTCTGATGAGCCTCTGTTCATGGGATGAGTTTTATTGTTCCACTGCCAGGCAACTGAATGCTTTTCCAGGACAATTCTTTCATTTTAAAGCTATAAAATAAGAGATTCAATCTGAGATTGCATTTTTAGGAAAACGTCCCACAAACATGAATTGTGTATTACTAGATTGTTCCATGCCACAGATTTATCCAGCTCCTCTCTCCCGCCCTTGCAGTACTTAATGTATTTAGGATTCCACTGGGGCGTGGCCTGAGCAATAGACGATGTGCACTTGTGCTGCCCCACGTACAAAGCAAAGGCTAGATTGTAATTCTCTGGTTCCTGGTTCCCACCTTGTTCTGGGGGATAATGGGAAATACTGTGCTTCAGCCCCTATGCCTGGCATGTTGGTTCAGCTGCACTAGCTGGCATGTTGAGGGAGGTGGAGCTAAGGTAGCAGTCCCACAGAGGCTACTCTGCAATCCCTTGTGCTGTTACCCACGACGCGGGTAGCCAAGGCAAGGAAGTTTGATAGTCCCTCATGCCGATGTGTAAGGCAGCTCATAACCGAACCCTTATTTGGATGGAAGGTGAGGTGAAAAGGCCATACTATATTTACTCTCTATCCCAGACACTGTGAACACCAGACTTTGTCATATACAGGAAATTATTGTTTAAAGAAAGCACCAATGCTGATGGGTCAGTTGGTTTGCCTTCATGTTGGCATGATACTGAGCCACACACAGAGTGTTGATTCACCCCTAGAGGAATGCACATCACACCCCTTCATGTTTTGTGCGTGCTTGACTGGCAGCCAGGAAATCTGGGGTCTGTTCCCAGCTCTGCCACAGACTTGTAGGGATGGCTTTAGGCAAGTTGTTTAGGCTGCGATTTTTCAAAAACAGGTGCTTAAAGTTCGGCTTCTAAATCCATTGCTAGGCACCTAACAAGGGGCCTGATTTTGCAGCGCCCAACATCAGCTCAGTGGCTGGCAGTAGGAGAAGAGCTTTTCTACTGTTGCAGCATGAAGTAGTTCCCTCAGGCTTGAGGCTGTGCTCTGACCCCTCCCCTCCTCAGCAGGACATTGCTGTCCAGGAATGTTGGGGAAGACACCAGGGAACGTGGGCAGGTCACCCAGCACCCACTGGAGACCTCCTTGTGAACCTCGTGGCTAGGAAACACCAATCAATGGGAACATCTACACTTGAATTTTTAATTGCAGCTTAACATGTTAACTAACACGGTTGTAAATTCTAGCATAGACAGGACACAAATGTTTATTGTTGGTCATGTTTATCTTCAGGGTTAGACTCAACTGGGAATAAAAGTTTGTGTCCTGGAACAAACATTTGTCTAATATCTACTATAGAATTGACAACAGTGTTTGTTAATACTAAGGTGCGATGTTCCATTAAAGGTATTGCTGCCATTTACATGTGTATTTATTATGGTCTGCATTCTTAAATATTTGTGATCTTAGAGGGATAGTCTATACATTGAAAAACAGACACATCTCACACCTGTATTGAATAGCTGAGGACATAAAATTGAAGGGAGCATTTTGAACAGCAGTGGTAAGTCCCTGACACTTGATGCCTAAAAATGACATTTGTCCAGTTCATTGTTTCCTTTGCTTCATTTCTGTTCCATTTGTTAAATTTTATAGATAATGTTTTGTTTTTTAATGTGTAGCTAGTGCTTGGATTCAGCTAGAACTGAAAGAACAGCATAGGCCTATGTATGATTGATCTCAGCCTTATGGTTAAATATACATACAGGATGTATTCCTCAGCTATTAGATGTTAAATAGATACTAAAGATCTAGTAGGTATCTTCCACCTCTGACTTCTGTTCATTCTGCTTTCATATCCCCTATGAGTCTCCTACTCTCCAGTGTAGCTGTTCATATGCAGTGAGGTTTTAATGTGATGTCCATCACCATGGTATCTGAATGCCTGCCACAACTGACGAGATTCTGACTGCCACTAATAGTGTTCTCAAGAACACACAACCTTCACCCTTGGACACTATTTGTGGGGAATTTTTTGTGCTCTGCCTTGTAGCCTGTGCAGCAGGCAATGGGGTTGCACAGATGTAAGATAGAATTTGGTCCATGCTTTTTCGAATTTCAGAATATATTGTTCTGACCCAGCCAGAGGCTTGTTTTAAGTCAGCCACAGTACATCCTCTCCTATAAATAAATCATCTTAAATGGAGGTTTGCATGGCTTGTCAAGGGGAATGTTAGTATTAATAGAACTGAATGAATAAAAAGGGGAAAACTCTGATTTGCCCTTTTGAAATGTTTTTTCTTTTTCTTCTGGGGGAAAATGGAGCACGAGGGTGACCATCCACTTGCAGTCAAACATGCATAACTCTGCTTTTTAGCCATAAATCACATTCTCCAGTGGAGAATAGGCATTAAATCTACTTTTCTACTCGTCTCATCTTAGATGTTTAATGAAGACCTGAGAAAGTTGGTATTTCCCTGTACTGAGGCTTTATGCCGTACAAACAGAACGTCCAACTCTTATTTTCCATTAATATTAATGAGAGTTCTGCATATGCCATGACAGAATAAATGCCAAACTACAGGAACCATTTACTTCCCAGAGGGAAGTGTAGCTACTTCAGGCAGTGTGAGAATAGGGCTAAAAGCAGCCAGAAAGACGAGAGAGCGCTTCCAGCAGTGCAGAGAAGAATCTACAGAAGATTAGTAATCCCAGGCAAGCAAGGTGTTATGGAGTCTAGTGCTTGGATTGGGCACTGTATACCAAAGCAACCAAACATCACAAAGATAGTACCAGTAGGCAGGCAGGGCCCAGGCGCTATTGGAGGGGACTATATGAACTGGCTGACTGCTCCAACAATTCCTAGAGATGGAAGGCAAAGGTATAGCCATGAAATCTTTGGAAATTCTCCATGCAGCAGCGTAGATTGGTCAGACACAAACAGTAGGAACTGGCTGCAAAACCAACTCTTCTAGGACTAACAGACTAAGCCAAAGAGCTAGAGAAGACTAAGACTCTGCTCAGTACACTTTCATAAGGCTCTTGTAACTGAGCTACATCAGTAAAATCTGGTATTAACCCATTTCCAGGTATTCTCTTTTCACACAGAATTCACATCCTGACAAGCATACCAGTAAACAAAGAGCCTCCCACTATATATTATAGTAAGTGCCAATGTGACAAGGAATGATACATTTCAGGAGAAATAGTCTTATTCTATTGCATTTATTACCTTGTGATACAAACCCAGTGCTTCCCTTCAGTAACTTCCCTGTGGCAGACATTGGCATGTCCCTTCTCCCTGTGCTTTAACACAAAATATGAACCTTTATATTTTAAAATTAAGCTGCTGGCTTGTTCACTTTCAAAAGCACCCCTCAGAGTGTAAACAATGAACACTTACCACTGCCTTGAAGAGAAAGGCAGCAGCAGCAGACAAGGTATTGAATCTGCCTTTCCACTCATCTTTGTGCTTAGATGTTTAAGGAAGACCTGAAAGGGTGGTATTTCCCCGTATTGCTGCTTCCTGCCATACAAACATAGCTGGAAAAGGGGGTAACTGTGCGGTGGCAAAATAGCAGATGCAAAAGTATTCAAGATAGTTAAGTCCCAGGCAGACTGCAAAGAGCTACAAAAGGATCTCTCAAAACTGGGTGATTGGGATTATGTTTTCCAATGTGCATTTGCATTTATCAACATTAAATGTCATCTGCCATTTTGTTGCCCAACTATACATATAAAATGATGGGGTCTAAATTAGCTGTTACCACTCAAGAAAGATCTTGGAGTCATTGTGGATAGTTCTCTGAAAACATCCACTCAATGTGCAGCGGCAGTCAAAAAAGCTAACAATGTTGAGAATGATTAAGAAAAGGATAGATAATAAGACAAAAAATATTAGATTGCCTCTATATAAATTCATGGCACACCCACATCTCAAATACTGCATGCAGATGTGGTCACCCCATCTCAAAAAAGATATATTGGACTTGGAAAATGTTCAGAAAAGGGCAAGAAAAATTATTAGGGGTATGGAACGGCTTCCTGTGAGGAGAAATTAATAAGACTGGGACTTTTCAGCTTGGAAAAGAGATGACTAAGGGGGCATATGATACAGATATATAAAATCATGACTGGTGTGGAGAAAGTAAATAAGGAAGTGTTATTTACTCCTTTTCATAACACAAGAACTAGGGGTCACCACATGAAATTAATAGGCAGCAGGTTTAAAACAAATGAAAGGAAGTATTTCTTCACACAAACACACAGTCAGCCTGTGGAACTCCTTGCCAGAGGATGTTGTGAAGGCCAAGACTATAACTAGATAAATTCATAGAGAATAGGTCCATCAATGGCTATTATCCAGGATGAGCAGGGATGGTGTCCCTAGCCTCTGTTTGCCAGAAGCTGGGAATAAACAACAGGGGATGGATCACTTGACAGTTACCTGTTCTGTTCATTCCCTCTGGGGCATCTGGCATTGGCCACTGTCGGAAGACAGGATACTGGGCTAGATGGACCTTTGGTCTGACCCAGCATGGCCGTTCTTACATAACATACAAAGAGGACCACTCACATCCCCACATCCTGCTCTTTGCTGAAGGACCCTGACATGGTCCTTGTGGGGCTTGAACAATGATGTCAGATAAAGATGGACCACTCGAGCTGCACCTTCCCCTCTGTTGAAATGAATGGGAAGACAAGCTATAGAATCTGTATCCTTCCTCACTCCTCCCCAGGGGCAGCTCCAGGCACCAGCACAGCAAGTGCATGCCTAGGGCATCAAGCTGTGGGGGGTGGCCTACCAATCACTGAAAGGGCGGCAGTCAGGCAGCCTTCGGTGGCATGCCTGTGGAAGGTCCGCCAGTCCCACAGCTTCGGCAGCCCTTCAGCGCGGGACTGGCAGATCACCCGCAGAAACGCCACCAAATCCACGCGACCGGCAGACCTCCCACAGGCGCGCTGCCAAAGGCTGCCTGACTGCCGTGCTTGGGGCAGCAAAAAGCACAGAGCTGCCCCTGCTTCTCCCAACTCCTCATACATCCCTATATCCATGGAAGGGAGAGCTGCTGCTCAGGATACAGCTTTCCATGTGAACACTAGTCTGGTCATCCATGGATCTCAACTGAGTCCTCCAGCCAAAAGAGAGAAGTAAGGAACAGATAAAGAAAAGTGAAATGCAAGGTAGTGAGTCCCCACTCCCCCATCATAAAAGAGCATGATGGCAAAACCACCATCACCTTTAAGGTCCCATACTGCATTAGATTAGAAGCAGCAATTGCTAATATGGGCCCTGATTCAGCAAACCCTTGAGCATGTGCTAAAGCCTCATTGAAGTGAATGGGGTGTAAGCACATGAATCAGGGCTATAGCAAAAAGCTGCTTCTGCCTAATGTGATTTCAGCAAGTTAGGGCAGCCAGAACTGGAGAAGGATCTGATTTGGTTTTATTTTTTTAAATGGGTAAAAGATATTTGCTCAACTGGTTTTTGAAAATGGGCAAAAGCCAGCTCTCCTGCCTTCCCCAGCTTCGCAGGTAAGGAGTCAGACATGCTTAGAAAGTGTGTCTGCCAAGGGGTCCAGGCCTACAATTTGATCATTAGAGAGCACAGCAGTGAAACAGAAAACTCAAGTGGTCATGTGCCACTTTTAGGCTGAGATTTCCAAAGAGGGCTAAGGGAGTTGGGCACCAACTCCCACATACTTCCAACTGGGCACCTAATTGCCCTAGGTCCATCTGGGGAAAAAAAAAAAAGCCTTATCCATAATGCTGCCTTTCTTCTTCACTATTTTTCTGTGCTGGGCTCTTAGCCCATCCATCTCCAAAGCAGGATTTCCTTGTCTTACAACCTATGCTGTAATTAAGAGTTTTTCTGCCCCTTACCTGTTTGTATTTTTTTCTTTTACCCTATTCCAGGGGTTCTCAAACTGGAGGTTGGGACCCCTCAGGGAGTCACAAGGTTATTACATGGGGGGGTCACGAGCTGTCAGCCTCCACCCCAAACGCCGCTCCTCCTCCGGCATTTATAATGGTGTTAAATATATTAAAATGTGTTTTTAAATTTATAAGGGGGGGGGTCACACTCAGAGGCTTGCTATGTGAAAGGGGTCACCAGTACAAGAGTTTGAGAACCACTGCCCTATTCTGACCCCTTTCCCCGGCACTGAGCAAGATATGTGACACTGCAAAGAAATCTCACAAGCCAGAACTGAATGCAAATAGAGATGTTAAGATCATCATTGGGAGTGAATCACTCAAAATTTAGGTTATACTGACCTCTAGGGGACTACAATAAAAAGCCAAAAACATAAAGGCCTGAATTTCTATTTATACTAAGGCCCCTTCACAACACTGTGTGGCAATGTAAAGGGGCCTGAAAGTAAATGTAATGTAATTAAACCCGTTTTCAGACCCCTGTACACTGCCACAGCTCTGTAAAGGGACCTCAGGTCCAAAGTGTTCCCATTCCCTAGTTTCTTTATAATTCTGATACCTTAAGAAAAGCACACACAACCATGCATGTGTGTGTTTAAAACCAAGATATACATTTGCAAGTTATATAGTATTTTGTCAATTGCTGGGGCCACGTGACAACTGTATGAGCAAAATATTTCTCCAATGCGGGAGGTGAAATATGAAGACCTATAGGACAAATGGGTTTGTTGTTGTGGGCTTTTAAAAAGGGTTTATGGATCTGCTTAGATGGCATGCTTTCATTATGTTTCCTTTTGCTGCAATTGTGGTTGATGATGGAGGTGGGGCGGGCAGGGGCGAGATTTGCAATGTGTAGGCTACTGCTGGAACAAACTCTAAAGGAATTTTCTTAACCACAAAGCTAAATGTATCTAAATCACTGGAATAGCCTTGCTCTTTTACTGACATGCAAGAGGGAGTGCCCCAGACAGTTGTATTGAAGCCCTGTGCCTCCTGAAGAGCTGTCTGAAACAGAGAGACAAGGTGGATGAGGTAATATCTTTTACTAGATCTTTTACTGGACCAACTTCTGTGAATGAGAGAGACAAGCCTTTGAGCTTACACCGAGCTCTTCTTCAGGTCTGGGATCCACTCTCCTGCTTGATCCACAGAGGGTGGACACCTCGCCCCCAATCGGAATGGTTCAGGATACTCCACTGAGCATCCAGTGACATTTTCCTCTTAAATGGTGTTCCCTTTGGTGAAGGGAACGATTCCAGCCACAGAACTTACCAAAACAATACGTAGAGCACTATGGTTAAATGCCTGTTCTTCACAGACAGAAAACTATTTCAACACAGCAAATGACGGTGGATTCGCCAGACTGGCACAGTAGTCTTTCAAACAAATCAGGGAACAGTACGCCAATTTCACAGTTGCATTTAAAAGTGCAGTGTTTAAACAGACATAGCAATGGACAAGTATTGCCATTTTCATTTACAGGCAGAATGGATAACTTCCCAATTTCCACAAGACAGAGGACTTGTTAGGTGCTCAACCAAAGCCTGTGGAGCAACAGCAACTCATATTAGGCCAGTGAAACTGCTGCCTCATGTTGTCAATGTTAAGATTCGCTATTGGTCCATTTAGCTGAAAACAGCTGGTAGTCTTGAATTGTGGCCTCCCAAGACCCAGCTTAATCTGTAGGGTTTAGAACTAAATCTCATACAGTACCTTACATTTGCAAATTGTATTTGTTCCACTGCACACTGATGCTGCACAGAAAATATTAAGCTCATACCCAGCCCCTTCTCTCTCAGCATTTTCTTTGAGTTCTACACTCTGTCCTAGAACCAGTGCTTGGTATTATTTCACTTACAGAGAAAAGAATCCAGAAGTCATCAAAGTTTGGTAAGCTCTTTAATGGCAAGCTTATGGTGTAACTACATTGTTGGATTTGATGCCTAGGTGTCGGGGGAGAAAAAGTAGGAATGGAAGAATAGACAGGGTTCCATTGAAAGTTCACACCTTTTAAAGCATTTAACAAAAGGGCAACATCTTTTGGCAACCCATTTCACAGCTTTGTAGTCACAAACAGAGACAAATCTTCCAGCAAGAAAATGAGAAAAACCACACTAAAAACAGTTTTGCATGGCAAATTGCTCGTTATTTCTGCTTGATATGTTGCTGGCTGGATTGAGCCCAACATTAGGAGAGTAAAACTTGACAACAAAAATTGATTTAGACTGAACTCCAGTTTTGACATTTATTCCCCTACTCCCTAAAGACTAAAGTAGACATCCTTTACATGCAATGTTATTACATATCTTTGTCTACATAAATAACAGTATGTCAGTACAGAAAGGGAATTTCAAAAGCTCAAAGTATTTTACATGAAACTGGTGTAGCTTTCCTGTGGTCAGTACTGGCTAGCTCAAATAATTTTTTCTACAGGCAAATGAACACCATTTGTGATACTCTATACGTTCCTGCTTACAACTGAGCTGATTGATGAAGCAATGTTACATGACTTTATTTAAACTTGAGCTTGTAATAATGTAGCTGTGCCTTTATGCATAATACCCTTTAGAAATAATAAAACAGGTGATGTTAAAAAATCCCAACATAATGGATTTGACCAACAATTTAGCACACTGAACTGGTCATTGTAGGTGGGGCTCTTAAACAAATCTCCTCCTACAGGGTGCAATGTGCATCTGCCATGGACATCAGATACCAACAATGCAATCTGGTAAATTTCAGACCAAGTCTGATTAAATCCTAAAAGGGGCAGTTTCTGGTTTCAGGACTGGATATTCAGGTATTGAGGAACTCTGGGGAGAATGATGTGTCTCACTGTGTGTTTTTATTGTAATAAAACCCTTTGGAAATTCAGGCCCCAATCTTACTCCTTCGCTCACAGAGAATGCATAACTCTCCTTCACTCCCAATAACTTCAGGGAATCCACCCACACAGAGCCTGTTAGGATTTAACACCTTCACTTCCTTCAGTCACTCCTGCCTAGTAATTAGGGACCATGGTTTTCCAACTGGGAACTCATATTGCAGAAGTGGGTTGGAAGAGAAGGGCTTTGCCAGAATTAAAAACCAAACAATAAAATGCCCCCCTTTGTTCAACACAATTCAGAACAGAGTACACACAGACAGCGGATACAAAGTGCCAGCTTCCTTAGCTACTCAATCTTCAGAGCCTGAAGCCCAGGCTGAGCAAGATTTTCAAGTGACTAGTGATTTCAGATGCCTTCGTTTTTGGGTGCCCAAAATGGGACATCTTGAAGGGACATGATTTTGAGAGGTTGAGTGTTTAAGCATTTCCTGGAAATCAAGCCTCATTAAGATGTCTCAGTCTGGACACCCAAAAATCACTAGTCACTTACCATCAAACCTTGACCAGTGTGCTTCAGTCTTGGGTCCTGGTAAAACATGACTAAAAGTACTCTTTATTGAGAGAAATTGGACAGCTATTCCCTGCTTCTGTGAAACAGCCATCTGAAAACTACTTTGACTGTAATGGACCCTTGGGATGGCTCTTCACAGCTTATTAAGAAGTAACTACAGCTGGGGCTGTATATGACACAAGCTGCTTCGCTGCAGAACACCTTCCCCACTCTTGCTCCCCCGACTCAAACAGCATGTCCTGCAACACAGGGTGAAATCACAATAGTCTGTATGCAGGCCACTGATAAAGGAAAGCTAGCTCCAATTATTTTCAGCAAAAACTGCATTTTATGAGCTTACAAATTTCAAAGGCACAGAGCTACCCAAAGTGTGGGGGGGAACTGACTAGCTGAGAAATAATACGGGATAGGGCTCGCGATTTGGACTGGGCGGTCCTGAGAGGTTCAAGTTACTGATTATGACTGTGCATGGTGGGGTTGTTAGTCCCCACATCTGTGTTAGTGAACAAAGAATTTAGTTTGTCTCTAAAATGCGCTGCCTGTATCCAGAGCAAGCTCTTTGGGGTCTTTTTGTTCTGTGTTTGGACAGCCCCTAGCACAATGGGGTCCTGGCCCATGGCTGGAGCTCCTATGCTACCACAATACAAATAAATAAATACCAACACTAGGCAAAAAAAAGTCTCTTAGGCCTGGTCTATACTTAAAATTTAGGTCAATACAGTTATAGCACTCAGGGGTGTGAAAAACCCACACCTCTGAGCCCAGGTCAGCATAGCTATAAACCCCCAGTTAGAATGCTTCAGTCTGCCTATCTACCACCACTCAGGGAGGTGGAGTTCCTACAGTGATGGAAAAAGCCTATCCATCAACATAGGAAGCATTTACATTATCATGCTACAGTGGCATCGCTTCTGTAGCACAGCTGTGTCAGTACAGTGCCTATAGTTGACAAGCCCTAAGTTAATCTTTTCTCCATCCCTCCCCCTTGTCACCCCCACATTTATCAATCATTATGCTAATTTTAACCTACACAGAACTACACCCGACTTTGAGACCTTATAGGAACATGTAGCAGTTTCTCTATGGACTGCATGGGATCCAGAAGCAGACTGCGTGGAGCTAAGTCTAAGATCTCTCAAAATCGTGGTATTTTTTCTGAAAGATATCGTTCTATTCTCTTGCCCTGTGCTACCCTCACCCCAACAAAACCTAGTTGTAATATTTATAAAACCTATTCCTTTTTTCCTGACGTTCCACCTATTTCTGAACCTTCCCAAACAGCACTCTGCTCATCGCAAAAGAGCAACATGTATTCAAAAGAGCCAGGTCTGAGAGTCTCTGTTCTGGTACATTTATATTTAGTTAGAAAATCAAATCTATATATGGAAAAGAGACTGGCTTTGCCCATTTTTTTACTGTCTTTCAACCGACATTCTGCTTTGAGGATGGGCAATAATAAAATACTTATTAGTGTTCATCCCTAGATCGAAAAGCACTTTATATGGGTGAGTAAACATTACTATCATCTTCGTTTTACAGGTTGGGAAACTGAAGTACAAGATTCAGGTTTCAGAGTGGTAGCCGTGTTAGTCTGCATCAGCAAAAACAACAAGGAGTCCTTGTGGCACCTTAGAGACTGAGATTTTCAAAGGAAAATATAGGCCTTAGGCACCCATTTCCCACTGAATTTCACCAGGCTTTGGATGCATAACTCTCACAGACTCCCCTGAAAACCGCAATGACTCACCTAAGTCAAGAGTGAATCAGTGGCAGAGCTGATAAGAAACCCCAGATTCCCTGACTCGGGCTCCCACCCTGCAAGCTCTTATCCACATGTGTTTACAGGACTCGGCTCTCAGGCGGGTGTTCGATCCATTGGGCCATGACTCCTCCTTTTACTTACTGGGTAAGTGGCTAATAATTCCAACTCAGACAAGGGAAGTGAGAAGGAAAAAAAAAAAATAGTAAAAAGTTTGGAACCCTTGTGGTTCCACTAGATAACTCAGCATTTCTTGGATTGTTTGATAAATAAGAAATAATACCATAACAACACAGAAACGGATATGGTCAAAGTCTAAGAAACTAGTATTTTTGATAAAATACATTCTGTATTAATGCTAATTCAACATTTAATACACGTTAATTTATATTTTATCCTTGCTATATAAAATTCCAGTTTATTTTAAATAGTGCATGGTAGTAGCCTGACCCAGCAGTGGCTCAACATGCTCAGCCCTGGCAAAAACAATGGGAGATGAGGGGGTTCAGCACTTTGCAGGACTAGGCCCTTTCAGGAGCCTGATCTTCAGTCTTTATTTGGGCAAAACTCTTGCTGGCTTCAATAGGAGTTTAATCGGAGTGAAAGCTGCAGGCTAGGGCCCTAGGCAAGTTGCAGAAGTCACTCACATGGCATGTGATGTTCAAAATAAAAACAAATGAATACAGGAAATAATATATCTATCTTCATAACTTACAGCTTCATGTTTGCTTATAACCATATTAATGCTCAACTGCTCATCTGCAGATCAGAGTCAATCAAAATGCAGGCAAAGGTGGCAAAGTGCAGAATACATCTCAACTCCAATGTATGTAGTTCATAAGGGGTGGATCCTCCAGCCTTCACTCACTCAAGTAGCTCTTACTCACAGAAATAGACCCATTGTAGTCAAACAGCCTGACTGACTCTCATTTGCATTAAGCCTCCTGAAAATTACATCTATACCCATGTCAGAGCAGTGCGAAGGAGTCTTAATGTAAAGGAGAATCAGAAGCTGTGTGCACAGTCATCTGCACCTGTGCAAAACTGATTTAAATGGTTAGCAAATCAGAATGGTAGTATTTTATACCCACCTTGCATAGGTGCAAACAATGCACTACTTTAGATTCAAAGCAGAGGAAAATCAGCCCCCAAAATATCTGTTTGTATGAGTTGGAATCAAAGGATCAGCACCTAAAGATGTAACCCCCAAAAAGCTCCTCTGAAGGACGCCCCTGTGTAAAGTTATGACAAGTCTCTTTTAGATGGAAAGGAAAGAAAAACTTGGGTACTTAAAGCAGGGATGGAAACCACTCGTATTACACTTTATTTTGGTAAGCAAAAAGCGCCTATTGCTGCTGTACAGTGTTATACAATGAACTGCCACAGTTCTCACACCACTAGTCCATAGAAAATGTGTTGCGACTATCATATTTATATGCCTGCATGCCAAGAGAATGTACAAAGTTTCATTAAGCTTGGTTTCTTGTCTAGTTTGTGATATTCTTAAACTCAGACTTTTACAGTGTTGCAGACACTTCTGTGCATATTCAAATACCATTTTCCATCTTGGTTACAGAAAGTTTTGCCTCTGTTAGAAAATTAAGTGTTATGCATCCCCTAAGCCTTCATCAGACACACAAATCACCAAGAAAATTAACTCTTTCACTAGGCTTTAAAACAGTTTCTTTTACAAATAGATCCAATAGGAGATACTGCTAATAACAGAGTTTTTAAAAGAGTGTCAGTTGTTTCTGAGAGTTGTCCAAACATTTTCTCTTCACTAAGTGTTAATTTTTATAAAGCTAACGCTGTATTAAAGGGCTTTGAAGTTTGTGACCTACATTTTGTGTTTTTAAAAAAGTTGTCTAAAAACAGTCATTTAGAAATACTTTCCTAGATAGCGTAAAATTGCTGTATGAGAATGGAATCCCTTCTTTTCTTGCATTTTCAGAATAAAAGGTGAGTAAATAAAGAGGTCCTGTCTTTTCACCATCTGACCCTCACTTGAGAGTCACTTACACTTGGGCAAACGAGGTGTAAAATACTATGGGTCTTACTTTAACTTACTCTAAAACCTCTTTCCACCACTCTGGGGGACAGGTCATCAGTTGACGGAAACTGTCATCATTCTACAGGCAATGACACCAGCCGAGGACCCACCCTAGGCAATGTAAAGGACCTTAAAGTGGGCATAAATTACATCTGTGCTCCCTTCAAGACCTTTTTACACAGCGAGAACAATGTAAAGGGGGCTTAGTGAGAATGAGAATCAAGCCCTACCATTCTGGTTTGGTAGCATTTTACACCAACTTTGACAAGCATGAATAGCTACACAAGGTACAAGACACTGAAGAACAAGGCCCAGTGTGAAGCAGCGGATTCCATTATAACTTGAAGAGCCAGGTGCTGGGTTTATACCCTTAGGGCTTCAAAGTTAAGTTGCACTTTAATTCAGGATGCGGCAAGATTTGAATAAAGTTGTTGTTTTATTAAAGTCAGCAAAGCTGAAGGATGATTTTTGTGCAGGAGGAGACTATGCAATGGAAAATTTTTAATTCATTTAATTTCTATTAAAACAGTATTTGGCTTTGGAACAGATGGTATCAAAGTACCAAGGTGTACCATCATGTGCACTGATCACACAAATGTCCTAATTATCCCCAGCGATTAACCCAGCACCTCTACATTCAGGTGGTGTTAAGAAACACTAAAATGTGCTGCACAAGCATTTGCCTAAATTTTGTCCCTCCTAAGTAATTTTTTTTTTCAAATCTTTATGTGCACTTTTGCAATATTAACCATTATGGAACTAGTGCTTTACAGGCATAATCGCTCACAGTTTGATACTCTGACTGGTAGTATAGCAAAAAATAAAAATTAAAATTAAAAAAAAATTGTTCCATTAAAACTAAAAGTGCAGATTGCATTTATTCTCTGCATTCATTTTTCCTCCGTAAGGTCATATGTGAGTACTTCACACACTATTCAACAGTTACTACATTCAAAGTACATTCATGTCAGTGAATGTTATTCTCAAAACACAAGTCAAAAAGACAGTCAGCGACAAAACTAGTTCTAAATTAATGATGGCAGAATGCTACCAAGACAACTCCATAGAAACCCCACTGAAACAGGAGAGAAATTCAGGTCACTTCTTAGCAAAGCTCATCACAGAGATATTTATGTTTTGATTTTTTTTTTAAACTTTGATTCTGGGAGCCATATTTCCCATATGATGCGCTAATTCAAAAATGCTAATGCAGGAGCACATGACCCCACCTGGTACCAAGGGATTAAGATCTGTTAATTCCTCAGATAATTACTGCTGGCTGACACCCATTTGTTGGTGATCGGCTTCTGGTTCCTCCTCTTCCACATCTGCGTTATATTCTTCAAATGCATCATCATCGACATCTGGAAGCCCCAGTAACTATTTTTAAAGAGAAAATGGGAAAGTGTAATAATCAACAGCAAAGATCAAACTGATGCCATTCTTGCAATTTTACCACGAATCTCACCACAATATTTGGCTTTTTTCTGAAAGCCCCAGAGTCACGAGGTTATGTGAGAATCTCAGCTTTTTTTTTTTCCTCCCAAGTAAATTTCCAGTCCTCATGGTTGCATAGAAAAGCTTCAAAATGTAAACCAAGTGCACCCTAAAGGCTCAGAAACCAGCAAACAAATAAAACAATTCACAAACACTGGGGGATGGGGTGAGGGGAGGAAGATACCTTTTGATCTTTAGGCCAGTCATGATTTTTGAATGCTTATGGTTGGCAAAACAACTGACGATGCTCTAAATTCAGAAGGACCCTGTTTAGTATACTTCAGCTCTAGTTAACTCCGTTTAAAATTCTCCATTTGCACTTCATTCAATAACCCTACAAAATGATCACACTTTTGCACCAAAAGGGAAACCATTCTATCCCACGAACACAGGACTGGCCAGAGTGCAGCTCACTGAGTTAGATGGGGTAGCCATACGTGCTAAAGCCCTAAAAGACCAGAAGATCCCAGCAAGCAATCGCTTCATCTTGAACTATTCACCCTCTCAATCAAGTTGGAACATTTTATGCTGAGTTCAGTAGTCTTAGCAGGAGATAGCTACATATTAAAATCAAAATTGGCCACGATCCTCTCAAATTTCTACAAATTAGATTTAGGCTCCTGACAAGGTACCAATTAGGGCTGTCAAGTAATTAAAAAAATTAATCGCCATTAATTACACTGTTAATAGAATACCATTTATTTAAATATTTTGGATGTTTTCTACATTTTCAAACACATTGCATTCTGTATTGTAATTGAAATCAAAGTGAAAAGTGCTTACTTTATATTTATTTTTTATTTCAAATATTTGCACTGTAAAAAATGAAAGAAACAGTATTTTTCAATTCACCTCATACATGTACTGTACTGCAATCTCTTTATCATGAAAGTTGAACTTAAAAAGGAAGAATTATGTACAAAAAAACCCCTGCATTCAAAAACAAAACAACGTAAAACTTGAGAGTCCACAAATTCAATCAGTCCTACTTCTTGTTCAGCCAATCGCTAAGACAAACAAGTTTGTTTACATTTGCAAAAGATAATGCTGCCTGCTTCTTGTTTACGTCACCTGAAAGTGAAAATAGGCATTTGCATGGCACTGTTGTAGCTGGCATTGCAAAATATTTACATGCCAGATACGCTAAAGATTCATATGTCGCTTCATGCTTCAACCATCATTCCAGAGGACACATGTCTATGCTGATGATGGGTTCTGCTCGATAATGATTCAAAGTAGTGCAGACCGACGCATGTTCATTTTCATTATCTGAGTCAGATGCCATCAGCAGAAGGTTTTTTTTTTTTTTGGTGGTTTGGGTTCTGTAGTTTCCACATCAGTGTTGCTCTTTTAAGACTTCTGAAAGCATGATCCACACCTCATTCCTCTCAGATTTTGGAAGGCACTTCAGATTCTTAAACCTTGTGTGGAGGGCTGCAGCTATCTTTAGAAATTTCACATTGGTATCTTCTTTGCATTTTGTCAAATTTGCAGTGAAAGTGTTCTTAAAATGAACAACATGTGCTGTGTCATCATCCAAGAGTGCTATAACATGAAATATATGGCAGAATGTGGGTAAAACAGAGCAGGAGACATACAATTCTCCTCCCAAGGAGTTCAGTCACAAATTTAATTAACACATTTTTTTAATGAAAATCATCAGCATGGAAGCATGTCCTCTAGAATGATGGCCTAAGCATGAAGAGGCATATGAATCTTTAATACATAAGGCATGTAAATATCTTGCAACACCAGCTACAACAGTGCCATGCAAATGCCTGTGACATTGTAATTAAGAAGTGGGCAGCATTATCTCCCGTAAGTGTAAACGAACTTGTTTCTCTTAGCGATTGGCTGAACAAGAAGTAGGACTGAGTAGACTTGTAGGCTCTGAAGTTTTACACTGTTTTGTTTTTGTGTGCAGTTATGTAAAAAAAAAACAAAAAACATTTGTAAATTGTACTTTCATGATCAAGAGATTGCACGACAGTACTTGTATGAGGTGAACTGAAAAATACTATCATTTTACAGTGCAAATATTTGTAATAAAAATGATATAAAGTGAACACTGTACACTTTGTATTTTATGTTGTAATTGAAATATTTTAAAATGTAGAAAAAAATCCAAGAAATTTAATAAATTTCAACTGGTATTCTATTGTTTAACAGTGTGATTAATAGCTATTAATTTTTTTGAGTTAATCATGTGAGTTAACTGCAATTAAATCAACAGTCCTAGTACCAATACATCTCTCAGTTAGGCAAAGTTTGGATGAATCAGCTCTATAATGTTTCCGATCATTGTAATGGAAAAAGTGTTTTAGAAGATGGAAAAACTATTTGAACTTTTCCCTCTTCCTCCACAAAGAGATTGGCAAGACAGTGAAATTCAGGAATCTATAAACACATCCCAATGCATCTTCTTTGAAAATCTCATACCAGACTCCTCACAAAACTTACATAAACAGCTATTAATATCTGTCAAGCAAAATCATATGCTAAGCCTTATTGATAATACTAGGTATTTAGCCTGCTAAGACTGAAAGAGCAACCACAGACACACGCTGCACCTTCCTTGGAGAGGGATTCAGTTGTTGTCTCACAGGAGGGAAAGAACAACCATCTCCACCAGGAAAGGGAAATTTTTATACAGGGATATGAAATTACAAGGCCAACTTTTAAAAATGTAAGTTACTTTATTATATTTTTGCATTCAAAACTATTCAATGGACACAAGGACAATATCCAGCTGTGGCCTTTGGGCCCAGTGAAGCTCACGGTTTTGGGCCCACCATCCTTTGATCAGAGGGAAAACTAACCACATAAATGAGCATCTTAACCTTCATATTGGGGGTGAGGAGAGTTTCTAGCTCTTTGCCTGAAAAAGTAGCACAAGAAGCATAATGAAATATAAACATATCACGAGGGTCGAAAAGGACAAACAGTGGGGCTCTGCTTCTGTAGAGAGAGGCTGGGGACCTACAGATGACACACACATGCTGTACTCGTTATGTACAATTAATCAGTTAAGTGAGGAGTCTACTCCAAAGAAGCATCTTGCCAGTCCTCTTTGAAATCCTTAGGGGATTAAATCCATGGACGTTAAGTGCCTAATGCCTCTGAGAATCTGGGCCTACGTGACTTAAGAGCCTAAGTGCCATTTTCAAACATGACTTGGGCAGTTAGGTGCTTTCAACGGGAGCTACACTTCTACATCACATAGCGCCTTTGGAAAATTTGACCCTTTGTTATTATTTATACTGCAATAGCAACCAAAGGTTCAATCAGGCTCTGGGCCCAAAGCACTAGGCACCTGTGTACAAGCATTTAGGAAGACCCAGTCCCTGTCTTAAAGTGTTTATAAAGAAACAGAAGTAGAGTGGGGTAAAGGGACAGAACAGGGAATAAAGTGATCTGGGTGATGGCAGCCACAGCACATTAGCATCATGTCATTATTCTTTTAAACATTAGCGTAATATATCTGTCCTATTTATATTACAAAATATTGGTTTTAGTGTGTTGGGGGGGAGCATTGTGGGTTGAAGTGGTGGAAGAAGGGAAGGCTGGAACAAGAGAGGGGAATGGACAATAGGAGAGAGAAAATGAGGAGGTGAGCCGGAGAACAGGATAGAAGAGAGAGGAGGGACAATGGAGGAGGGACAGAAGCCTAATGGGCATGGAGTGCTAGTCCACCCAGAAGAAGGAGTGCACCAGGAGGAGATGGGCTGGATGAAGGAAGACGAACAAGCAATCACAGTACAGTAAATGATGAGAAAACAATCCAGAGTCCAAAGTTTATTTATTCATTCAGTCCATGGTATTCATCTGTCAGGGATTTTGGGGTGCAGTGGGTCGATCTCTATTGAAGGCCATGAGCATATCAGCTTTTACACAGAAAATGTCCTACTTGTATTTAGTCTTTCACACTGAAAGTACCACAAACTGTCAGAGGACTGGAATGTGCAGAAAGATGTTGCTGGTACATCTAACCAGAGAAGAGTAACAGTCATTTGTATTTATGGCATATGATATAGTTGTAAATAAATGCTTCAGCCAGGGACTACATTCCCAGGATTTTTTTTTATCTTGTATACTTTAACTAGTGCAAAGGGTCTTGTACACTCATGGTGGTATCTAAATAATCCAATAGTTTGTAAACAGCAGACCTGGGGGAAGGTGATAATGTATTTAATCAAAATCTAACAAATATTAAAATATGTGTATATATGGCTTGAAAATACGAATGATTCTACTCTAAAAATAATGTGGCTGCATTAATTCTTTTACATCAGGAATCAATGGCCAGACAAAAAGATAGGTGCTTAGGACTACCAGCATAAATGCTTCACGACCTGTATTCAGGAACTAAAATGGCATAGTAGGAACAGGTGTGTCTGAGGAAACGAGACAAGGATGCAGAACAACAAAAAATGATGAATGATGCGTTTTGTGGGGATTGTATTATTTGATTTTTTGCTAGGAAGAGACTAAAGAAGCTCAATTTAGTCCATCCAAGAGAAAGTTAACAGGTGACTTGATCATACTCTATAAGTATATTGGGAAGAGATTTCTGGTAATCTGATCTAGCAAAAAAGGCATAATAAGATCCAATGGTTGGAAACTGAAATTAGACTAATTCAGTTAGAAATAAGGAGCAAGTTTGTCATAGTGAGGGGAACTTATTTCCCATGGCTAATTATCTAGAGATGTGGTCGATTTCAGCCACACGAAGCCTTTATATCAAGACTGGATATCTTTTTAAAAGATACACTGCAGCTAAACAAGAATTTATGGGCTTGATGTACAAATTACTCTGTGATATAGTATGGTCTGTGTTACACAGGTGGTCAGACTAGACGATCACAATGGTCTTTTCTGGCCTTAGACTCGATTGCCTTTTATTTCTTCAGTTTAAGAGTGGCTTACTTTGGTTTATTTTAAACCAATTCCTAATAGATTGAAGCTAAACTTAAATAAACCTCATTTAAACAGAAACATGCGTGTCCAAACTGGGATTTGCATCAGATTAACTAATTTGGTTTGAAACCACTCCTTTAGTTAAACAGCTGGAACTTTCTTGTGCAGACAAGGCTTTAAGCTACATTGAAGGAAGGAAAATCTCTCTCAAGGGATGGACGTTGTTCTGGAAAGTGAATTTTTATATGTTTACCATAATTAGAGTAGCTGCACAGATGGATT
Organism: Gopherus flavomarginatus; assembly: GCF_025201925.1. NCBI lineage: Eukaryota > Metazoa > Chordata > Testudines > Testudinidae > Gopherus > Gopherus flavomarginatus. Next base: position 80,285,687 of record NC_066618.1, read on the forward strand.
GAATTTCCAGTCCCTTCTAAGAAAAGTGTGCATTGGCTCTATTCACCTTTGCTCTCTAGATGGATTTTTTTAAACTAAGTTCTTTCACAGTTGCCACTGAAGTTGGCAGTTGGCCTTCTAAGGTTGCAACACAGAGTAAATGGGGCCCAGTATTTCATAGGCACACTCCAGACCACTTGCCTTTTGTATTAAACTCTTAGGATGAAGTTTAGTCCTCATGATCAACTGGTCAAAATATCATCCAAAAAAGTTAGAAAAAAATTGTCTAAAATGTTTCATTTTTCATCAACTGTTCAAAAACATAACCAGCTTCGCTTACTGACATGATCTAAGCAGACATAGTGAAAGCACTTGCCTTTGCCAATAAACCTCTACTCTTCTCTATGACACTCCAGTTATTCTACTCCTAGGCTACTCAAGAGGACAGGCTGACAATATGCTGTATTATGTGGTAGTTTAGCAAGACAAATGTCCAGTTGGGACTATGCTGAGACCATCAAATTCTCTTCACTTTGATAAAAGCCACGTTTTAACATATGTCTCTGGCAGCAGATGGCTAGTACAGTAACATGAGGTATCTTAGCCCTATACATCTCAGCACTATATAAGGACTCATGAGCAGAAAATGTTAAGAATAAAATATAACAAAACAAAAAACAAACAAAAGTCAAACTATTACTGTTCCACTCACTTGCTGAGACACTATCCTGAGCTCTCTCAAATATCAGGTGATCTCAAGGCTAAAATCTGAACTTACAGTTTTGTGTTTCAAACTATTTCACTCTGCCTCCCCACACTATTTGCTTTATATAGATCCTTGAAAACTTCCCAAATTCTAGTGCCAGGAAATGACTCTGCCATCAAGTCCTACATAGCTTTGTAGCGTATGGGACCCCAGTAATGAGTGAGTGCTGAGAGAACGCAGAATCGGTCAATACTATGCTCGGCTGATGCAGCAACTCATGATGTTGGACGCCATCAGGTGATCAAGGGACAACTACATAGAACACATCACCGGACATCAGCTACACCAGGAGAGATGAGCTGGAGTGCTGATGAGAAGCGCAATCAGGAAAATAACAAATACTTTCCTCATGGACTGTATTTTCTAAATGGACAACCTATCCAATTCTCAATTACTAAGGGACAATCTCCACTCTTTGATATATTTTGCTTTCTACAACCAAATCTCTGTACAACTTTTCATGAGTGATGTACCCGAGTATTCAGATTCTAATATCCAAACTGTATTGTTAAATCTATTCACCTAAATTTGGGTTGTTGCTGATTATGTACTCTATGTATCATGTGACTTTTAAAAACTAACGTTATATTTGTGGGTCATCTAAGCGCTATGCCCAGATGTACAGATACTCTTTTCCCAACCTATGTATTATATATATACATATTTTTAACATTAGCTTTAATAAAAATTTTTATTCCATTCTTCACATTCAGTGCTTGATCAACCATATACAAGTTATCATCAAGTTAGGGTGCCAGTTCCACTGGCTGGGACATCAATTTGCTTCTCACCACAGCAGGGAATCTCAATTTGTCAAACGAGAAGCTAGAAATAAAAAGGCATCTGATTTACAAGAATAGGCTCCCTGTACTCACTGTTGGCTTGTTTGAGCTACTTGACTGGACAAATACGTCATTGTGAAAAAACTGTCTTGTTCTCAATGGCACATTTTATTAAAATCACAAATATAGTAAATATATAGAAGGAAAACATGCACCTACAGGCCTGAAAGATTTGAAGACTTTTTCCAGTATTTCATGGAGTGTCTTTTTACCACAGGAAGAGATGTAGTCCTGTGCCAACTGCAGGAAAGGTAAGCAGTCCTCACTTTCACTCCACACATGCTAAAAGACAATAGCAATGAAAGAAAGAATAGAAGTTAATAGGAATTCATGAGATGTACCAAGGTGTACTGGACCTGCAATTTAAATTTGTACTAGGGATACAGATATTGCTTTACTTCAGGAACTGGGTATGGTCCCACATTTTTAAAGCAGCCTCCAGAGATCCAACTTGGTTGCATTAGCACAATATACCAGGAGATAGAGAAAAGGATGAAGGCTTGGAAATAAATTAGAAAATACACTATTCATGATTGAACCAGGGTTGGGAATCAGAATGTCCCAAATATATGTCCCATATATCATTTTACCAGTAAAGTTGCTTTTGTTTAACATCAGCCCTCCAAACTCAGCTTGGGATCTGAAAGTCAAGATGAGGTTTTTCCTTCTCATGCATCATCCACAGTAATAATGCCCACAGCAACACATGAGCAATCTCATCCTTTTTCAGGTTGTTTGACCCTGTAATTTGGTAAACAACTCTCCTGATGATGCACAAGAAGAAACAGAATCCTGAGTATGTCCATGGGGTACTCTGACCTGCCCCACAGCCTAGTTCTATGAAACTCCAGGCCTTCAACCTTTCCTGTAACTCCTGCATATTCTGCCAACACAATGTTGTTTGAAAAAGTATGCATTCAAGTGCTATGAAAGCCTTCAAACAGGGACATGACTTACATGGATGTGCAGGGTGAAAACACTTTACAGGATGCTTTCTGAATGCCTTTCTCATTGAGATTCTAATGACGGAAGCATAACGCTGCATGGAAAGGTAGATGCTACAACTTCCCTTACTTTTTCCCCCAAAGTACTGTGCATCTAATGTATCAGTTAGTACATGAACAGTAAGCTACACTTAATAAGGGTAGAGTAGAAACTCTGAAATTAAACTAATAAGAATAAAAAAAGTCTCAACTCGTAACATGCAAACTTATTTCCTAGTCAGCAGAAATTAGCTGACATGAATTAAGTTCTACGTTTCTACAATTAAGAGATTGCAAAGCATCAGCTAAATTACCTCTTTAAACAGAAAAATTATAACTACTTTTGCACTAACCTCACTTGACCTACATTTTCTTTGATGCCTGTGACAGTTTACAAAAGTAGTGTGTGTTTCTGAAGTGAAATTTCTGCCAATACATGTAAAAATGGCCCCTTCCTACTGAGAAGATTTGCTTCTGGTATTTGTCCGGAGTCATACCTGCCCATTTTAGTGACAAAAATATGTTTTTTACAGGGAAATTTAATCCCAGGTAACCTCACAATGCTTTTTTTTTTTTTTTAAACAGAGTCAGAATCCCACCACATTTTAAACTCCACTGTGAATTTATCAGCATTTGCTCAAAATAAACTGGTCTGGTGCGTGAGGGGAAAATTACTCATCAGAAAATCGTTTAGTCTTCAAAGAGGTTTTTTTTTCTTTTCTTTTTTTTAAAAACAGTGTAAAGCGATTAAGGCGTCCAGCGATTTCCACATCTGCAGAAGATTTAAAATTTTGGTTGTAGCAACAAACACATTATGGAAGCATCTCATATAGGAAAGGCTTGATTTCATCTACCAAAAGAAAACATGGAAGTATTAGCATGATATCTAATGAAGCTGCACCTACAGACTTTTCTGCAAGTTCAGCTCTCGTTCATGCAGCAACTTAAGAATGTGACTCTAAGGGTACGTCTACACTACAGGATAAATTCGAATTAGCTTAAACCGATTTTATAAAACAGATATTATAAAGTCGATTGTGCGCATCCACACTAGGCACATTAATTCGGTGGTGTGCGTCCGTGGTCCGAGGCTAGCATCGATTTCTGGAGCGGTGCACTGTAGGTAGCTACTGTAAAATAATGAGGCCAATAACGTCGATTTGCATCCACACTAACCCTAAATCGATATAGTAATATCAATTTTAGCGTTACTCCTCCCGTTTTGTAGGATTACAGAAATCGATTTAAAGAGCCCTTTAAATCGCTATAAAGAGCAGTGTAGTGTGGACAGGTGCAGCGTTAAATAGATTTAACGCTGTTAAAATCGGTTTAACAGCATAGTGTGGACCAGGCCTAAATAGTCTGATTCGCAAGTCTCCAAAAGAACCTGTAAAAGGAATTTTTGTCTTTCACAATAAGATAAATGAAAATTGAAGATTCAGCTCTTGCTTTGGAAGTTATAGCAGGACTTAAAAACTGCACACACAGAGGATGCTTTTGTTGAGAAACCCACTAAATCTCTGCAATCTCTTTGCAATAGGGAAAACAGCCTATGCTGGAGCAGTAAGGAAAAGCTAAACCTCATCCTCCAGATAACTTGTTTTCAGGCTAGACCTATTTTGTTCTTGGTTGCTTTGTGTTAACACAAAAGCACACAGCTACTAATTTCAATCTCAGCTGACCCAGGATCAAGGTAGAAATATTTAATTCAGCATGCAATCTTTGGAAAGCAAGGCTGAAGCAGTTCATTGTATAGCGCTTGAAGGTTTTTCCATTCAGTCCTTAGCGGGTTCAGCAGTCTTAAACGATATTTGTCGGATCACTTTTTTCAAAACCTACCTGTTGAGCATGCTAGTATAATATTTTATCTTTACTGAGCTAATTTTGTTGATGAAGAATATTCAGACTAACTGATTCTGTGCTAAGATATATTAGAGGAAATCTTGTAATAAGGTAATGCAAAATTGGTACTTGAAGTATCATTTAATATGAATACTAGAAATAAAGGGACAACAGAGAATACATAATATAATAACTTATTCCACCCTCATCCATGCTGGGTAAGGTTATATAACAAATCCAATGAAATATTTGGGGGATACTTTAACCTATACAAACAGAGATTAAGGCCCAGATGTTAAAGGTACTTAAGTACCTAAAGTGGAGATAGATACCTAATGGGGAAGGCACCTCAGGTGCTTTTGAAGATCCCACTAGGTGCCTATCTGCACTGTAAGGTGCCTAAATACTTCTTAAAATCTAGCCCTTAGAGATCTTCTCATGTAATTAAAACTACGCAATACTGGAGCTCTCAAATATTTTCATAGCGTGAACCACATCTTAACAGAGATTGCTTTATGGACCACATCCTTTGCATTCACAATCACACAACATTCCCGTGGCAACTACAGCAAGTGCTTAAGTGGAAAAGTAATATTAGGAAAGTATTTAATATATGTTTAGCTTCTTTTAATGTAATTCAGCAGGTGCAAACTAGGAGGAATCACCTATACCCATTGACTAGCTAGTTCCCTCTAGACCGCTACCAAGTGCTTTGTGGGCCACAGTCTGGGGAATTTATGATTTCATGCATGATTAAAAATTATTTTCCCCATCTATCTCTCAACTACCTCCTGCCCTTACTTGTTTTCCTCTTCCTTCTGTCACACTCCTCTAATTAATCATTTCATCCTTCAAAGTTTATGTGATAAATCATGCATCTCTGGCACCCCTGTAAGTGGTCCCCAAGCTTTTCAGGGTCATGCCCCTCCCTTACCCTTGTCCTTGTACCCCCCCCCCCTCGGGAGCTGGGAGCAGGGCAAGGGGGAACGCAGGCAGGAGTAAGAGGGACAAGGCTGGAGCCAGGGCTGGGAGTGGGTCTGGGGCCGGGACTAGGAACAGAGCTGCGGCCAGGGCCGGAGCAGAACCACAGCTGGGTCCGCGAACAGGTGTGGCTCTGCTCCCTGCCCCAGGCCAGCAATGGAGCTGCAGGTGGGGCAGAAAGTAGATCTGCAGCAGGGTGCCGAGCTGTGACCAAAGCTGGGGATGGTCCCAGGAGCCTGGGTGGTGGCTGGAGCAGAGCTCGGGGAAGTGTAGTGCTCCCTCTAACCCAAGTGGGGGCTGGCTCAGGCCCTGCCCTCCCAAACATTCCTCTGCACCCCCCAAGGGGGGCACACTGCACAGTTTGGGGACCTCTGCCCTATGTACTCTGTTGAAGTCTCTTCCTTATTCTGAAAGTAACATGTAAACAAAAGTGATGAAAACACTATGGGCCTGATTCTCATTTATACTTTGAGGATATCTACACTGCAAGTGCAGGTCTGATTTGTTTCTCATGCTAGCTAAATTAAAGCTAGCATGGGTATGCCTACCTATGCTACAATCACACCTGCAGTGCAGACATGCCCTTTGACCCCTTTACAACACTCTGACAGTGTAAAGAGGCCTCAAAGCATGTAATTACACCATTCTGGCAGTGAAAATGGGCCTGAAAGTTGACATAAATTAAAGTCAGACCCATTCATGTGGCCAAAGCCATTGGAAGGGTCCTTAGTGCAAATGAGAATCAGGCCCCAGGTTTTTATTGATTTCTTAAAATGAACTTTAATACACAGTTCCACATATAATGAAAACTGTCTTTTGGAACATTTAAAAAAAGAGCCTGCAAAATGAGTCTGTCAGGCTGGTATAATTAATATGGTGAACAGATCATTATTAGTGCTGAGCTGTTATACTAAAGAGACATCATCAACTGAGGAAAAATCATTCCTGTCTTTTTTGTAAAAGGACTAATACTGGAAGTAACTCCTGAGGGGACTACAGTTGAAAGAGATTGGAGAAACATGGTTCTCTGTTTTTCTGGTAGCTTTGGGTTGGGGGGATGGAGCCTTTCAAATAGAACAACTAGGAAGAAAAAAGAAAATGTGGTTGCAAAACCATAAAAAATGGCAGGATAGTGCAGGGGCAGGACTATGATCTGAAACTTATACTTTTGTGGTTTGGGTTTTTTTTAAATTGACTAGAGTTCAACTAATGTGGATTATATAACAATACAATATAACACATAAATGAGAAACACATGAGTTTTCTCTGTGATATAGGATATCATTAGAATCCCTGGATGGAATTACAGGCCTGGTCTACACTACACGTTTAAACCAAATTTAGCAGTGTTAAACTGATTTAACCCTGCACTCGTCCACACAACGAAGCCATTTACATTGATATAAAGGGTTCTTTAAACTGATTTCTGTACTCCTCCTCGATGAGGGAAGTAGCGCTGAAATCAGTATTGCCATGTCGGATTAGGGTTAGTGTGGCCGCAAATCGACGGTATTGGCCTCCGGGCGGTATCCCACAGTGCACCATTGTGACCGCTCTGGAAAGGAATCTGAACTCGGCTGCACTGGCCAGGTAGACAGGAAAAGCCCTGCGAACTTTTGAATTTCATATCCTGTTTGCCCAGTGTAGAGCTCTGATCAGCACAGGTGGCCATGCAGTCCCAAATCCAAAAAGAGCTCCAGCATGGACTGTACGGGAGATACTGGATCTGATCGCTGTATGGGGAGACAAATCTGTTCTATCAGAGCTCTGTTACAGAAGACGAAATGCCAAAGCATTTGAAAAAATCTCCAGGCTATGATACAGAGTCCACAGCAAAGTGCTGTGTGACAAGCATAACTGAAAGCCAAAGAATCAAATGGACACTCATGGAGGGAGGGAGGGGGTATTGAGGACTCCAGCTATCCCACAGTCCCCGAAAAGTATTTGCATTCTTGGCTGAGCTCCCAATGCCTGAAGGGTCAAAAACATTTTCCCGGGTGTTTCAGGGTATATGTCGTCAATTTACACCCTTCCCACCCCCTCCGAAAGAAAGGGGAAAAAAAAGGTTTCTTGCCTTTTTTCAACGTCACCCTATATCTACTGCATGCTGCTGGTAGATGGGCTGTGGCAGTGCTGAATACCAACATCCCCTTCCTGGTGGCAAACGGTACAATATGACTGCTATCCATCGTCATCATCAGCCCGTGAGTGCTCCTGGCTGGCCTTGGTGAGGTCGGCCGGGGGCGCCTGGGTAAAAATGGGAATGACTCCCGGTCATTCCTGGCAGATGGTACAGAACAGCTGGTAACTGTCTTCATCATAGCAACTGGAGGCTGAGCTCTATCAGCACCCTCCTTTCCTGTCTAAAGAAAAGATTCTGTACTGCCTGGACTATCATAGAAGTGGGAGGCTGCGCTCCTCTCCCCCACCACCTTTTAATGTCCTGTCTGGACTATCACAGCAGCTGGAGGCTTCCTCCCCTTCATTTTAACTCACTAAAAACTCAGTGTTTCTTATTCCTGCATTCTTTATTACTTCATCACACAAATGGGGGGACACTGTCGCGGTAGCCCAGGAGGGTTGGGGGAGGAGGGAAGCAACGGGTGGGGTTGTTGCAGGGGTACCCCCTAGAATGACATGCAGCTCATCATTTCTGCGGGATCTCTGGGGCTCTGACACGGAGCGGCTGTGCTCTCTGGTTCTCTAGTACACTTGTCCCATATTCTAGGCAGGACCGATTCTATTTTTAGACAAAACATAAAGAAAGGAATGACCCGGGGAGTCATTCCCATTTTTGTCCATGCGCCCCCAGCCGACCTCAGCGAGGCCAGCCAGGAGCACCCATGACAGCAGCAGATGGTACAAAACAACTGATAACCGTCATCTCATCGCCAATTTACAATGGCGGACGGTGCAATAGGGATGGTAACCGTCTCTGCTACCTTGCAAAGGCAAATGAATACTGCTGTGTAGCACTGCAGTACCGCGTCTGTCAGCAGCATCCAATACACATACGGTGACAGTGACAAGGCAAAACAGGCTCCATGGTTGCCATGCTATGGCATCTGCCAGGGCAATCCAGGGAAAAAGGCTGCGAAATGATTGTCTGCCATTGCTTTCACGGAGGAAGGACTGAGTGACGACATTTACCCAGAATCACCCGCAACACTGTTTGCATTGGGATCTCAACCCAGAATTCCAATGGGCAGGGGAGACTGCGGGAACTGTGAGATAGCTACGGTATAGCTACCCACAGTGCAACACTCCAGAAATCGACGCTAGCCTCGGTACATGGACGCACACTGCCGAATTAATGTGCTTAGTGTGGCCATGGGCACTTGACTTTATATAATCTGTTTTACAAAACCGGTTTATGTAAAATTGGAATAATCCCATAGTGTAGACATACCCATAGTCTTAGCCCAGATCCTGCAAATGGATCTACATGAGTGCCCCAAAAGTGCTACTAACTTCAGTGGGAATTGGCATGGCCACAGGAGCTCACCTGCAGGTATCCAGTTGAAGGATGTGGCCATTTAGGCCTGGTCCTACAGGGATTTGTACAAGTGCATAGGTGTTTGCAGGATTGAGGTGTCAGGATCCAGTCCTGCAATGGGCAAAAGGGCCTCCACACACTGGCAGAATCCTGACTTTTGTTATACAGTAGCTGGTGGATACATGAGTACTTCAGTTAAACTCTACATCGTCTCCTGATTTGTAATACTGCAACACCATCTGCACAATGTGATAAATAAGTAAGTATCTTCCGACTGGAATTTGTGCTCTTTGGGCAAGTCACTTACTGCACTTTGTCTCTATTTACCCAGCTCTAAAATGGGTTCTTATTGCACCTATCTATCAGAGGTTTTATGAGAGAGAACCTGCTAACATTTGTATAGCAGACTGAGGGATGTTAGGTGCTATGAATTAAAGTGCTATGGCATTTCTTCAATAATGCTAGAAACCATTACAACCCCCCCAATTCTTTTATGTGTACTGAACCGGAGCTTTACAATTTATAAACCCTGCAATAAAGGTCAGGTTTTCCCATTCAACACTAAGATGTTGGAGTTGGGGGAAAAACACCCTCTTGATCCTGAAGCCATTTTTGTTACCATCATTGTATGAACTTGCTGCTGAACTCCAGCAGGTCAGGATGTGCAGGCAACTGAGGCTGCTGGGGAGGGCAGAGAGGAAAGGCCAGCACCTGCCCCCCATCACACTGTAATCAAGATGGGAGTAGGGAAGGACATTTAGGAAACAGTTTCCTGGAGGATCAAGGGTGACTAAGAGTAAATTCACACAGCCCCAGAGAGGGGATGGGACCCAGGTGGAGGGAGCCCTGTCATTCTGACTCCATTTTATTCTCCACATTCTCCATTTGCTGCAACAGCAAAGCAGCCCCCCAACCACGGCCTAGGGGGGGCAGGGCACTTACTGGTACACAAGTCATAAGCAAACCACAGCGCAGGAGCAAGAGGTGGGCCTCAGGCTCCTCCTCACCCCTGGGGGGCCTCCATCCTCGCCCAACCCCCAACTCCTCTAGCAGCACAGAGTGGGGCTGGGGGTGCTGCAAAGGGCCCCGTGGCTCCTTGCCCTATCTGGGGCGGTGGCTGCTCCTCCTCACCCGCCCAACCTGCCAATAAGCACCCAGCACCAGACTCCATTTTGCAGCTTTTTGCTACGGGCTGGGAATTCTCTTCTCCCGCCCCCAGCCAAGGGCTCTGCCAGCCTCGCCGGGCTTTGCCTGCAGCTCAGCCCCCGGCCTGGCTGGGGCCCGCTCTGCCCTCCGCAGCCCGCCCACTGCGCCCCAGCCGCAGGGCAACCGGGCGGCGCCCAGCCCCACAGAGCGAGGGGAGGCGGCGTCCGCCGGCGGTGCGGTGCGGGTCACTCCCTCCCAAGCAGGCCGGCTGCCCCAGGCGCTCCCCGCGGGGTCCCAGCCAGGCAGGCCGGGGGAGAGGGCGGATGAGCAGCGAGCAGCAGTACGGGGCAGCCCCCGCCCAGCTACTCACAAAATTGTCCCCGCAGCCGCTGTCCGGACACAGCACGTAGAAGGAGACGCCGGGGTCGGCGTAGAAATCCATCCTCCGCTCCGTCTCCTCGGTGGCGATGAGCTCGAAGGGGGTGTTGGAGCACCACTTCTCCGCCACGTCCGCCAGCTGCTGGAAAGCCATGCTCGCTCCCTCGCTCGCTCCCCGCAGCCGCCACGCGCCCTCGGGCCTGGCTCCGTCCCTCCCTCCCGCTAGAAAACGGGCGTGGGGAGAGGTCCAGGCTGGGGAGCTCCCGATCCACTTCAGCAGCTCAGGCTGCGGCTCCCACTCAGCATTATTTGCTAACTTACATGTATTGTTTACATGCCGTGCGTACAAGGCGCCCTCCTCCTCTTCCTCCTGCTGCTCCCTGTGCAGCCTGACATTGGCTAAGCGCGGCTGCGTTGTGTGGCTTGTGTGCAGGTCATTTGCGGGTGTGGGTAAAAGCTGGATGTGGCCGGCTGCTCCTGGATTCGGCCACAGCCAGGCAATTTTTGGACCCAAGCGCCCCCAATGCCACTGACTGTGTAAAGAACGAGAAAGATCAGTTTCTCCAGGGCATCAAAAAAATTCCAGACACCAGAGCATCCTGGCTGCGAAAAACCGTATTTGGCTGCTGGATCCTACCAGTTTTTGAACCACACTCCCAAATTCCACTGCATAAATAGAGACCAGATGCGCTGATTCCACCTAAAAACTCCAGACCCAGATGCATAGCAGTGCCACAAAAAGCTGGATTCAGCATCTGAATCTTGCTGGATCCAGCCGATTTTTGCTACCAACTCTCCAAATTCCACTGTCTAAACAGAGACCACATCTAACTGCATTTGCTCCACAAAGAAAAAAATCTAGAAACCAAAATTTCGTTGTGCAATGATGCTGCAGGCACTGAGACTCATCATATGTTCTATGTTGGCTCCTGCCAAGTTTAGGCCCCCAAACCACAAACTCCATTGTCTAAACAGAGAACAATGTTACTACTCCTAATACTGTAGTAAAGCTTGAACCTTCATGCATGCTAGCTCCATAGTACTGCAAGCACTTGGATCCAACATATAGAGCCTATTGGATCCTGCCAGATTTTGAACCCATGATCCCAAGGTCTACTGTCAGAAGAATCAGCACATATTGCCATACCAGTAAAAGCAAAAATATTAAGTATTCTGCCACAAAAACGTCTCTCTACCACTTGGCCCAAGCTGTATTTTTAGCCCCACTCTCCCAAATTCCAATGTGTAAGTAGAGAACATATGTGGATGTTCCTACTGCACCTAAAAATTCCAGACCCAGACACACCCTGTGCAAAACACATAACCCCAGAACCAATGCCTTGACCAGATTTTGGCCCTGAACTCATAAATTCTGAATAAACTTAACTCAGAACCATGTTGCTGCTCTAACTGCCAGACTAATCTGGACTTTGATACATCCTTGTACAACATATAACCTAAGCCCAAAACCTGCAGGATCCCACTAATATTTGACCTAAACCAACAGCTTCTACCATCTAAACAGAATAAGAGTAGGCACTCCTTTTCTACCCAAAAACTCTGAATCCTGCTATATCTTAGTTGCAACAGCACTGCAAAAATATGTATTAGAATCCTTCCAGATCCTGCTAAAGAGATATAAATTCCACTAACTGGATCCTGACACATAAGCACCTGAAAAATCCAAATACGAATCTGTATCCAGCAAGATCTAGCCCATTTTTTCAGTTAGATTTCCAGAGTTTCACCTTCTCTATAGAAAACAAATGTAGTGACACTTTTACACTAAAAAAAAAATAAATCTGTATCCATTGTATTGTTTCAGTGAAGCCACAATAATCCAGGTGTGCCATCTTTCTAAATACAGACAGATTTCCACCAATAACACTGTAATTCTACTATCTGTATAGGCAATGAATGGGACTGATGTACCAGAATATAATGAGGTGTTAGGTTCAGATTATATGTGGTTTAGCTGATCAACTAGTAGCAAAAAGAAGTGAAAAGGTTGTTACAAATCCCAGAAACTAAGCTTTCAAATACTGGTTTATATAATTTTGATCCCTATCATGAATGTTCCCGTGTCTGCTGTTTCACTGTGGGTACAATCTGTTGGTTGGTACAGTCAAATGAAAAATCAGTTTTTAGACAATGTCAGCTAATTGGTATTTTTTGTGGCTGAACATGTTAAGTTTGGATAAAAGCTTCAGGTTCACACAAAGCCTCAGCTGTTGGTGATCTTGAAAAGAGTCCTGTATACACTGTTGAAATAATGTATTCAGTACATTATAATCTTCAATCAAAAGTATTAATTGGCTAACACGTAATCATGCCTTTGCTGCCAATGTAACTGATAAAATCCTGAGCAGAAGAACGTGAAGGTTGAGGAGGTATGAGCAAGGAAGCAATTGTTGTGGAGTGAAATAGAGATCCATTGGAAACATATTGTTATTGTGTTTGGAGCTTTTGCAATCTACACCACAGAGGACAGGCAGAAAGGTGTAACATCTATTTATAATTTACTACTCTACGTGTATATTACAAAAAAAAAATCCATTAAAATATCAGGAAGGTTGCCAAGTCAAGCACTGGTAATGTTAGGAAATGCCAGAATTAAGGTTGCCTGTGCAACTTTAATTATCTCCAATGTATGTATATACATGATGATACAATTACATGATCATAGACTCTTTTGTCCACAGGACCTCTGGCCCATTCAATGCATGGAATAGATGGTGCTGTAAAAATGAATCAGGGTTATGCAGTGAAGGAGGCTTTTTGTCTGTAGGACCCCTGCCTCATGTGTTGCAGGATTTGGAAGGTGTGTAGTGAATGAATCAGGGCATTGCAGGAAGAGAAAACTGGTCTCATGGGTAAGGCAGTTGAACGCTACCCTGGAGAAACTGATTCTGTTCCTGCGTCTGCCACAGAGTTCCTGAGTGATGCCAGGCAAGTACATACACCAAAGGTTTAGCAGTTTGCCATAATCTATGTGTTCCTCATTTTCGGGGTGCAACAGGTGCTATAGTAGTTATGCCACAGTCTATCTATTGGCAGTCAGGGCTCTAAGGAGCAGGAAGTGGCTCCCTGCCCAGCTGCTGGAGAAGCGCTCCTGCCCCCTCCACAGGGGCTCTGAGGAGAAGGAACAAGGCCTCAGCCCCAGGGGGTTGAGAAGGCTGAGAGGAGAAGGTGGCAGGGAGGCTGGATGGGGAGTAAGTCCCCAGACCCAGGGGATGCAGGATGCCAGGAGAAGGATGGGGATCAGGTCTCTGGCCCTGTGGGGATGAAGGAAGCTGGGGGAGGATTGCAGGGGCTGGAAGGTTGCAGGGGCCCCTCATGACAGAAATGCCTGGGAGGAAATTAATAATTTTGTATTCAGTGCAGGTGTGAGGTAAATAAGGCCTGGCTGACACACTGATTATGGAGAATAAAAAGAAATATTGAATAGCTACCCATTCATGGAATGAGGCAGGGGGCCTGTAGAAAAACATTACATAAACATATTTATAATACTCATACCTGGTCTTACAAAGCGCTTTTCATCAGTAGATCCCAAAGTGCTTCACCATCTTTAATGTATTGATCCCTACAACAGCCCTATGAGGCAGTGCCGTTATCCCCATGTGGGGGCTATATGCCCTATCACAAGAATAGGAAGGGGCCAGAGAGGCCCCAGTGGCAGGGCTTGCTCCACCTCTCCATCCTGTCAATCATGCATTGATAGGGAGAAGCGCTTTAAAAGGGAAGGAACTGGAGGAAGCAAGGCGCCAGACTGCAGGAGTGACTCCTGGATGCTCCAGAGTGAATTCCTAGGCAGGAGACTGTCACCCCAACCCTGAGGAGCATACAGCAGACTCCCAGGGCAATGCAGACAGGCTGAGCCTGTCACAGAGACCCAGCCCAGGGCTGGCGCAAAGATATTTTGTGCCCTAGGCAAAACTTCCACCTTGCACCTCCCCCTCCTGCGCCCCTGCCCTGAGGTCCCCCCCCCCCCACAGCAGCTCCCCGCCTCTGCCCTGAGGCACCCACCTCACCCCTGCTCCGAGCACGAGCACCCCGAGCATGCCGTCACTGCTTCACTTCTCCCCCCTCCCAGGCTTGCGGCACCTAAGCTGATTGGCGCTGCAAGCCTGGGAGGTGGGAGAAGTGAAGCAGCCACAGTGTGCTCGGGGAGGAGGTGGGGCAGGGGTGAGCTGGGGCAGGGAGTTCCTCTGCATGCTGCTCCCCCCCTTACTTGCTGCAGACAGCCCTCCCTGCGCTCCCCTGCCCCAGCTCCCTCCACCTAAATGCGGGCGGCAACCGGGGTGGTCGAAGATCCAGCCGCCGTGGTTGCTGCCGAACAAAATGGCACCCCCCAATCCCAGTGCCCTAGGCAACCGCTAGTTACCTAGGGCACTGGGATTTGAGGGGCGCCATTTTCCCAAACCCATTATCTTGGCACTAGATTGTTGGCAGCACTGTAAAGTCACCTCTCCTTTCTCCTGGGATCTCAGGGCGAGAGTATCCCAAAGGTGTGGGTGGTTTGTGACTTCCATTTTGATCCCCCAACCGGAGAGAATTTTAAGGAGCCCAACAAAGGGGCAGAACCCACCTACCCATGCCATGAATATTAGGGAAGAAGGGCTGGTGTTATGACCACTCCAGTGTAGATAACTGGGAATGGTCAGGTTCACCCACCCCTGAGGGAGGAACCACCAAGGACTATGTTACACCTCATTTGACAAATGGGGAATTGAGGTGCACAGAAAGGCTAAGTGACGTGCCCAATGTCTCATAAGAAATTTGAGGCAGAACAGGGACTTGAAGCCATGTCTCCCAAATCCTGGGCTAGGACCTAACCACTGGACCATCCTTCCTTTGTGTAATTAAAGATTTTATCATAATGAATATTCGCAAGAGGAGCCAAATTAAGGTTGCACAGTCAGCTTTAATTCTGGCATTTTCTATCTTTGGAGGGCTTGACTTTGCAATCTGAACAGTCTTTTAATGCAGCTTTTTTATATAATTAGTACAAAAATAAGATATAAAATAATACAGAATTTCCTCCTTCACCCTGACATAGTCAGTTAGCAAGTTACACATTGGCAGCATGGCAGAGAAGAGACTTCAGGGAGGACTGGAATGAGGAGAAGCTTTGCAGATTAACCTAGGATGGGCATTCCAAGCATAAGGGACAACATCCAAGCTATGTCCACGTCCTACCATTTCTTCCTTCTCACCACATCTAAGATCCGACCTTTTCTTTATCCCTACCAGAGAGGTAAACTTAACAGCATTTAGTGAAGATGTGGCTGAGTGAGCAGCCATTCTGGTGCATGCAGCACTCTCACCCTGCTGAGGTCAGTCACAATGAAAGCTGCTGGGCTTGGCACACCCTCTCCTGGATCACCAATAAAGGCTTGCTCTGTCTTGTGTGTGTTGTTTGTTGTGCCTGCAGGTGGATTGCTAGGTGCTAATGACTGACTGGGCTCTGGTTCCTGGCAACACCAAGCAGTCAAGGCTGAGTCTCAGGCTGTGGCAGTTTAAAATAAATGAGAATTCAAGCAAGCAGCTTAACACTTACGATTTATGTATAATTTCAGAGCACTGTGAGAACTGCTAATGAATCCTTACAGCCCCCTCTGAAACATATATTGTTATCTTCATTTAATAGGTAGGGAATCTGAGACAGGTTTTGAATGAGATATTTAAAAGTCTTATTGCAGCACATGCAGTCAAAACCTTATCACATCCTGCATTAGTAGCCATTTAAAATCAGACTGTAAATTTTCTGAGGAATCTTTGTCCTTTATACATGAATACTTTCAAAACTGCCAAATAGCAATCCAAAATGAAGAAGTCCCTCACTCCAAATGAGCAAGACTTGGTTGGTCTCAGTCGCTCACAGAGATTATTTTCACTAATGTGTTTGTGGCACAGCCAGACTTCTCAGGATCAAAGGATTGCAACATTCTGAGATGGATAGGATGCCATTGAAAAATCTGGGCAGCAGAGTTTGGATTTTTGCTTTTCAGAAAACAAACAGAAAAGAGACAGTTCTGAGGAAGAAACAATTAACGCTTGTTTGAGTAGACAAGTAGATGGTCAGTGGAGATGAACTCTGTCTAAACCTTTTCAACATATTGTGTAAATCACTGATGATTTTGTTAATGGCATACTTTGAAAGCTCCAAACAGTGAAGGCTGAATTTGAGGAAGAGGAATTGTCTCTGGGAAGTAGGTGAAGGAATGAAGAAAAAGCTGACCTTGTCTGCTACACCAAGTGAAGGATACAAAGGGGAAGATACAATCCAGGTCCCTCATGGGGATACATTTATTTTTCAATCCATCAGTGGGACACAATGGCATAAATGCCTTTTATCATTGAGACTGTGACAGCTGCCTTTCCAATGTATTCTGGCTAAATCTGCCAAATAATTTTTAAGAGATAAGTGGTATCTACAGTGACTGACAATAAAAAGGTGACATTTACCCTGGGTATTACTATGGTATGACCATAACATTATATAAAAAGGTAATTATCAATATTGTAAAGGTGACCACTGCTATTGTACAAGTTTTCCATCATCCCAGATATAAAGGGCCACACATGGGAGGAAATACCAACCACATGCAAGTTCTGGCAGATAAGCCAATTTACTAGCATTTGCATTGCTTTGCTGAAAAAGTACTCAGATACTGTGGTGACGAATGCAGTCTCAAAACCTAGAAAGCTAGTTTGGGAACCGGCAGGGTGACCAGATGTCCCGATTTTATAGGGAGAGTCCTGATATTTTGGGATTTGTCTTATGCAGGTGCCTATTAACCTCGCACCCCCTGTCCCAATTTTTCACACTTGCTATTTAGTCATCCTAAGAACCAGAGACTGTTCTAGTCTTCTGCTGAGGGGAGGGAAAAACAGGACAATGAGTGCTCCTGTGTAAATACATCCCACAATTACTATGCTGTCCTGGAGATCTTAGTTGACTCAATCAATATGTGTCACGCAAGTGCTGTCTGCGCTGCAATCCTGGAGCATGGTGGAATGATAAAAGGGTGCAGAACACCAGAGTGAGGTAGAATATCTGAAAGACTCTTGGAATACAGTCAAATTGCTGGACAAGAACAGGAGACAGTTTGCCTGCTGTATTAGTGCTCTTTTGAATACTGAGCGAATGTTTTCTGCTATATTGTCCAGAGGACTTAATATTTGACAAATCCAGTTCAGGAGCATGCTGCCTTCAGGGTTTGTTTTGTTCTGTTGTTGCTGTTGGTTTTTGTTTTAAGAGCCCTCTTTGGTCTGTTTGATTAATTGCCAAGTAATTCACACTAATTTGCTTGACCAGCTGTCAGAACAAAATTGTCCCCATTATGCACACTTTCTTCAGGTCTAAATACAGAAAGGACATTAGCGTGAATTTCAGTGCATTATTAGAGATATTTCCCTGCTGTGCCTCATTGTTGTATCACATAGGACCAGATCCCTAGATGGCTTTGGATGCTACGTGGATCAGGATTTAATATCAATGGTCATAGGAGCCTGAATACCTTTGAGGATTAGAGCCATAGTGCTTAGTGAACCATACTCTATCAGGGCAGTTTGGCCCATTAATGATGGGGTGGTAGCCTTGGCTCTTCGTGTATGCCTATGAAAAGAACCCTTTGAATCCTAACAAAGATGCAGTAGATGCCTGAGTCCACTGAAGCCAATGTCAAAATGCTCATAAGCCTTGACTGCACTGGGGAAAATTTCTAAATTATTCCTACTCTTGCTAACTCCGCTTCAGCGGCATTGGTGAGCAGCTTTGGGAGCTCTAGTGTAGGGAAGGGTCCTGCCACTGGTGTCATTTTCAGCACCATGTCTATTAAACTTGCTCTGGAGTGGTGCAATACGCATGGCATTAAAAACAGCTGCAGCTGTGGGACCTTTAGCTGCACTAGGACTCCCAGTGTTGCTAACACTGGTGCAGATGATCTAGTGATAGCAATCATAGGAAATGTTCAGACACCCTAATATTCTGATAAAGCATACTGAGCCTTCAAGGTACTCAAAAAGAGTATCCTCTAGTCTAGCACAGCAAATCTCAACCTGCAGGTCATCAAATGATAGACAACAAGTCACACCCATCAGCTGAGAACTGAAAAATCCCTGGCTCACTGGCATACCTTCAACAAACACTTTGGACAAACCATCCTGTTTGGAAACATGACTGCCTAAGGTCCAAGTCTAGGTCATTAGTATCCTTTTAATTGCTTATCACTTGACTCCTTAGAAAACTCGATTTCTCAGAATGTATAGAAAGTGAGTTGTAGTGGATCCTTTTTAATACGGAGTCTGTTATTTTTCTACCAGTTGTCAAGGCAGATGGAGAAGTTGCAAGAGCAAGGAAGCTGCAAAATGATGCCAGCTGAGAGGAAGACATTGTTGGGAGGAAGACGAGGGGAGGGAACATGGCTTAGAAACATTTTTTTTTCCTCAGCTCTATTTTTAGATCTAGGCTTTTTTCCCCCTAGATTAAAATCTAAACACAATAAATTTACTGCTGCTGCTCCTATCTTTGAAGTCAATGGCAAAAATCCCACTGAGTTGAAGAATCATAGAAATTTAAGGCTGGAAGGGACCTTGAAAGGTTCTCTCTTCCACCCCCCAAACTGAGGCAGGATTAAGTATACCTAGATCATCCCTAACAAGTGTTTGTCTGCCCTGTTCTTAAAACCTCCAGTGATGCAGATTGATTTTCGTGGTGAAGGATCATGCACACACTGAAGTGAAGATAATTTAATCAGGGTATGACAAATCCTCTTCCCTGGTGAGAATCATTTTCTGCAGAATTTAACCTTTCATTTTGGTTGTGAAGATCACCTGCTAAATGTGACTGGAGTGTAACTTGATGCAGTGTTATCTTCCTGGCTCTGCAGACAGGCAGTTCCAGTGCCTCTGTTGCTGCTCATAGCTTTGCTCAACAGCAGCAGCAGTATCCTTCTTTGCCTCGTGGCCTGGAGTATTAGGTCATGTTTCTGGCTACTGTTAAATAGCAGCACATGCCACTCCAAACTGCATTCAAATAGTGGATGTTATGTATTATGTATTTAATTGCTGACAATATGCTAGTGTTTGTGAGTAGGATGTTGAAATACAATGGTGATGTTTGACCATGCAGCAAAATTAGAAGGCACAACAGGCTAGATTCTTCTCTGGTGTAACTCTATTGGCTTCAGTGGAGTTACACCAGGTACGAATATAACTCAGTCCATTTTTATTCAGCTGAAGCTCTGAGGATCCCTCCATTTACCCCCTCTCTAACTTTTCTCTCAAAGCCCATCCCTGCAGTTTGCATCCTACCTCATGAAGATGAAAAACACAGCGCACTAGTGAATAATTTTAAAACAGTCGAGTAGTCAATTTGATTTTTCTTGGAACATTTGGAAGTCGGGATGATGTAAGAATTGTTTAGTATTTGGTATCCATTTGAAAATGGAACATTTATGGTCCTACCTTCACCATAGCTATAAGTTGGACCTCCTGATCATAGGAATGACAAGTTGTGAACTTTACCTAGATTATTAGGAGTTGATGTCATTAGGGAAGTAGTTTCCCCTAGATTTGCATTAAATCTTGGGTTCAACCTAACATCACAGTCATGAAGCACCATGATCTCCACAGACCACCAAATAGGGCAATTTTCTATCATTTTATTATATTAAAATAAGAACACAGGCTCGCTGACACTGTCTATTCCTATTTCTCAGATGATTAGTTCCACTAGTATAAAAAGGTATTTTCAAAATAATTCCAAATCAGCTGATTGCTTGGAGTGCCAGAATTTTTAATGACTTACTATTTCAAAAATATGTAAATTGACTCATCACCCATCATCTCTTTAGATATGTAAATTTATTGAAAAAGATGCCACTTTTCCTTCTTGAGATACAGATAAGCCCTGATGCTTAGTTTTATGTGCACAAATCTGGGTTTCCAGTACTGGCAATTTTAAATGCACTGCTTTGTTTTCCTTACCATGGCTGAGAGAAGCACTAGACAAACGATTATGTGTATGGCAATACAAGAAGTTACACTGGTATAGTTAAATTGCTATAGTTATACGGCTATAACTCCTCATGTGGAATCAGAGTGCCTTTTTCTGGTTTAGCTTATGTTGGTTTGGAAGTGGATTAAGCGAAACTGGAGAAAACCGCTCTTATGCCATAATAAGAGCATCCATGTATACCACTATGACTCTAGTGATTTAATACCACCAGTATAGCTTCTTGTGTAGGTGACAATCCCTACATTTATTGAGGCTGGTGTGGGGCATTAAGGTCTATCACAGGACTAAATCAGGTGATCTATTCCTGGCTCTGCTGACTTTCTCTGTGACCTGGCCAAGTCACTTAACCTGCCTTTGCCTACTTCACAGGGATGCTCGCTAAAATCTATAACATCTATGAAATTCTCTACTGGAAGATGTAGAAATGTCAACTATTTTCCTGTGTGTTACTGTTAAGCATAAATACCACAGAAAGACTGCAGCATCAAGGTTTAATATTAATGTTTTGAGATAGAGTAAATAACTTTTCTTAATAATCCTAGAATATGTACATTATTTGTATAGTTATGGGCCATTCCACATAACATACCAGTCATACTTTAAACTCTGGTTCTGGTAACTGGGAAGCAGATGTTGAGTCATTAGATTAACTGTCCACCAAACATGATATCTTGGCTGAGTGATACATTATGGGACTGATCCTCCTCTTGTTTACACTGATATTAATTCTCTTTGTCAGTGTGTAACCTTTGGGTGGGCTAAAGATTACTTCATTGCCCTTCTCCAGTGTCTAAAAAACCCTGCAACTCCCATAGAAAAGTAACTGGAGACCCAGAGTTGAGTCTCTAAGGATTTTCAGCAAGGATTGCACAGGGTCAACCTCCCCACATTCAAGTCTCAAAAAGAACTAAAGAAATTAAACAACTTTATAAAATCTTACAATAAACAAATCTAATTTTTACTGCATAACATGGCTAGTTTATAATCCACAGATATTATCTACACAGTTAAACATAAACATCAAGAAAATTTAAAATCTCAACAGTTCAGTTCCCACAGAAACACAATGAGAAGAAACAGAATTCCCAAAAGCTTAGGTTGACTTCCCCTAAGTCTCAGTTAGAGTCTTTGATCACCAAATCTATACAGTCTGCTAAGTCCAAAATAACATCTTCCCTCCACTTGCTTATAGCAATCTTCAGTTGTAATCCATGCAGACTCTTCCTCTGTTGAAACCACTGTTTGCCAGTCAGCTAACTGATTAACCAATCACTCATTTAAGTGTATAGATTTAAAAAAAAAACAAACCACCCAGTTACAAGAAAATACAAAACTGAGAATAGTAAAATATAAATGACTCTTTCCCTATTACTACATTTAAAGAAAAGTTGGTGAATCACACTAGTTGAGACAATTTAAAACAATTTGGCTAAAATCAAAACAACATTCAAAGCATACAATTAAAATAGAATAAATTATTTTTCCCTCCCAATTTCCCCTTGCTGCAATTAACATTGCCCAGTAACAATGTCACTAACCTGCTGCAAAATGCTTCAGAGTTAGAGAAAACAGCCTGCTTTCTACTCCTGGCCTCAGCTTCTCCCAGCTGCCCCTGCCCTGACTGCTTACCCTCATGAAGTCTGACCCCCAGCAACAGAAGAACCTATTGGAGCATATCCCAAACTACCACACCCAATTCCAGAAAGCTTCTGGAAGATTCAGCCTAGCAACAATGATGCAGATACAACTCACTCTTATCTCCCCCTGATGGGTCTCTCAGAGAGATACCTTCCTATTAGGCACATGGGTTACAAGTGGATTTACTCTTACTATGTACACTAGCATGGGAGAAGAATCTTTAGCTGGTAATAATGTATTTTTGCTCACTTGCAAAAGGCTGCACAGACTATTTTGTAACAAGATGGGTCAACTGCAAGGTTGGCTTTCAGTGTGGGACAGTTGTGAAGTCACAGAGAATCCTTCATTTTAGGACTCATATTCCCAGCATGCTCTTATTCCCAGCATCTTATTCCCAGCATGCTCTTCTGAGCTGCCTCCCCATGCAATCCACCATTTCACTTTGAAAAAGGAACAAAGGGACATTCCAGCATCACAGCACTCAGTGCCCTTCCATCTGCCTTTCTCCTCCCCGACCAGACAAGCCCCAGATCCCTTGCCCAGTTACTAAATTGTCCTGTCCCTACATTACTACCTACATCAGGGGTTGGTAACCTTTCAGAAGTGGTGTGCCGAGTCTTCATTTATTCACTCTGATTTAAGGTTTCCTGTGCCAGTAATACATTTTAACATTTTTAGAAGGTCTCTTTCTATAAGTCTACAATATATAATTAAACTATTGTTGTATGTAAAGTAAATACAGTTTTAAAAATGTTTTAAAAATGTTTAAGAAGCTTAAATTAGAATGCAGAGCTCCCTGGACTGGTGGCCAGGACCTGGACAGTGTGAGTGCCACTGAAAATCAGCTCGTGTGCCATAGGTTGCCTACCCCTGACCTACATAGTTTCCTGCCAACTGTTTTATTTCACCCAGGGCCTTACAAAACCTGGGGCTTACTCTTGGTAGAACATAAACATCTAAAGCTTGTTTAGAGACGGGAATAAAAATCATGTTGTTCAATGTAATATTTGATAGATGTTTTCCTGAACAGATGCTCAGTTATTTTTTGCTAGTAATTATAATGTCTGGCAACCAACAAGATGTTAATTAGGATTTAAGGAAGTAACAGACCTAAGGAGAAAGAGGCTTCCTTCCAGGTTATCAGAGTACGGTGCTGGAAGAGCTTATGGGGTGGCTGGTACTGTGAAGTTAAAAACCTGTTTGCATATTGGAGCTAAGACTTTGCATAGATAATTTTTTTTATATAGAACCAGGGCCCTGTATGTCTGTCCCATGGCTTTTTGCATCGGGGTCTAGCATATAGCTGAGCTGGCAATAATTTGAGCAAAAATTTTCATGCAAGTCTATGCAAAATTTTCAACCAATTATTTAGCATATTTCAAACTGTCCTAAATTGTCTATTTTTGCAAAGGTTATGGGGAATTGATAATTAATCATAGCAAAACCTGTGAAAACAAAAACAATCTACCTGTGTGAATTTTAGCAGAGGTGCCCTCCAACAGATGCAACATTTTCAGAAGCACCTAAATGACTTAGGAGCCTGTTTAATTTTCAAAAGTCACTCAGTGACCTCAGAGCCTAAGTCTCATGGACAGTCAATGGGATTTAGGCTCCTAAATGACTGAGTAACTTTTAAAATGGGGCTTGGGTTCCTAAATCATGTAGGTGCTTTTGAAAATGTTACCAATGGAATGATAGCTGAAGCCTAAGGCTAGGAGGCAGGGAGCCCTGAGTTCTACTCCCACAGTTGCTACTAAATGCCATTAATACTTCGCAGTTACTTAGCACTATTAAATAATAGGCTGTTAGTAGGAAAATATTGTTATTCATACTTTATAGATGGAGAGATTGAGAGTCAGAAGCTTGTCACTTGGTAACATTTTCAAACACCTCAGTGACTTAGGAGGCTACACCTCATTTTTAGACTTTATTTTGGAAGTTACAGGTTTCACTGAAAGAAAATGAGACTTAAGCCTTGTGTACCTGGTAGCGTTTTCAACATTTTTGTTGTTGCTGTCGCTATACAGATCAAACAAAACAAAAAAAGCATAGCTACATTGCTTTGCCAAAAGCAGCTTCAGCTACTTCACCTGTGAATCATAGCATCCAGGCAGTACTGCTCTTTTTCAAAATAAGCACACAGCATTTTAGGCAGGGATCCCAAGGTGCAATGTTCTGCTAGGCTCAATGTGTTATAGGCTGTTTATTGCAGTGGATTGTGGGACACCTAGTGGAACTGAGTGGAATTCTAGGACTTGAGGTCAAACTCATGATTCCGTCCACAGTCTCTCACAATTCGTTAGGGTTTTGCTAGCCAGTATGTTTTCAAACTGTTTCTGGATCAAACAAATTTTCAAACCAACGTCAGGTAGGATGGAGGAAAAACTATTGCAAGCACTTTCACCCTCTGCCCTTAGCCAGTGACAGGAACAAAATAAAACCTACATCTCATCCCTCTATTCCAGGGCAGCAGACACCACTCCCACCCTCTCATTCAAATCCCTCCTAAAAAAATAAAAATAATCTCCTTCTACAGAACCTTTCCCAGGGCTGCAAGATAGCGGCAGCAATGATGAATGCCTTGTCTAGCCCAGGATTTAAAGGTTTGACGTTAGCTCAAGCTACGAGAGTAGTTAGCTCAGTCAATTTAACACCTTCTAAAACTCTAGCCAATACAAAGCAGTTGTACTTTAGAATGTGATAAACTGGTCAAGTTAACTAGGAGAAATGTTGGCTTTAGTACAAATCTAACATCACACTTTTAAATCCTAGGGCTCCTCTATGCTTAACACGCTACAGCAGCTCAGCTGCGCTGTAGCACTTCAGTGTAGAGATTACCTATGCCAATGGGAGGATTGTTCCCTACAATATACACTCCAGTGCTTTGTAAATTGTGCTAAATTGTGCAGTGCTAAATTGAAAATGCCCAAGCAATGGGGTTTCCAATGACTCCTTTAAGGCACTACTCCATAATCCAGCATCTCACTCAAAAAGATTTTGCTGATTTTTAGCCTCAAATTTTCCCCTTGATAATCCATCTGTCAGTATACTACCCACATGCAATTTTAACAAGTCATGATTCCTCATTGAGAATTGAACCTGGAATCTCCAGTGCTAATAGGATGAACCTCTGCCACTTGAGCTAAAGGAAAAGCTCCATTATCTGGCAGATGTAGTAAACTAATGTCCTCTGTGGATCAGCCACTAGAGGGAGATACCTAACACAGTGAACAGGCACACAATGAAGCATGAAGAGCTGCTGTAAATAAAAATATCCTCCACTCCAAATTAACTCCAAGCGACACTCCCATTAGTTTCCCCGTTTAAAAGAAAACACACACACATTTGGATTGCTAAACTTCATATTGTATTTAAATAAACTGAATTTGAAAGAGAAAAAATGATATGGCTTTACACTGCAAATTACTTTTACACAACTGTAAACACGCATATGTTTAGCCTATAATAAAGTAAACTATGCAAATAAACTTTAGGCACAGTATTCTCCAAATAGTTATATGTACTTCAATTTTGTATTATTCCTGAGTACCCATTTCTCTGACCCTAGAGAAAAAAACACAAGTGAGAACTTTTTCCTATCAGCCTTTCCTCTTAAACCAACTGGTTAAGTCTGGTTTCTGAGAACATGGGATGTTCCAATTTATTTCGCTGGAACATCAAGGCATACAGCATGGGTACACGAGAAGCCATTAAACCTTTTGAGGGAGTGGGACACAAGTGTGGCCTATGCTGACCTTTCGGGTATGTATATTTTAGGTCTTCTGGCTTGATGAGTGCTGACTCGGTACTGTTAGTGTGCCTAGTATCTTAGACATGATCATAGGTAATGTGTGGTATATTCCTTTTTATGTTGTCTTATCCCCTTTTAAACTGCATACACTCGAAGAATAAACAGAACACTTCCTATGAAACACCCCATATTTTAGAGGGCACAATGAAGCCACTGAATAACTTATAATGCGTTGTTGCAGTAATTAGCTACTTCACTGCTTATCTAATATGTAAGTCAAGGGAAATTCAGGATGATATTTTGGAAGCAACATTACTACTAATTAGGTTGCAAACACACATTCGGTTAAATAGCTGCTATACCAATCGTTAAGACCAAAGCTTTTGCAGCTTGCTAGGAGAGAGCACCTGTATTCTCTTTGCTCACAGAGAAAAATCAAATCATTTTGGTTATAAACCAACTATATTTCTTAATTGTGTTAAAATATGTATACATATCATATTCTTTTAGAACCAAATATTTTTAAAAACATATGTACAAGAAAGATGCCTCTTTAAATATATATTGAATGCAAGAAAATAATCTGGGTTTTATAACCTTCCTTCAAAATTCCCCTAGTGCCCTCCAATGCATTTTTTTTAAAAAGAGAAAAAAACCCTAACAAACAGGGAAACAAAACCACATGAATGATGGTAGACTACCACTGATAGACAAAAGCCAGGAAAGTAAATATTTAGCTTTGTATTTCCTGGCTTACATTAGACGCCTACTGCCACTTGCCTTATTCCATGTGGGTAACAGCTGAAATTGAACCGTGTGTGGAGTGGGCAGCATGGACCTCATGCACCACTTAAGTCCCATGTATGCACAAAATGAAACAAACAAACAAACAAATAAAAAAACACTTACAGGGGTAAATGTCTCTTGCTCTGAAGAACGACAGGACCCATTGTCCCTCACGAGATCCATGCCAAGGAACAACTTGGGGAAAACTCCATGTAGGGAACCTTGGAGAAGGTGGGCTGCTTCCAGTTGCATCTTATAACTGTTTATTCATCTGTTTGGTGTAATCGTCTTGTAGCAATGGGCTCTAGCCCTGCAGTTGCAAATATCTTTTCTCCAGTTCCAAATGGAGTATTTTGGAGTAATTTAAATAAGGTTGATAGTCTATATTTAAACCATTTTCGTTAGAGACTGAAAACCAGAATTAAATGAGACTGTGTGATCTATTAGAGAAAGTTGTCCTAGTTCTTATTTACACAGGTAGGTACTTTTGTTACTTAAAACACCTAAGAACATTACTTTGAGAGAACACCTGTCTTCAATGCCAATCATTAAACATACACAGTGTGTGTACATGTGTGACTGTTTGTTTTTGAAGGTAATTTGAACAGCTTCTAGTATTGTTTCCTTTAATAATGAAGGCAGCAACTGAAGTTTTATTTAAACTATTCCATAAGGCATTGGTGCAACAAGGCAGTGATTGAAGAGGCAATTTTATAACTTCTCTTATAACTGTTCAAAACACTCCCACATCACGGTTAGCCAAAAATAGCAATAAAAAGGCATTAGAAAAGCCCCAAACTGAAGAAGACAGTTTAGTGATGAGTTTAGTTTACACTCCAGCTCCCACATGGGTTTTTTAATGAATTGTTGGCTCACGTCTGTCCTAAACACACATTTTTCCTTAATGTACTACGGCACTGAACATCTCCCATGAACAAGAAACATTTAGATTACATCAAGAGAATATGCATTATGCTTTACAGATCAACAGTAGTCAGGATCACAGACTGGCTTATCTACTGTACATATCTATTTAAAACTTTAAAAGACTAAGAATATACATAAAATATACACTTAATAAACAAAGTAAAATCCTCCTCAGCTTCTGTTTAGGATAACATTTGATATTCCATAGGGTTACACATTGCTTCTATTAAAATTCCATGCACGGAGCTATTCCCGTGCCAATTCCCTCATCAGCATTGGGCTCATTGAAAAGTAAATTAGTTCTTCATATATATGCAGTAGAAAAAGAGAAACCTTAGCCCTAGTCATCACTGTCACTTCCAGATTCACTCAACTGCAAGTCATTTCCTATTGGGGACAAAAAAACAAGAACACCAGAAGTTAATTCATACTTTGATTATATTCAAATTTAAGAATTATTGAATTTAAACTGGAGATTTAAATAAGAATTACACAGAAATGAACATGAACAGCATCTCAGCAGTTTGTCTAATATAATCATTCTCCATATTCAAGAACATTAAAATTTGCACAGAGTTTATTTAAGGCCCAATCCAGGCAAAGTTGAGTCTCCTTGGCTCCACAACCACCAAGGCTACTACTCCCTGTTCAAAAAGAAGCATTCGCCTTCTCAGCAGCTGTGGAATTTATTCCACACCCTCCGCCCAGCCAAAGTGCCATATATGACTTTTGGGCAGGACACTAGGAAAGTCCCTGGCTTCATCTACACTATTAAAATAACCATTTTTTTAAAGATAGTAATTTCAGTAGTGAAAATAGGGCTGTTCTATGGGGAAGTTCTATGGCCTATGTCATACAGGAGGTCAGGCTACATGATCACAGTGGTCTCTTCTAGCCTGTGGCTAAATCAGGAAAGTGAGGGCAGCTCAAGAATATTGGGCTGAGCCTATCTGATAGTTCTGCTTCAGAAGTCAGTGAGGAAGGGGAAAACCAGGGAGCTCTGAGGCCCAAAGATAAGTCAGAGGGCTTGTCTACATCAGAAAGTTGCAGCGCTGGTGAGGGAGTTACAGCGCTGCAACTTTGAAGGTGTACACATCTGCAGGGCACCACCAGCGCTGCAACTCCCTGTTTGCAGCGCTGGCCGTACTCCCGTTTTGTCTCGGGTGTAGAGGATCCAGCGCTGGTGATCCAGCGCTGGTAATCCAATGTAGACACTTACCAGCGCTTTTCTTGACCTCCGTGGAAGGAGGAAGCCTCTGGTAATCAAGCTGGTCTCCTTTCCCGGTTTGCTCTCTCGTTCCCGGAGCCCAGAGCAAGCAGGTCTCCTTCCCTGCGGTTTGCTGGGTGGCTCCGGGAACGCGAGAGCAAACCGCGGCGAAGCGGGTCTCCTTTCCCGGTTTGCTCTCGCGTTCCCGGAGCCCAGAGCAAGCAGGTCTCCTTCCCTGCGGTTTGCTGGGTGGCTCCGGGAACGCGAGAGCAAACCGCGGCGAAGCGGGTCTCCTTTCCCGGTTTGCTCTCGCGTTCCCGGAGCCCAGAGCAAGCAGGTCTCCTTCCCTGCGGTTTGCTGGGTGGCTCCGGGAACGCGAGAGCAAACCGCGGCGAAGCGGGTCTCCTTTCCCGGTTTGCTCTCTCGTTCCCGGAGCCCCGAGCAAGCAGGTCTCCTTCCCTGCGGTTTGCTGGGTGGCTCCGGGAACGAGAGAGCAAACCGCGGCGAAGCGGGTCTCCTTTCCCGGTTTGCTCTCGCGTTCCCGGAGCCCAGAGCAAGCAGGTCTCCTTCCCTGCGGTTTGCTGGGTGGCTCCGGGAACGCGAGAGCAAACCGCGGCGAAGCGGGTCTCCTTTCCCGGTTTGCTCTCTCGTTCCCGGAGCCCCGAGCAAGCAGGTCTCCTTCCCTGCGGTTTGCTGGGTGGCTCCGGGAACGAGAGAGCAAACCGCGGCGAAGCGGGTCTCCTTTCCCGGTTTGCTCTCTCGTTCCCAGAGCCCAGAGCAAGCAGGTCTCCTTCCCTGCGGTTTGCTGGGTGGCTCCGGGAACGAGAGAGCAAACCGCGGCGAAGCGGGTCTCCTTTCCCGGTTTGCTCTCGCGTTCCCGGAGCCCAGAGCAAGCAGGTCTCCTTCCCTGCGGTTTGCTGGGTGGCTCCGGGAACGAGAGAGCAAACCGCGGCGAAGCGGGTCTCCTTTCCCGGTTTGCTCTCGCGTTCCCGGAACCCCCCTTGAAGCCGCCCAACAGCGCTGCAGTGTGGCCACATCTAACACCACTTGCAGCGCTGGTTGCTGTAAGTGTGGCCACTCTGCAGCGCTGGCCCTATACAGCTGTACTAATACAGCTGTAACAACCAGCGCTGCAAAACTTTAGATGTAGACATGGCCAGAAGGAGGGAGGCCCAGAGACCTACACTGTCCTCATAGTATGTACCAAAGGTCCCCAAACTGTGGAGTGCACCCTCCTTGGGAGTTGCAAAGTTGGAGGGGGCACAGCAGTGCCTGGATCAGCCCCCATGGAGGGTGGGGAAGGAGTGCCACCCAGCTCTGCCCACAGCCACAGCTCTGGCCCTGCCCCCAGGCCCTTGACACAGCTCCAGTCCTGACTGTGACCCCGGCCTCGACCACAGCTCCAGGCCACGGCTCCTGGCCCCCTGGCCATGACTCCCAACTGCGGCTCTGGCCTCCCTCCCAGACGTGGTTCCTGGGGGGCACAGACAGGTTCCATTACGGGCAAGGGGGGAGGCGTGATGGAAAAAGTTTGGGGACCACTGCTACATAGCAACTGTCTGCCACCTCTCTTGCAGAATTCTGATGAACATGAGAATGAGAAATGTCCTCTTCATTCTTGGGTAATGTACATGCTGTGAAAGTAGAATGAATTATATTGTGAAAATAGAAAGGATTAAAGAAATGCCGTCTGTACCTTTAAGCAAAATTGTTGGAATGCTGCAATCCAGGTGTCAGGAATACAGACATTAACATAGAACAATTGCACCGTTTAAGGGCAATTGGTGAAGTATTAGCCTTAGATCGATAAGAGTTAGTAAGGAAGTAGGATATGCATGCTGTGCCCCAGGTGAATTTTACTGTTTTGCTCTCTTTGTCCCTTTGTCTAATTCCTGCTCTTTTATCTGTATAAATAAGATAGTTTGTGTCTTGCACGGTGCTCACGTTATCTGGATGTTATTAGCAGAGCGCTGTGCTAATAAAACAGAGTGGTCTGACAAACTGAGAGTCCTGAGTCTAACTTTGACAATGCTTGCTTTTAAGCTGGCCTGTAACATGTGCCCTATCATCTTCCACAATCTTGCCCTCGAATGCAGGTCCACTGCAATAGAGCTACTGAAAAAAATAAGACAGTGGCTGTTTCTTTTCCTTTTTAACATTTTTTGGGGGTTTCCATGCTATGGCAAGTGTTCCCCTGTAGAGGTGTGTTCTTCATGTTACAGAAATATCAATGGTTTATCCACGGACACATGTTGGATCAAGACTTTGAAATTCAAGCACATTCCAAGCATGGCAAATCTGACCTCCTAAATAAGGGCCTATCCAAGGCCCACTAAGTCAGTGAATAGACTCTACTGACTTCAGTGGGCTTTGGATAGGGCCTTGAGTGAAGGTCTAAATACTAATTAGCAAAACTCACATTTCTCTCTAAGTTCTGGACTAATCAAGGAGGATTAGATGCACCAGATTCATTTTCATATTTAATTCACCAAAACCCTCCATGTTTGAATTTACCTGAATCTGCTACAGAAACCATGGGCACTTAGCACACAGCACACATTTCAGGTCCAGTTCATCACGGAGCATATAGCGGAACCACAGAGAGGATATAGCAATTTGACTAGCCATAACTCCTCACCCTTGCCTATCTCCCATGGTGGACAGGAGCAGGTCTCTCTACAGTTCCTCCACGTCCTCACATTCTTTATGCTTTTAAACTGGCAGTGAAAGATGGGTGGGATAGTGATGAGGATGGCTGGACACAGTAGAACAGGAGGGGAAAATGTTTGAGAGGGCGTGATGCATAATTTAGCTGCACCTCTGATCGTTTCTCTGACCGCTCTGAATGCATCCTCCATAGATGCTGGCCTCGTACCGTCACCTCTCTCAGGGTGGAATCCCGTGATTGTCCCACCCTTAGACTTGGTCTCAGGATATAGAGACCAGCCAGCAGGTAACAGCCTGCGTGAGGCAGGGGACATTCTGCCTGCCTGTCTCCCTCCACACCGATGGTCCCCAAGGGCTCACAAGGGAACGGTGAGCTAGCAAGGGACACTGGTGTAAGATGTTTGTTGTTTTGTATGATCTGTATTCTCCTATGTGGTGTATGATTAAGTAAAAGAGCACAACGCTCTGTGTAAAGTGTGGGTGTTACAGGCTTCACAACTGCCGCATGCCCCTGACAGAGTTAAACTGTAACCAGAAGCTTCACACCTCTTGGATGGAGATCTGGGAGAGGGGTATGTTGGAACAACTGGGTTATCTCGGGGATCAGTTCTGGGCCTGGGGCATAGAACAGAAGGGCAGAGGAGCTCCATTTTGGAGAAGGGGCAGAAGACAGAGTCAGTGCCCAGGAAATGTGCCTGAGAGGCCCAGGGAGAAAACAGTGCTGTAGCCTGCTGAGGCTTTAGAACAGAGGTGGGCAAACTACAGCCCGCGGGACCTTCCTGCCCGGCCCTTAAGCTCCTGCTGTGGGAGGCTCACCCCTGGCCCCTACCCTGTTATTCCCTCTGCCCCACAGCCTCAGCTCGCCCCGCCACCAGCGCAATGCTCTGGGCGGTGAGCTCCTGGGGCAGCACAGCTGCAGAGCCAGGGCCTGACCCGGTGCTCTGTGTGGTGCATTGTTGTGGCTGGCTCCAGCCGGGCGGCACGGCTGCCTGTCCTACTGCTCTGGGTGACACAGCTGTAGCGCCGCCAGCCACCAGTGCTCCAGGCAGTGCGGTAAAGGGGCAGGGAGCAGCGGGGTTGGATAGAGGGCAGGGGAGTTCGGGATGGTGGTCAGGAGGCGGGGGTGTGGATAGGGGTTGGGGCGGTTAGTGGGCGGGAAACAGGGGGGGTTGAATGGGGAAAAGGGTCCTGGGGAGGCAGTCAGGAAGGAGAGGGGGGGTTGGATAGGGTGGCAGGGGGTCCAGGGGCTGTCAGGGGACAGGGAACAGGAGGGTAGGATGGGGCAGGCCGTCAGGGGACAGGGAGCAGGGGTAGAGTCCCGGGGGGGCACATCAGGGGGCAAGAAGTGGGGGTGTGGGATGGATCAGATACGGAGCGGTAGCCGGGCCACGCCTGGCTGTTTGAGGAGACACATCCTCCCCTAACCGGCCATCCATACAACTTTGGAAACCGGATGTGGCTCTCAGGCCAAAAAGTTTGCCTGCCCCTGCTCTAGAAGCTTAAACCATCCAGGGACACAGAAGGTTGAATTCCCCTCACAGCAGTCCCAGCGAGTGGTCACAAGAGGGTGCTCACTAGGTACTGTAAAAAGAACAGGAGTACTTGTGGCACCTTAGAGACTAACAAATTTATTTCAGCATAAGCTTTCGTGGGCTACAGCTCACTTCTTTGGCTGCAACCAAAGAAGTGAGCTGTTGCCCACGAAAGCTTATGCTGAAATAAATTTGTTAGTCTTAAGGTGCCACGAGTACTCCTGTTCTTTTTGCGGATACAGACTAACACGGCTGCTACTCTGAAACTAGGTACTGTGACACCTTCCTGCTTGTTTAACAGCCCTGTTATTAAATTAACCTAACCTAGGGATAGTCAGCATCCCAATAACCCAATTTAGCCATGCAGTAATTATTTCAATAACCAGGTCACATGCAGTATTCATCAGTTATTACAAGTTAGTTCCACGTCCTTTATACGTCTGTATCAACTTCCACACACACACACACACACACACACAGCAACTTCACTAAGGGGTTTACTACATATGCAGCCAATCCCACATTTCAAAAGCTGTTTTTTTTTTTTAAAATTTAAAAAACAATGCTTTCCCTCCCCAAAGTGTACAGACACTCCCAGGGTTATGCAAGACCTGACTTACGAAATTCGACCTTAAGCAAAAAGTTCCATAAGGCATAAATAAAATTTTCGAGTTGTGGAAAATATTGTGTACAGTACCGAAACACAAAGTACTGTACTGTAGTGTGGTGTGGTGTGTGGAGGAATACAGCAGTAGCATCTTCTACAAGGGAAGGCTTTGCACTCTCACAGCCTCTCAGTCTCATGTTATTTCAGTGATACTGTATTTTGTTATTTCACCCTATTATTTCATTCAAATTATGCCTGGAAAGTGACCAAGTGACAGCAAGAGTGCAGGACCAGTTCGTAAGCAAAAGAAGATTGATTTAGAGAAGAAAATATTGTAATTGTTTGTTTTTTATGCTTGCACAATATATGTTTGCGACTTACGTAAAATTCAGGTTATGCAAGGCTTTCTGGAATAGAATGATTGCGTAAGTTGGGGAGCGTCTGTATCCTACTCCTCCCTGATCGAGCTTTGTCGCCGAGTCACACTGAGCGCCAGCTCTAAAACCCATTGAAGCCGATGGGAGTCTTTTGGGTTTTGGCTCAAGCCCTTGATGCCTAAGCAGCCTCTATACTAGGGGTGGGCAAACTTTTTGGCCCAAAGGCCACATCTGGGTGGGAAAATTGCATGCAGGGCCATGAATGTATAGCTGGGACAAGGGGTTGGGGTGTGGGAGGGTGTGTGGCTGGGGTGCAGGAGGGGTGTGAGGTGCGGCAGGGGGCTCAGGGCAGGGGTTTGGGGTGCAGGATGCAGGAGGGGTTTGGGGTGCGGGCTCCGGCCCAGCAGTGGCACTCAGCAAGGCTAAGGCAGGCTCTCTGCTTGCCCTGGCCCCACACTGTGCCACTCTCGGAAGCGGCTGGCACCACATCCTGCAGCCCCTGGAGGCAGGAGGGCAGAGGGCTCCGCGCACTGCCTTTGCCTGTGGGTACTTCCCCTGAAGCTCCCATTGGCCATGGTTTCCCGTTCCCAGCCAATGGGAGCTGCAGGGAGTGGTGCCTGTATGTGAGGGCAGCGCGTGGAGATCTCTGCCTCACCCCCTTCCCGTAGAGGCCACAGGAACATGGTTCTGGCCGCTTCCGGGAGTGGCGCAGGGCCTGTGGCGCCACAGGGATGGCAATCCCGCAGGCCGGATCCAAAGCCCTGACAGGCCGGATCTGGCCCACGGGCCATAGTTTGCCCAACCTTGCTCTATATCTTCAAATAAATAAGAGCTTTTTGTTGTAAGGTCTCCCTTTCACATATTTCAACCTGCATGCAGGCAACTGCTTGGGATAACCATTTGGTAAACTATATTCTACAGTGATATCTAAACCTGCTTAGAAAATCTATGCCTTTTGGTGGCATCACACAGGTTCCCACAGCAACAACACACAAAACTTTACTTACTGAGAGTGTTCATTAGCTGATTGCTTCCTTGTGGCCTGCTGGTACCATTAGCAACAGCATTTCTGTTGTTGAACTGCTGGTGTGGTGGCTGAGAGGGGGAAATGCGTGCAGCCTCTTCCCCGTCACTGCTAGAGCTTTCATCATCACTTCCAGAAGAGCTCTCAGAGTCCGATGAGCTGCTACCACTGCTGCTGCTCATCTGTTCAATAATTTCAACCTCTGCTCTTAGCTCTGGAATAGGATAACATTTGTTGGGTCAAAACATTTACAGGCCTCTGTGAATTTCAGGAAAGGAATGTTAAAATGCAACAGTTATGTCAAGTATAATTTACCAAGCACAATGAACAAGTCTAAAATAAAATCCAAAGGAGAGAATTGGGGGCGGAAAACAAAAGAAAGATATATACAACTGTGCCTAAGTGCTGCAGCTGAATCTAGAGAAGAGGTAATAATCACTGCTTCTCTAAACTTCATTTCTTTCACTACCACTTTATATGTTTTCTATTTTTAAAACCATTCCTTACTGTATTATTCATTTACTGAGTGCTCAATGTGCCAGGCACTTTACAGACAAAACAGGCATTAAATGTAAATGATTTGGGGGTCAGAGTATACAACAGTTGACACAACGGGTACAAATTTCAAAAGTACCCAGTGACTTAGGAGCCTAAGTTCCATAGAAAAACCTGTGGGATTTAGGCTCATTTGAAAATGGTATCAGATGCAACAAGTGACAGTAACACTGAAGAGAGAAGGGGATTACAACAATAAAGTCATGAAGTTCTTTAGATTTGCCATGCACCCTTCTTGGTGGTTCCAATGGCAATATGAAAGTTATATCAGCAAGAGTTTGGAATAGTTACATTACTTACCAAGGATTTAGATAAGTCATCCCAAATCACACCATTGTTGTATATTTGAATATTCCATGTTACTCAAAAACTATTTGAAGGATTTTTTGAACATTTTGTGGGGACTACAACTTGTATCCCTCCACCAATAACATTAAGCATTTAGTTACCGTAAGTCCAAAGGTATAGGGATCAGAGGGAGAGAAATAATAAAGCTAGCATTAGCTATATTATGAAAGCACCCAAAATCATCAGAGTTCAAGCCTCATTGTGCTGGACATTGTACATACACAAGCTAAGAAATGAGTTCCTATCTTAAAGAACTTACAGTCTAATAGAAAGAGTGGGAGAAATCAGGTATTATCTCCATTTTACAGATGGGGACCTAAGGCACAGAAAAATGTAAGTGTCTTGCCCAGGGTTACATAGGAATACTGTAGCAGAAACAGAGTCTGAACCCAAATTTCCAAAGTCCTACTCTAGTGTTTGAATCACAAGACCATCCTTTCTGTGTAAAGTATCTCCAAAATGACCTTGAACAGATCTTTTCTATACATAAAAATGCCATGACGTTAAAATTCATGATCATGAACATTTCAGGATTAAGGCTAAACACTGTATCTGACTGGAAAGGAGAGGGTTCCAGATGTCCGATGATACAACAGCTACAGGATCAGGAAATAAGACTAAAAAACCCTGCTAAGCTCTCAGCCTCCACTGTATTTTGGCAACAAAATCCATTGGGTAATTATGCACTGGCTTAAAGTTTCCTTTTTCAATTTTAAATTTGCTACCTTTCAATTTCTAAGTCAGCTACATTCAACTGGAATTAAGGAAAACAATATTATACTTATACAATGGAGCAATAGACTGTCTAAATCAAGTTGTACTTGAGGAAATGAGGTTGTTTTTGCAATTTGGCTGCTGAAGCAAAACATACTGGTTATGTTACCTACCGTTCATCTGTTTGCAAGACAGCAATTTTGGTTCAATCTTTTAGATTTAAAAAAATCTGTCATCTGTTTCTGTTGGATTTACAGGAGTGAGTCAATGGCAGAGAGTAATATATCTTTCAAAAGTGATTTCTCTCTCTCTTATTCTCCTCCCCACTTAGTCTTGCAGTTTTTAGAATTTTATTTCATGCTAGAGTCTGAGAACTGGACAAGGAGCACTCCCAAGTGTGAGTTCTCAATTTATTCCCAAACTGCGGGTTTCTAGAATCCCATAACAACTTTCAGGCTTAGAGGATCTCTCAATGTCTAAACTAAGCAAGTTGGGGAAACTAAGCACAATGGAAAATGGAAATCCCACAGATGTGAATATCTTTTGCCCTAGCTTGAGTCGGTAAATTTTCTGCATGCCTCAAGTGATACTTTGGATCAAGGAAGTTGATAATTATAACTACTCACTGAGCACTAAAAATGTACATAGTGCAAATATTCACAGTCTATGCCTCAAAGAGTCGAGAATCTAATGGACAGAAAAGATGTACTGGGAGAACTAGAGGAAGGGGCTTCCACCCATTTACTTGTTTATAAGCCCTATGGAAGAAGCGAGTCATATGTGGAAGATATGAATGAGAAGTTAGGATGACCTGGCAGACTGAGACTGGGAGGGCCCTCCAACATAGGAGTGTGGTGCTTCTTCTCAGGGCAACACAGAACCATAAGCCACCATTACCCTCTGCCTTAGCAAGGGAGAGCTTTGCTGGAGATCAGACTACGTGTGATCTCCCTAAAACACCAGTCTGTCCGCTTTGCAAGTAAATTCCTTGAGATTCTGCCAGTCTTAACCTTTCTTGCAGGAAACAAATCAGTGAACCCCGGTTCCTGAGTTCTCCAGAGACGTCTCTCTGTAGTGTCCAGTCCCTCTGACTGGATACTCTCAGAAATTGTTAAGTGTGCTATCTCAAAAGAGACAGTATGCACACCAGCTTGTTAGGTTAGCTGAGGACTCACTCTATACTTCAACAAAACAGCACTGAGATGGTTTACAGTAAAACCAGGAAGACGTTTATGAAGAACAGACACTTAAGTGATACTAAGCAGAAATAACAGAAAATAGAAAACAGAAAACAAACAAAATAAAACATGCTTTCTAGTACCTAACATTTAATTCTAGCTAGTTAAGCCTTTGCCTAAACAGCTTTCTCACTTACAACATCTCCAGTCCTTCCTGGCAGTAGCTCCAATGTTCACAGAATCAGAGCTTGTTGTCCACTTTGTTCCCTAAGATATGGATAAAAAAGGGGTTCTCTCCCCTTCTTGTTCTAGCCCAGTAAGCCTTTGAAATGTATTATTTGAAAATTAAGCCCAGACACAGTTCCTGTCCTCTGCTGGTGTGCAGATGCCATGCTATCTTCCATATCCTCTAATCAATTTGTTTTTTTGATTGACTTAATCAGTTTGTTTACCATAGATGTAAATGTACTCTGGCCTCACCTGGCTCAATTTACATCGGAGACTCAGGCAAACTGGCAAAACAACATTCCTTTGTCTACAAAAAACTTTGTTTATTTGCTCTACTCAGGTTGCTTGGTCTGAACATATTTTAGGAACATATTTCCAGCACATACATAATTCTTTATACACTAACCATACATACATCATGCAATAATATTAATGACCACCATGTCAAGAGTTTTTACATATATCTTACAAGATATCATTTGGCTACATATTCTGACAACAGCATGGTGGGTGGCATAAAGGGGCTCTCAGGGTCAGAAGGAGGCAGCATGGAAGATGGTGTGAAGACGACAGAAGGGAGAGGAAGACGGTAATGAAAGAGTAGAGGTTGGCAACACTGGTGGAAGGAAGAGGATAGAAGATATGCAGTGAGACAGTATTCAAGATGAAGGCTGAAGAGCAGGTTGGATGGGAAGTTTGAACTGGATATGGTGGGCAAGGGGGAGCCAATAGAATAATTCAGAGAGAGAAGTGACACGATCTGATTGTCAAGGAAGATAGTTTTGGCTGTTGTGTTTAGGATGGAATGAAGGGGAGCAATATGGGTGCCTGGCAGGTGAGTGAGGAGGACATTAGACAAGACAGAGAATGATGAGAGCATGGAGATGCATTTTAGCCACCAGGAGCAGAAAGAAAGATGTCTTGGAGAAAAGTGGCAAGATTTGTTGCCATCCTTGATGTGTGCGGAGAAGAAGAGCAAGAAAATGACATCAAGATTGTGAGCCTGGGGGACAGGGCTGGGAAGTTGAAGGTGTTATCAGTAGCAACGGAGAGCATTTAGGAAGGGAGATAAGTAGCTCAGTTGGGGCTTTTTTTCTAATCAATTGCTGCCTCTTGGGCTTGCCGTTCCCTTTCGGATATCTCTAGTCTCCTCTCTCAGCTCCACACAACCAATATTTTAAATTGTTCTTCTGCGCAGACAAGAAAACGTTGTTTTTGCTGATGTCACAACTGCTCTTATATCATTAAAAATGTATCATGCAGAGCTTCCACATGACTTTTAGGAAGCCCTACTGAATCCCCAGTTGCTTCAGCCTGTCAAAGATGGTGGCTGAGTCAACCACAAGACGAGGTCCAAAAGGAAAAACAAATCTGCTTTATTTATGTCACAATTTGTATCTTCCTGCTTGTCTGCTCTGTTGCTTTATCAAGGCATTCTTTAGTGCAGTTATTAGTATGGATGACTTAATGTTCTGGTGCCTTTACTTTTTTGTTTAAATGTGTGATGATTACATGGCATAGTCTATATGCTGCCTTTAACTGTGAAAAGTCAAATGCTTATTCAGCATACCTTTCGTTCCTTAAGATCAAACAAACATACCATGTTAATGCAATATTGAGGTTGAAAAGGTCACAAGAGCCAGGAAATGCAAAAGTTAATATTAAAAAAACCTCTCTATATACCATGTGTTAAATACATACCTTAATGAATGCACTATATCTGGCAAAGTTGATATTGTTGAGGGAACCATAACTTTTGAGTTTTGTGTATTTGATTTCTCAACTTTAGCAATTTACTTAAAAGAATAAGTGAAACAAAAACATTCTTTTTTCTCCTAGGCGCTACAATAATAAATACTACTAAGGCCACGTCTACACTACAGCATAAAATCGAAATTATTAAAACCGGTTTTATAAAATCGATTTTACACGTCCACACTAGGGCACATTAATTCGGTGGTGTGCGTCCATGGTCCTTGGATACCATCGATTTCCGGAGCGGTGCACTCTGGGTAGCTCAGTAAAAGAATGAGACCAACAACTTCGA
The DNA here is from genome assembly GCF_025201925.1 of Gopherus flavomarginatus. NCBI lineage: Eukaryota > Metazoa > Chordata > Testudines > Testudinidae > Gopherus > Gopherus flavomarginatus. The sequence continues at coordinate 80,325,713 of NC_066618.1, forward strand.
TTTCCGTCCACACTAACCCTAAATCGATATAGTAATATCGATTTTAGGGTTACTCCTCTCGTTGGGGAGGAGTACAGAAATCGATTTTAAGAGCCCTTAAAATCGATTTAAAGTGCCTTGTAGTGTGGACGGGTACAGCGTTAAATCGATTTAACGCTGTTTAAATCGATTTAACGCTGTAGTGTGGACCAGTCCTAATAAATCAAATCTACTTAGTTACTTCATTAACTAAGAACAGGGCTTTTTCCCCCTTTTCTCTGCTGTCAGTAGATGCACTGGGTTTTATTCTGTTTCATGCACTTTCAACAAAATTCTTAGCTAGAAGTTCCTGGCCCTGAGATGGACTGAGCCTCTAGAACTCTGACTAAAGCCAATGGGAGTTGTAGGTGCTCAGCATTTGGCGTTATGAGGCCATAAGTCCCACAGCACATTAGACAGAAGTAAACTACTTGATTTTGACAGGTTGAATTTACAGAGAAAGCAGATAGAAAAAAAATGTTTTACACTGAAATTCAGCAAATTTGATTTATAAGTCCACAAGCGACTTTATAAGACTTTATAAGTCAACAAATATGCAATTATATTATGTCATCTTTAGAGTTATTTTTCAAAGTAAAACTGCACTTTAGAGCACATTTTAAGCATGAAATTCATAGTTTTCCAGCAACACTGGAAAACTTGTACTTTTTCCAGATACTATATACATTATGTCAACATTATTAAAAATGCATCTGTTGTGATTAAGTATGCTCTATAAATGTCAACAATTTTTTTCCTGCAAATACCACAATATGATCATTCATTCTCATTGAACAGTGACATGCGATAAGGTGCAGATAAGTATTCATAATGCATGAGATCCTCACCTGCACTCTGGCCCCTTGATGCTGTGTAAAAGGGATGCAGGGGCATAAAGAGGGCCAAACCTCCCCATAACTAATAGGTAAAGGATTCTCCTGCTGCTAGCACTGCAAAGTCAGCTCTAAAGGTGCCTCCCAGACCCTCAACACATGCCTCAGAGGGACAGGCATGTCAAGTGTGGGGTCAGAGTATGCTGTGAAAATGCTGGGCAGCACAGCAGCCCACAGGGCAGCCTGCAGTGGTTGCTGGAACTTAGAGAGGATCTCAGAGCTGTGTTAGTAACACCAGAGGCATCCCAGCCCCTGCGGCATCTTAGGATCAGGAGGGTGCAAAGATGGCTTAAAGCCACTTTAGATCCAGCCCCCTACGATTTGAGAGTTCTGTGCTGCACCTGTTAGAGGCACAGCACAGAACTTCACCCAGTATGCTTTACTTTTCTTCTGTACAAAGTATGTCTTTCAACCACCAAGAAGGAGATGGCAGGAAACAAGAGCAAAAAAATCCTTTAACTTAAAAACTCTGTAGGAGTAAAGAAGAAATACAGGAGTCCCAAGGACTGAAGACTGTTTCCTGGATCTAGTTGACTTGTATCGTTCATCTTCGTTGTGTCAAAATGGCTTTTAATTGTGCTTTCCCTACATAGCTTCTCAGAATTATAAGACGTGTCCAAGTGTTGGTACTTGAGTTCTCCATTGTTAGAAGCTTATGTAAAGAAAGAACAGAGGAATGTTTAGAAAAGCTACAGAAGCACAATTATTCTGTGGCCAAGAACAAACTGTTGATGGAGCCATACTCTCTCTTATTAGAACACGCGAAGGGTAGATACTCTCTGTGAAATACAACTGATCTCCCAGATGGTACTTTGAAGTTCTCTACAATACAGGACATTCAGATGCTGGAGAAGTTATCAGACAACCAGGACATTCACACTTTTGTACAACAGGTCTTCTGTTTTTAGAATACGAGGAAAGACTCTCTCTGGAGTAACCGTCACACCAGGCAAATGTGTAATTTTTACTGCAACAATACAACCTTTAGTCACTGCTGTATACCTTTTTGGAAAGGTTTCCGATGATTATTTAAGGCTATGTTTACACTAGGAGCACTTTACTGGTATAAGACTATTGGTATACTATACTGGCAAAGCACTCCTAGTGTGGGTGCAGCTATACTGGAAGCTGCAGCTTGTACCAGAATAATAAAATCTTTCACACCCCCAACCCCTGCACCTCACGGAGTGAAAACAAGCTATACTGGTAAAAGTGCCATTTGGCTGGTGTCACTGTCTACAGCAGGGGCTTCTACCAGCACAGCTATGTCAGTCAAGAATCACACCTCCTCACAACTATGCCAGCAGAACTCTGTAGTACATACTTAGTTTAACTAATATTTGTTTTCTAAACTGTATAATAAGAACCATACCAGATAATTTGTTTACTAACTTAATGTATTTCCCTGTAGTCTGCTTGTTTGGTTGGCTTTATGTATTTGAAGAATTTTCAAAATAAAAAAATTAGATAAACAGTGAGAAAGGACAGAAATTGCAACTAACAAACCCTCAGACTTCAGCGTGGTCTTTCGATCAACATCCTGGTGTTCACTAGATTAGAAACTGCGCAGGAGTTAATATAATCTGCTCCTACAACCAACATTCAGATTTTTGAAAAGTAAAAATGTCATAAAGTGACTAGTATAAGTCCAAGAAAATCTTGCTGAATAATATAGGATAAATAACGTAGGCTGAGCCCATAAGAAAACTAGCTGTATGGACCAGAGGGAAAAGACAATGCAAAGGAAACACCGGAAGTGGAGAAAGGAACAATATGGTCTTAATATACAACATATGCCTAGAAAGTACCTGACTTTTCAGTAAAATATAAACTAAACAAAAAAAGAAAGTTCCTCGCTTCAACTGCATTGTCCACAATATACCCATGGAGTGCACCACCCGGGTGGAAGGGATTTGGGCAGAGATTCTGTGCATCAATCCCCAATAGGCCTAACTTTTGGGCACAGATACAGAAACACTGAGATTAGGAGCCTGCTGCTGCTTAAGTAGGAGATTTATTTAATTTAGGAACTCAATCCTTCTTTGCCTCCCAAGATACCTGCATAATAAATATAGCAACTACATGGCAGTGTGGTCCATATTGTGCAAATTTGATCCCTATCCAATTATTTGATGGATCTCAGACCTAAAGCTTTCTGTTGGATGAGATAGCCAGTCAACTCCTGTTCCATCCAACTGTGATGATGTACATCTTGTGAGTTAATGTTATTTTTATGGAGAAAGAGTCTGAAAGAGATTAAATTATCAGCAAAAAAGGGATGCTCACATGCAGAGAGATGGGGACAGTTTGGATGACTACGCTGACGTAAGAAAATAAACAATTCACTAAGAATCCTTAAAATAAGATACATAGACTATAAACCAGCAGTCGTGTACCAGCCTTTAATGCTTTGAAGTTCTTATGTATCTTCGTAAATGAACAATTACAAAACAGTAGATTAAAAAAAACCCACCCTTCTTTACCTCTCTTAATGTCATCCAGCTGAGGTTCAGGTGAAGGGTTGTCTTTCAAAGGGGAGGTTTTGGGCCCAGCTGCTGGCTTGGATGGGGCTTTGAACTGTGAGGAAGGCTGGGAGGCTCGAGCAGCCTGCTGCTCTATTCGTGCCTGGATCTTACTGCTTCCTTCAGCCCTGAAACAACATAAAAAAACAGTCAGTGGTGCCATAAAGCTGTGTTCATTTGTTCCAGTAAGATCTGTATTAATATATATTTAATGAGTTCAGACTGAATACAAATTTACTTTGCATCCTGTAGAGCTATATAGTGAATTATGGATTTTAAATACAATACTGCTAAAAAACCTACACTGCTTTGGGAATCAGCATCACCACTGACTTCCATGGGAAGCATGCCGTAAAGTGACCGTAGAGTAAGGTCCTTACTAACTGTGCTCCAGATCCATGTGAGGTTTAGCAATATCTTGTTCTCTGTTCAAATAGCGGTAAAGGTTTTTCATTTAGCAAAGAACATCTTCTTAATACAATCAGCAACTATAGTAAAATACATTTATACAGCACCTTTCATCCTGAATGATCCCAAAACTCTTCACAAACATTTAGACATGAAATACAACGGGATCACTTCATCCATTATTGAAATGGAGCTAACTATTAGAAGATGCACAGCAAGACTACCCAGCATTTTACAACAGGAAGTATCCTCTTTGATTACATGCAGTACATCATCAGATGAAAGTTACTATATAAGAGCAGAGAATTGTTACCAATATTGATTTATGCTCTTGAAACTACAGAAGGAATTTATATGGGAAGAATGTAATTACTCCACTTTGAATTTTAGACTAAAACCCCTTCTCTTGCCAAGTGTGCCAAGGGATCTTTAAAGACCAAAGTGATCATGACAACAGCTTGACACTTCATCTGAATGACATGACCTCTAATAGCACAGTGCTTCGGAACATCATGCTCATGCACTTGTAGGGCGTTGTCTCAGAGGAAAGTGTGGCAACTGTTGAATCAGTACCCTCATGTACAACAGCCTGGATTTGTTCTTTGGAGATCTCTGATCTAGCTGCCAAGCATGGTCCCAGCCTGCATCACTATAAAGTTTTAGTGAGCTCTCAGTCAAAGTTTTTACAGATGCAGTAATACAGGTTATTTTAAATGTGTCATTTTTAAAAAAAATATGTAATAATGGCATGCTCTATAGAACTTATCTAATATGCATTCCCCACTGCTAAAAGAACTTGATTCAGAGACTTGAGGTACTTACAGTTAGCACTACTCTGAAAGATATTTTATCTGAATACTTTCTAGAGTGCCATTTGTGTACTGAGGTACGGCGATCAGATTAGACAGAAGTTCTGATCTCAGCAGTTTTTAGGCAATTACCCACAATACTATTTATTTCTGCAGCATTCATTTTTTCAGAATCTTTGCCCATGAAGAGTTTGGATTTTTGCTCTGTTTATCTCCTTGATGCAACCATGTTCCCCCAGACTCTAATTGTTATATATAATTAGACTTCTAGGTCCATTACTCGCAACTTCACCGTCCACTTGACAGGTTACCACTTCCATCTTCTTCAGAAAGAAATCATTGAAAGCCATCTAATCTTCTGAACAGCTTCTAAACTCTTATACCACCAATACTGTTCAGTCATGAGTTACAATTATCACCTTTCAATAACAGAGAATTTACTAATTCTTTACGCTCTGCTACATACACACAATGGAGATTTCCATATTTAGGCATGATAATTGTCCTCATAAAGTCCAGGAAAATCAGTAATTAAACAATACTGCTAATTCACAAAACTCATAGCCATAGCTAAAGGTGACACTACTAACATGACTCTCTAGCAAGAATTCTTCTTATTAACTGTATGTGCCCCAGTTTTACCTTGTTTTCTTGACTTGAATACTGCTACTAAGTTTTTCCAGCACATATTCCCCAGTGTCATGATTGATAATAAGCACACAGTCCTTCTGATATGGTCTTTTATTTCCTTTGAACACAGTCATTGGAGGAGTTGAGCCCTGGTGTCAAAGAAAAAGCACACATTCATTTGCTTATACCCACACTGTGCAAGCCATTTATACACAATAAGTCTATATGCATGCTTCTGTCCTAATATCAACAAATTATCATTTACTTTGGATTGAAAGTGTTTGTTCATTTCAGGAAGGGATGAATACATTTATATGTATTACATCAGATTCTTCCTCACTCATTATTATGCTTTTAATCATTTTATGTGGCTTTGCATGAAACACATCTACCCTTTGGTTACTATCATTTACAGTTCTACTTTCCATCATGGTAACAACTAAATTTTATTAGTTTAACCTGATAAATATCAGAAACTTCCCTGATACTTCTACTAGCTTTGAAAATCCTGGGTTTGGATACTGAATATAAATCTAATTATGCATTCAGTGGAATTGTGACCTGATGAAATGTATGTGTACCCAATATATCATTTAAACTGCCTTTATATTTAATCCAGCAAATAAAAAACAACACCTCTCTTCTGTGTTATGAAGCAAATATCACATGCCATACATTAGCAACAACTGATTTAAAAAAAACAAACAGTTTGTTTGCTTGGCAAAACTATTGCATGAAGACCTACATTCTGGAGCAATCTGGGGGGTTCTCTATGATACTAATTAACATTGGGTGAATCAAAAAATTGATGCACTTAGTATAAGGGATGTACAAAAGTGAAGGGTGAAACCTGCTCAGATTTTCTACTGTGAAACCTGCTCAGATTTTATCCATACAATAGCTGTATAGTTACAGAGAAAGGTGAAGGGTACTTACTTACAAGTGAAGAAGAGAGTCCTGCTTCAGAGAACAGAAAGCAATCTTTACACATGTTCTTGGGAAGCACCCTGAATTGAGGACAGTGTGCAAAAGCACATGCTTCCACTCCCACCCCTCTTCTAAAGAAAATATAATGTCTTCACGCTTAAACTAAAATTTTAAACTCTGCGCACTATCAAAAATAGGATACACACACTAATCTAAAATGGTTATGGAACAATGCAGACTGCCTACATCTGGATTCTTCAGAGATGTTACAGTAAGACAGGTTCCAATTTGGATAAGATCATATTCTCACATAGTCATGCCTTCACAGATATTTACAATATTACTACATTAAGAAATTGAAAAGTAAAAAAGGATTGAAGAGAATATAAAATAAGCTGGAATTTAAGTCCTGGTCATCCTTGACAGATTAAGAGAAGTTAGACAAACATATAAAGCACAAATATAATGGAAATTATGATAAGCTTATATCCCACGATTCCCTATTTTGTCGAAAGCCTGGAATTTAAAGAAGAGCATAATCTTTGCTGAGAAATAAAGAGAAGAAACTGAAAATCCAATGAAGCACATCAACAGTCCCTCTCACATGCTTAAAATTAAGCAGGTATGTAAGAGTTTGGAGTGCTTAAATACTAAGCAACAGAAACTAAAATGCTACGTTACAGATTATTCTGTTACAAAGGCCAGAAAAAACCCACTGAGTGAAAGAGCTAAAGTTTAACAGGATTGTGATGAAACCCATAACTAAAACAAAAGACAAAAATAATTCCTCAACAACTATTTGACCATCAAATATTAAACCACTACATCCTCAAAGCACCGTAATCCCTGAAACTGTCCACACACTGGAAGAAATACAAAAAAATCTCCTTCAAACAGTGGTACCGTCAGAGATAGCAAAATTTCAAATGGCAAATTGGAACCTGAATCCCATCCAATTGTTAGGCACTTAGTGCAACTGTTTGTTGGAATATGAGAAATAAAGCAGGATCCAGAAGATCAGTGAACCCTCTTACATTGTTTTATCAACATTTCAAGAAAGGAAAGCTTTGAGATCACATATCCCATCCCTTTTCAGAGAATTGTCCATTTAACTAGATTGAAAGCAGCCACTATGCGTATGTTGCTCCAAATCAATATTGACTATGTTCAGTTTGGTTAACTGGAAAACCCTCTAGAATATAGAAGAGACAGGTCAAGCTGAAAGCTGTCCATTCTCATAAAATATTACATTAAAAATAATCTTATCAGAACAGACATCTGGAAAGGGGATGCACTACAAACAATCTTATTCGCCCACTTCAAAATATAGGAACAATACACTTCCCAGTCAAAAGGGAATATTCCAATTCAAAAGGCAGCATTACTGGCATTAATTATACTGCTTCTGCTCTCAGAATTACTTCAACAAGATCAGTATACTATATAGATTAAATTGAGGCAATATTTCGTATAAGAGTGAAGACAGTAACGTTATTTAGAAAACTTTCTTGGGAGCAGATCCTCCCCAGTGTAAATTATCAGCTCCATCCATAATTTTTCCAGCTGAGGATCTGCCATTTGGATTCCAATCCGGCAGAAAACTGTCGTCTATCTATACTAAGCCTATCTATGTTGTTTATAAATTCACATATGCTGTTTTGGTAATTAGCAACAACTCTAGCTAATATACAAATCCAGTTCCAGAACACAGGTGCATTTTTTGTTTTGTTTCAATTCTTTATTATCAAAACAGAAATACGTACAATCATTTGACCATATTCTTTACTGTCACTTGGCCATCATCCTTGCACAATAAATCTTTACTATACGATTTCTGGAGGGATTGGATTTAACCTCATTGCAACTGACTAGGAATCCTGGAGTAGCTTCTGCAAACATGGGGTGCAGGATGTTGTTTGTATAGCTTTCAGCAACAGCAAGAGCAGTTTCAAACGCATAACTTCAGTCTTTTGAAATTAGATCTTGACCTGAGTCAAGGATAATCAGACTCCCATACTTAAAATGCAGAACTAAAAACTGATGGAAATTAGGTGGGGACCCAATCAGGATTAAAAGTCTTTTTGTTCTTCAAAGAGTACCAAGGAGGATTAATTGTAAGCAAAGTAGATTGGACGTTTAAAGAAATACTTTATAGCGATTCCATTTTACAGCCCTCTCCCAGAATGATATACTGAAATGCTAGTAGAAAGACAGTGCAAAAGCTGCTCCAACAGTGGACTCATTTGTTTAGCATTGTGATCAAAGGTGAAGAGGATAGATTTAAGTCCATTTACAGTAGAATGTTCCTGGCTAGCAGACACTAAAACCACAGGATGAGAATTTGCTATGAAGTCAAAAGGTAAATTTGAATCATAACACAAAGTAAACTTACTGGAATATGTGGCAGTGTAATTGTTACTTCATCTCCTTTACCAACCTGGAGCTCCCCCTCACAAGATGTGTCTATAGATGCTGGCTTAAAATCATCTGAAGAGGAAAATAAGTGGTATTAAATACATTTCTCATCTAAATAGTTTCTAGAGAGTTCCATGGTTTCTCTTCTGAGGTAACTCATCTCCTGCTTTATTTCTGATTAGAAGGAATGTAAAATGTGGGCCAATGCTACTATTTAAAGAAGAGCTGAACTAATGCATAGGCACAATAGATCTAATTCTGTGGATACCCGCTCCTTAAATCATGTGATTACCTCAGATTTTAATCTTTCAATTTTTAAAAAAAGGAAGTTTCTAGCCATTCTGGTCAAGGAAAAGCTTCAACATGTGACCCAGGTATAACCAATGCAGTGACATTTGAGTCTGAAGACAGTTTGAAACAAGCAGCCAACACATCATGTGAATGCGGGTCACTTGCCAGGATTATCCAGGCATATTCTCACATACTCCGTTCCCTGCCTTTGCAGGGGCCTTGGGCACTGGTGCATCTCGGTCCCTCCTTTTCTCTGCCTGTGGCACATAACAGTCTAGTCTCCTGTGGGCTGTACTACTTTAGTCTAATTTCAGTTGTTGGGTTTAGTCAGTGAGCACTGGTGGCCTGTGATATACAGGAGTCAGACTAAGGGCTTGTCTACATCAGAAAGTTGCAGCGCTGGTGAGGGAGTTACAGCGCTGCAACTTAGGAGGTGTACACATCTGCAGGGCACCACCAGCGCTGCAACTCCCTGTTTGCAGCGCTGGCCGTACTCCCGTTTTGTCTCGGGTGTAGAGGATCCAGCGCTGGTGATCCAGCGCTGGTAATCAAGTATAGTCACTTACCAGCGCTTTTCTTGACCTCCGTGGAATAAGCAGGTATCCCAGCATACCTGAGGAAGCCTCTGGTAATCAAGCTGGTCTCCTTCCCCGGTTTGCTCTCGCGTTCCGCGAACCCCGAGCAAGCAGGTCTCCTTCCCTGAGGTTTGCTGGGTGGTTCCGGGAAGGCGAGAGCAAACCGGGAAAGGAGACCAGCTTCGCCGCGGTTTGCTCTCGCGTTCCGCGAACCACCCTGCAAACCGCAGGGAAGGAGACCTGCTTGTTCGGGGAACGCGAGAGCAAACCGCGGCGAAGCTGGTCTCCTTCCCCGGTTTGCTCTCGCGTTCGCCGAACCCCCGAGCAAGCAGGTCTCCTTCCCTGCGGTTTGCAGGGTGGTTCGTGGAACGCGAGAGCAAACCGCGGCGAAGCTGGTCTCCTTCCCCGGTTTGCTCTCGCGTTCGCCGAACCCCCGAGCAAGCAGGTCTCCTTCCCTGCGGTTTGCAGGGTGGTTCGCGGAACGCGAGAGCAAACCGCGGCGAAGCTGGTCTCCTTCCCCGGTTTGCTCTCGCGTTCGCCGAACCCCCGAGCAAGCAGGTCTCCTTCCCTGCGGTTTGCAGGGTGGTTCGCGGAACGCGAGAGCAAACTGCGGCGAAGCTGGTCTCCTTCCCCGGTTTGCTCTCGCGTTCGCCGAACCCCCGTGCAAGCAGGTCTCCTTCCCTGCGGTTTGCAGGGTGGTTCGCGGAACGCGAGAGCAAACCGCGGCGAAGCTGGTCTCCTTCCCCGGTTTGCTCTCGCCTTCCCCAAAACCCCTTGAAGCCGCCCAACAGCGCTGCAGTGTGGCCACATCTAACACCACTTGCAGCGCTGGTTGCTGTAAGTGTGGCCACTCTGCAGCGCTGGCCCTATACAGCTGTACTAATACAGCTGTAACAACCAGCGCTGCAAAATTTTAGATGTAGACATGGCCTAGATGACTTAGTGATCCCTTCTGGCCTTAAACTCTATGACTCTAAGTGGTGAACTGCTCCACATATCTCAACAGATTGTTAACTGTAAGACTGAGCGGTTTGTGGGGAGACCTGCCATCATGACCTCAGAACTCTCTGTCTCACAGAAACAGAAGAATACAGTGAGCCCAGCTCAGCTACCCATGCAGATACACCCTTGCTGTGGTAAGCTCTGGTCAGGGCCCCAAAGCTTCTACCTCTATGTCTCCAGGTGGGAGAGGGGAGCAGAGAAAAGGCCTGCATGCTATTGTCCCTACCTATATGGGAGAGGGGTCCCCTGACAAAGCCATTCCAGATGGAGGGTGGGAGCATGACACACTCAGAATATGCCTAAGGCAATTTAAAGCCCAAAGATAGTCCTGGTTTATAGGGGGTTACTTTGAATAAAATGTACTTTGCGTCTCTGAGCAAGTGTAAAGTAATATCTCCAGTAACTTTTCTTAATACATTTACATATTTTCTATTAATTATCCTACCGCACTACTGAGCCATAAAGGAGACAAAAACAGATGATCAGAATGTATGAAGTTCAGACATGATTTAGACAAAACTGTAAAAGTAAAATCAGAACATGAACCAGATATGAGTATGAGGGATAATGCCATTTTCATAAGAGGACACTCAATTACAGTGTCTAAGCATACAAAAAAGTGGGGCATGGATCAACCTTCACATTGCACTCCCTGGCAATACCCAGCCTGGGAAAGCTAATGATCCAACCAGCAAAACAAATTTGGTGATTAATCCTGGCCACATGCCACCTGAGGCACATTGCGCATACGCTAAGAAGCAGCATACAAAACTATCCAGTTATATTCACTGTCAAGACTTCTCTTAATTATTGTATTAGTTGTTAAAACGTCCACTTCTTAGAGCAAATTTAAAATGAAGCTCTACTATGAAAAGCAAGTTTGCAAAAAATAGCACCTTCTTAACATCGTCACTAAGAGTAATACCGGCTGGGCTTAATGATAAAAATAAATATAACTGATTTTTACTCTGCTAGTACTACAGAGATAACACAGCAGACAGAGAAAGTGAGTGTACGACTAGATTTAACCTCTTCTCATGCATTACCAAAAGAGTTAATCGTTCTAATTGCAGGGCCAAGTTGTGCCCTCACTTACGTCCGAGTAACTTTGTGAGTTAACAATTACAAGCTATTGTTTCCCCAAATGTATCACTGTGGACTTGCTGGGTCAAGCAAGGGGAAGCTGCAGAGGGTTTCCTAATCTAGTTTAGCAGCCAAAAGGGAGCAGGGCTCTTGGCCCACCCCCATTTCTTATTAAATGCTATGTGTGTATGTATCATAAATACTTTTTTTTTTTTTTGTTCTTTTGAGCCTGACACTTTACTAGAGCCTCCTCATTTACAAGTCTGGCATACCTTCCTCTTACATATACATATAGGAATGGTATGAGCTGGGGTGACTGACAAAGGATTTCAATACTAGGCCTTTTTCCTAGGGTCAGTGGTAGATGAAGATACGCCATGCAAACATTTGGGTTTCTCTTGGGAAGTTTACTGGTTCGTGTATACCCTTAGTTAGTTTTGTAATGGTTATACTGATTTTATGACCCTGAAAAATAGTTTATGATTTTAATTACCAAAGTTAAGTTTTCCTGGAAGCATTTTCCATGGATTGTCCAGGATACCATAAAACCTCACAAACAACACATGATGAAAATGACTTTTTGCAGGTTATAAAGGAGAGCAGAATTTTGGCCTACAAAATCTTACAGTGGTATGTAGGAAGGGAAAAAAAAAACCCAACAGTATAATGATCCCAGGTTAAATTTTCAGGCCCAGCAGTTATAAAAAAAATTCTAGCCTGGAAAGTAAAAGTGTCTGATCTGAAGCTCATTGATATGACACTCAGCAAGAGACTCACTTCCCTCTCCCCCACCGATCCCTAATTTTTACAGTTACTTTCAAACTAGCCTCACTTTAAATTTCCCTCCTCCCATCTAAATTTGCAACTGAAAGTTGCTGCTCTCCACATAACCAGGTAAGAGCCTAGGAAGGAGGAGCTGGTGAGGAATGGGCAGAGAGGGGATGGCAGCTGGTAAGGGGTGTGTGCAGCAGCTGGGATGGTAGGGGCAAATGGAGAGTTAGGGGCTAGGGCTCAGAGGCAGAGGGTGGAAGCCGGGCAAGGGAAAGGAGAAAGATACAGGGGGAAGGGAATGGGGGATCCCAGCGCACAGAGCGTAACGAGGGTCCCTGGAAAAGTGGACAGGGTTGGAAAACTCCTGCTCTCTCCACGGAAGGGGGTGCAGCACAGGGGGTCTCAGGCTCTGGGGGGGAGGGGTGCAGTGCAGGGGCTGTGGGCCGGGGGAAGAAGTAAAGGGCTAAAGTAAAGGTAGAGGAGTAAAGGGCTAAGCCGGGGGGTCCCCAGGAGCGGCAGGGTCCCGGGGAGAGCAGAGGGGCGGGATACCGGGCAGGGCGATGGGTCCCGGGGGGGGGGCGGGATACCGGGCAGGGCGATGGGTCCCGGGGGGGGCGGGATACCGGGCAGGGCGATGGGTCCCGGGGAGGGCGGGGGGGGGGCGGGATACCGGGCAGGGCGATGGGTGCCGGGGAGGGCGGGGGGGGGCGGGATACCGGGCAGGGCGATGGGTGCCGGGGAGGGCAGAGGGGGGCGGGATACCGGGCAGGGCGATGGGTGCCGGGGAGGGCAGAGGGGGGCGGGATACCGGGCAGGGCGATGGGTCCCGGGGAGGGCAGGGGGGGCGGGATACCGGGCAGGGCGATGGGTCCCGGGGAGGGCAGAGGGGGGCGGGATACCGGGCAGGGCGATGGGTCCCGGGGAGGGCGGGATACCGGGGAGGGCGGTGGGTCCCGGGGGGGGCGGGATGCCGGGCAGGGCGGTGGGGGGCGGGGGCCGGGGCGGCTGGCTCACAGCGGATGGTGTGGAAGGAGGCCTTGGGCCGCCGCTCGAAGCTCTCCCCCAGCTGCAGCCCGTGCTCCTCCTTGTCCAGCAGCGGGTTCGCCGAGCCGTTCATGCCCCTGCCCGCGCCGGACCCGGACACAGCAGCACCCAGCAGCGGCGGATCCCCAGCCCCGCTCCCTTCCGGGGCAGCGTGTCACCGGGAAAGGAGTCCGGCTGCGGGGCGCGTCCCGCGCGGGTAGGCCCCGGGGAGGGCGCAGGATGGGGGGGGGTCTGACACGGGGAGCGGAGCGGGGTCTATGGGGGAGGGGAGGGGTGTTACACGGGGAGCGGAGGAGGGTCGGTGGGGGGGTGTCGGGGGAGGGGGTATCTGACACGGGGAGCGGAGGGGGTTCTGTGGGGGAGGGGGTGTCTGACACGGGGAGCGGAGGGGGTTCTGTGGGGGAGGGGGTATCTGACACGGAGAGCGGAGGGGGGTCGGGAGGGGAGGGGGTGTCTGACATGGGGAGCGGAGGAGGGTCGGCGGGGGAGGGGAGAGGGGGTGTCTGACACGGGGAGCGGAGGGGGGTCGGCGGGGGAGGGGAGAGGGGGTGTCTGACACGGGGAGCGGAGGGGGGTCGGCGGGGGAGGGGAGAGGGGGTGTCTGACACGGGGAGCGGAGGAGGGTCGGTGGGGGGGTGTCGGGGGAGGGGGTGTCTGACACGGGGAGCGGAGGGGGGTCGGGAGGGGAGGGGGTGTCTGACATGGGGAGCGGAGGGGGGTCGGGAGGGGAGGGGGTGCCTGACACGGGGAGCAGACTGGGGGTGTCTCGGGGCAGGACGGGGGTGCCTGGGGGGAAGGAAGGAGGTGTTGGAAAGCAGGACGCGGTGTCTGACATGGGGAGTGTGGGAGGGAGAGCAGGATGGGACTGACACAGGGAGGCGCTGTCTGGGGTGGGGGGACAGGCTGGGAGTCTGACAGCGCAGCCCTGTGCTTGCAGGATCAAGTTCCCGGTGGACACTGAAGAGCTGTGTGGCCCATAAGTTCTCTTTAACACTGGTCACGACTACACCAAGAAAAGGCATCACGTTTGTAAACATGTTAACTAATGTGATGATAAACTTAACTTAGTATCTAGCAGAGATGGTGATAAATTGGGTTTAAAAACAAAATAACTTTAAGACCAGGTGACATGTCTTTACATGTGATTGCCCATGTTCAGACTAAGTGCAAAATCATGTATAGCACCATTAGTTAATATTTTCCTTGTGTAAACATGACCAATGAAAATGATCAATTTGGGATGTTTTTGGTCTATCTTGTTAAAAAATGTATCTGCTTCTCTTTATTGTCTGACAGAGCACATTGTAAAGCCTGTTAGTTTACTCAGACTTTTTTATAATCTGTAGGCTGAGTTGTGAGGTTTTTGTTCTTGCAGGGTTTGGGAGTCTTGTTAGTATAACTTTGTCATAGATTTTTAAGACCAGAAGGGATCAAATAGTCTGACATCCTGTATAACTGACCAAATAATTTTGACCTTGTTTTAACTCGATTCCATATGCATCTTTAAACTTTGTGTTTGTGAATGTATAATGTCATGACATCACTAAATAAATAAAATATAACATTTTTGCTTTGTTGAGGTACTGTTGGCTTTTACATAAAAATGGGAATGCTGTCTTTTCCCTTTGTCTTATGTTTTTGAATTTCAGAGGTCAGTAGCTCACTTTTATTTTTTTGTAAAAGAACACAAAGGCTCTAGTCCAATCTGTGCTTACACCATCATAGAATCCCACTAGAATCATTGGGGACATGAATGGGTGTAGGGTTCCTTTCAAGTGGATCAGGTTGCAGAATCAGGCCCATAGTGTGGGGACAAGGTGGTAGTCAGTTTTTGTGGCTTCTGTATGATCTATAAGAGGAACAGAAATGTGTCTTGTTGATTATTTTTGTTTTTAATCTTAGGAAAGTCAAGTCTGATCTTGCCTTGTTTTACTGGAGGACTTTCATGGAGGTTTCAGAAAAGTAGGTTTGGTGCTTTCTCAGCCTGGCACTTACAGCAAGTTACAAAAAGTCCCTAAAAAGTGCAAACTATAATCCTTTTCTCATTATTTCTTATGTTTCTAGGGTCTTGATTGTTTTGTCTGAAATCAAAGATGGAAATATACACCTGAGGAAAAAACGTTTTAGATCTGCTTTGTCTGTATTCGTATGGATGAATCCAGGATGTTCCAAGAAAACACATCTGATAATTACTTGAATTCAGTAGCCCTAATTTGTGAAGATGATGCTTTCCAAAAGAAAGGGCACAGTAAAAGGACCCTTAGCCCTGAAGAAGCTGAAAAACTGGCAAGAGATCAAGCCTTGGTGTCTGACTTCAAAAAACTGAAACTGGAAAAAGATGCACAGAAGAACTGGGATCTATTTTACAAAAGAAACAGCACAAACTTCTTTAAAGACAGGCATTGGACAACTAGAGAGTTTGAAGATTTAAAAGCATGCCGAGAGGTGAGCCATATACACTAGTTCTACAAGTAAAGGGGCAAATATTGCTAATTATTTTCAAATGACTTGATAATCCACCAAATAAGATGTCAGTGACAGATCACTGTTATCTGTCAAATGCGCAGTGTTGTGTAGTTCATAGCTTCCATGACTTCTAAGCTTAAAAAAAAATTCAATTTTTTTTTATTGGACTTTTCATCCTATTCTTTCCTCAATATCTCCATGAGTAGGCTCCATCAGGACCCATCTGAAAGTTTCAAAAGTTGGAATCTCTTATGAAATCTTTGAATAATAGTTTATAATTGACCTATATTTTACATTCAGACCCACTCTCTAGAACAGTGGTGCCCAAACTTTTCCTGTCGCACCTCCCCCTTACCAGCAATGGCATTTGTCCATGACCCCCTCCCACCCACCCCCCGCTCTCATTACTGCACATTTGGTTCAGCAGAGGAGCTTGGGCTGAAGGCAAACTTGGGGCCAGAACTGGGAAGGGGACAGATCTGCGGTTAGAGGCAGAGCTGGCCTGGGGTTGGAGAGGGAATCAAACAGAGATGGGCCTGGGATGGGAGTGGAGCCTGGGCCAGGGGTGTGTCTGTGTCTGGGATGGGGCCATGGTTGCAGGCAGACCTAGGAGTGGGGCTGGGGCCGGGTCGGAGAGGAGCTGGGGGCTGAGCAGGCCTGCGTGGCGCTCCCTCCCCAATTCCCATGGGGCTGGCCGGGCCTTGCTGCATGTTTCTCTGCACCTTGTATGGGGGCATGTCCCACAGTTTGGGGACCACTGCTTTAGAATATTTGCTCTGTGTCCTAAATTAGATCTAAGTTCCTCTCTGTCTTCCAATTTGCAGACACAAGTTGCAAAAATTTTGAGCACCCTGTTATAAAGTCATCTATCTAGAGTAGTTAATACATTAAAATATACATTTTAGAAACACATTAAAATGTATTTTTTATTCACCCTAATTAATAAAAGGGCCCAGGCAAGAAGGATAGCATAATTTGATCGTTGCTCAAATGAGTAGATCACTAATGAGATTTTAGTAGTTTCTAAAGAGAAACTTAAAGTAATATAAATTAAAGCCTACACTTCACAATGTCAAATTGCCAGTGGAAGGATACTTCAGATTTTAAACTGATCCTGCATTTAAAATATGAAAAACAGTATCTTTGTACTATGAGGATCAACACAAGTGATGTGCTGTATGCTTGGCCTTTTTCTCCCATATAGTTTGAAGATCAGAAACTGACCGTTCTTGAAGCAGGCTGTGGGGTTGGAAATTGCTTGTTTCCACTTTTAGAAGAGGACTTGAATATCTTTGCTTATGCCTGTGATTTCTCTCCAAGAGCTGTTGAGTATGTGAAGGTTGGTGTGATATTTATCTGTATTTTTAGTGCTTCTTGAGAAATTTGTGTTAATCAGATTACAGATTATCTAGCTTTGTTTTCTCCTATAAGTATGGTAAACTGTCCTATATGGAAGAGGAGAGAAACTGATATACAGTACTGGAGCTTAATTTACAAGAAATTGAATCATCATCGAGGACCTGATTTTCTAGTATTAAATCGTATTACTGTAGTATAAGTGTGAATGTTGTACTTGGATATTTCCTAAAAGTAAAGTTTGGCCAATAAGAATAACAGACTGAGTGATGTTAAAGGACCCCAAATCTGAAGTGAACTGTGACTGCTTCCTGGTAAGTAGTGTATATGTGGAGATCCATCTGCGCCCTGTTTCTGTGAATCTACTACCCTTTAGGACCAAATTCCACACGCGTTGCGTCACTTAACTCCTACTTATGTTTGTTTACCAGTGATGAGTGCTGTAGTGTGTGCGTGAATCTGTGAACTATGAGAGACTCTTCAGTACCATTGAAGTATCTGCCTATTCTTCACGCCTCGACCTTAGGTTTCCTATACATGTCTTGTGCTAGTTCTTTGCTTTCACTACTTTTATAAGTGGCAATATTAACTTTTTTGTTCAAAGGGATGACAAGTTATTGCCACTTCTAAACCCAGACACTATCCTGCAGATAGTCATATGTCGTGGTGTATAAATTTTCTCTTTAAAATGAGTGTATTCTTGAGAACTGTGAGGCTTTTATGCAACTTATGACCACTTGCATTAGAGACTCTCAATGCTATTAATACTTCTCGTATACGTAGTGTTGTGCAACTGCTAACTAATTTTCACAATGTTTTTTCCACCTTTACTACAACAATCTGTCTGGAGATTGGTCCTGCTTTGAGCAGGGGGTTGGACTAGATGACCTCCTGAGGTCCCTTCCAACCCTGATATTCTATGATTCAGCAATTAAGTGCCCCCCCCCCATATCCATGTCCTGGTAAATTACACAGTACAACCAAAATTTGATTTGAGACATAAACTCAGCTGTGACATCTTTGTGAGGAGGGAAGAGGAACAACCAGAGTGATCTTGAAAACAAAAACTTAGAGGCTCTTTTCAAGCATATTTGAAGACCTATTATAAACAGATAGCATGTTTATACTCAATTCATTTTTCTACAGTACAGTACACCCTCTCTAGAATGCCCAACAAACTTTTGGCTATAGTGAACCTGGTCCCTGGATCCTACCACCAGCCCTGGGGCCACTGGTGTAATTATATTGTGTTATTTTGACAAAATATGCAGAATTTTCAGAATTTTAAAGTGTGGGCAGAATTTTTAATTTTTTGGCACAGAGTTCCCCCAGGAATAGTGACACAGCACTCCAGTGGCACAGCTGCACCAGTGCAGCTGCTCCACTGTAGAGCTTAGTGAAGATGCTACCTATAGCAACAAGAGAGCTTCTCCCATCAGCATAGGTACTCCATCTCTCTGAGAATTGGTAGATATGTTGATGGGAGAAGCCTTCCTGTCAGCATAGCACTGTCTAAACCAGGGGTTAGGCTGATATAACTCCCATCACTCAGGGGTGTGGATGTGCCACATTCGTGAGCGAGGAAGTTATACCAACATAATTTCCTAGTGTAAACAGAAAGCTTGGAGTGAATGCTCTTTGTAGTTCTGTTTCCGTTTGTTGCTCTCCCTGTTTAAAAAAATCACAAAATACAATTTTGTCTTTTATAATTTTATAGTGAATGCTGTTACTTTTCAACTAAAGCACTTTTCACTCCATAGAAGAACGCTTTATATAATATTGAGAGATGTAAAGTATTCCAATGTGATCTGACCAAAGATGACCTTCTGGAAAATATACCAGCAGATTCTGTGGATGTTGCCACATTAATATTTGTGCTTTCTGCCATTCACCCTGACAAGATGCACGTTGCTTTGCAAAATATTTATAAGGTAAATGTGTAAGTATGACCTAATAGTTTTGGGGTTTTTTTTAAAGTCTTTTTTGACTCAAGAATACTATTCCACTCTGAAAAGAAACTGTGTGAAATGGCACCTCCTTAGTACTTTACTCCCTGGATGAATTCAGTCACATTTGCTTTTGCTTACTATCGGGACTAAAATAAGTTTTGACTACATTTTTCTTGTGTTAGTTCTGAGTAAGTGAACTGGATTCTCCTCTGGCTTGTGTATCATCAACATAACTAAATTAACGTTAAAAAAATGTTCATGTTGATAATATGACATCTAAATTGCTGTAGGACTGGCTGTTAGAAGAAAAATCTATTTTGCAAGTAACTTAAGCAGACTTGCTGTATGGTCCTTGAGATGCAGCACATGGAACCACATGATGCCATTTTTACAGCATCACTTTTTGCCTTTGTAAGGAATACTGTTAAGAAAATCCACTACTGACTCGTTTTTATAAAAAGGAAATCAGCTGATTAATTGGCTGAAAGTCAGATCAGAAATGAACGTTGCTTTCTCTAGGTTCACCAGCATTATTTTCTGTTTTTTTGGTTACCATTTTTATCTGTACCAAGCATCTTAACACACTAACATAAAAGCAACCGTCACAACAGTGCATTTTGTTGGGAACTAAGTACCATTATTTTTCCTTTATCTGGATTTAAAGGTTCTATGGTACTGTGTTATGTTAATAATGATTCAGGCCCTGATCCTGATAACACTAACATATATGCTTAACTTTACACACAGTGAGTAGTCCCATTGAAATCAGTGGGACTACACACAGTATACAGAGTTAAGCATGTACAGAAGTCTGTGTGGGACTGGGACTGTCTTGGGCTTCAAACAGGAAGTATAGGAGCATTAGCATCTCCTCCTGTGAAGTGCTGAGATTTTTCAACTCTGATTGAGGGTACTCAGCATCCTGTAGGAGCAGGCCCTAAAATGAAGAACTGATAAATGCACAACTATTTTGAGATAACAGTTGTCCAAAAATATTGGCTACTAATTGGGAAGAAAGGTTCACATTTTGATTTCTCATTCTGTTTCCAACAAACATTTTTTTAATTTGCAGTTTGTACTGTATTTGGATTTTTATATTATAGGATATCTGTTGTATCACATCAGCTATAGTCTGAATAATAAAGGTTAGGTTTTGATATACTTCAGAGTTTGTTTTCTAAAATAGAGATTTATTTTTTAACTCAAATAGGACAGAGGCTAATTACTATTTTCTTAGTGAAGATGGGTTAGCTCATTTAATCCATTGTTCGCTTCTGCAGAAATTTACAAATTTTGTTATGTCCACTTTACTGATATATCTGTATTTTATCTGATAGGTATTAAAACCAGGCAAATGTGTCTTATTTAGAGACTATGGGCTCTATGATCATGCAATGCTTAGGTTTAAATCTGGCAGCAAACTTGGAGAAAACTTTTATGTTAGACAAGATGGGACAAGATCATATTTCTTTACTGATGGTAAGATATAATAGAAACTTTTTTCTCTGCAAGTTTGTTGTTTAAAGTTGCTTCAGTGAATTGTTGCTATGCCTTTAAGGGTTGGTTGATACCTATATGAACTATGAAACCTTCAGTGTTGTTTGTTTTCCAGCTATATATGGTTATTTTATAAAAGTGGCAGGACTGAAGGAGCAATTTGATCTGTTGACTGAACTACCTATATGTAGCATTAGGATAGGCCATGGCAGCATAGGTTTAGAACTTGTTAGCTGCAGTGACTTCATTCAGATCAATACTCTGAAAGAAAGAGAAAAATGCTTAGGGAAAGATCTGGTCTCATACAACACTAAGCAACTACGGGGTGCAATTATCCCATAATAGTCTTTTTGCAATGTTCTTACATATATGAAGCCTGCTTCAAAACCCATTGAAGTCAGTGGGCTTTGAAGCAGAAGTATGACTGGAATGAAAGAAAGCTTTTATTGAGGTAACACTGTGCTAATAATTTGACTAGTTGTGACTGCTGTCTCTTCTGATAGATTATTTCCAAGTTCAACCAGCTCTACGTTTTAGTAAAGATAACTCTTAAAAAGCATTTCATTATCATTATCTTAGGACATGAACAATACTTACAGTAGCACCTCAGAGTTACGAACACCTTGGGAGTGGAGGTTGTTCATAACTCTGAACAGAACGTTACAGTTCTTTCAAAAGTTTGCAGCTGAACATTGACTTAATACAGCTTTGAAACTTTATTAAGCAGAAGAAAAATACTGCTCCTCCCCCTTTTTTTTTTGTGGTTTATGTTTAACACAGTACTGTATTGTATTTTCTCTTTTTGGTCTCTGCTGCTGCCTGATTGTATACTTACAGTTCCAAATGAGGTGTGTGGTTGACTGGTCAGCTCATAATTCTGGTGTTCGTAATTCTGAGGTTCCACTGTATGTAGTCTTTCACTGAGTCACGTTTCAGAGGGGTAGCCGTGTTAGTCTGGATCTGTAAAAAATCCTGTGGGACCTTTATAGACTAACAGATGTACTGGAGCATAAGCTTTCGTGGGTGAATATTCACTTCGTCAGACTCCAGTACGTCTGTTAGTCTATAAGGTGCCACAAGACTCTTTCATTGAGGGATCTCAAAATGCTTTACAAAAGAAGATAATTGTCCCAACTTTATGGATAGGAAAACTGAAGCATGAAGAAATTAAGTCTTGTACAAAACTGGGATTGTAACTCTGGTCTCTTGACTCCCAGTTTCACTCACTGAACACTAGAGAACAAACACTTCCCTGTATTAATTATGGAGCTATGTGAAAGAAAAAAGACTTTTTTCTTCTTTAAAGCAAAATCAAGCATTGAAAGTCTCTTGGAGACCAATTTGGAGCCAAGTAAATAATTTTGATATTTTATGACATAGTCGATTACCTAGTTGCTGCTCATATTTAAAAATAAAACTAATTCCATTGATCATTTTTGAGATGTTTCTGTTCTTTAAAGGATATTGATTAAATTTAAGATAAATAATGCAAGCAGCTATGCAACTTCACCTAAGAATTCCTAGGGTAATTTTTGTTCATCAAATACACCTGTACCCCTATATAACGCTGTCCTAGGGAGCCAAAAAATCTTACCGCGTTATAGGTGAAACTGCATTATATTGAACTTGCTTTGATCCGCCGGAGTGCGCAGCCCCACCCCGCCGGAGCACTGCTTTACCGCGTTATATCCAAATTCGTGTTATATCGGATCGCGTTATATCAAGGTAGAAGTGTAGCTTGTGTAGTTCCACTTATATTGGTAATTGTACCACACTGAGCTCTGCTGTTGGAGGGAGGGACTGGGGGAGACAGCCTAGAAATGGACATTTGAATCCACTCCCTTGCTAGGCATTTGGAGAATGAGATATCACAGTTGAGTGTTTGGATGGGAAATTCTTAGTGAGTTTTTTTCCCTTGAATTTTGAAGATTCTGCTATTCCCTGCTGTCTCATTTTCTTGTGGTGATATGAAAACAACCTGTATATTGTGCTACAGTAGCAAATAACTGTAAAATATCATTCACCAGTGTCAGTTCTTTCTAAAATGGCCTGTTGAGTTTAATTGTGATCTAACAAGTTTGTTTTTCCAAGAGTTTGATAGGCAAAACATATTGTCTAGTGCAGCAAAATGTGCTTTGTGACCACTTGGTGGCGGTTCATGGAAGAGCTGCCAGTCAGGAGGTGCTAGCTCTCCTTATTTTCAGCTGAGAGAAATAAAACAGATGAAAGAGAGAAGTGAAAGGAGGAGCAAATACAGACAGTGTTTGTTCTTTTTTAGAAAGGGATATATGCCTGGCTCAAACAGGACTATCAGTCTCTCTCCCCTTCTCAGAGAACTGATTTTGTCACTCCCCCAAATTATTTTTAATTAGTAGAGGAGTGAGTATGTAGATCTTGCTCATAGCCTGATTTCATTACAGTGAAGTTGTCCGATGGTTGCAGTATCTATTATTTATATTTCAGTAGCCTGTATTTCTTGCACTGTACAAACAGTGAGCAACAGTTTCTGCTATGGAGAGTTTACAATCTAATTAGATAGAACAGATAAAGAAAAGTGTGAGAGAGGGTAAACAGAGGAGAAATGACTCGCCCAAGATGACACAGCAGGTCAGCAGCAGAGCCAGGTCTTCTGAGTTCCAGTCCAGTGTCCTGTCTGCTAAGCCTCACTCGCTCCTCTAGGGAAAGTACTTCACTAAGGTTTCTTCTATGTGTTTCTGTTTAACTACAGTGTGGGAACTTGGCCTATTTGCCCCTCCGTAGAGAGCAAGCCTGAGGCCAATCCACCACGGAAATCTTCAAAATGAGGTTGAAGAGGGACTTAAGATGGTGCATTGGCTTTGTGCTGGCCCACTAGACAATGTGAAAATAATTTTAGAGTCATTCACAAGAGGAAATGGAAAACTTTCAATTTAAAATGATAAATGTACACAATTCGGGAAACAGGATTGTGTTACCTTTTTTAAGCCCTAGTCCTGTGAGCTGCTCTGCATGAAAGCAGAGCCTCATTGACTTCAGTGAAGCTCAGTGCAAGTGTCGGTGTCTGTCTGCACAGAGCAGCTTGCAAGTTTGAAACATTCATGATTTTCATGAAAGTGGATGTAATTAAGTAGTTAAAAACAAATGCTTGTATAAATGCACATTAGTACTTAAAAACAATTTAAACTAACTTTTAATAACACCATCTTTTTCCCTTGTAGAATTCTTGTCTCATCTCTTTATGGCTGTAGGATATGAACAAGTGGTCAATGAGTATGTGCTACGAGAAACTGTGAATAGGAAAGAAGGCCTGCGTGTTCCAAGGGTTTTTCTTCAGAGCAAATTTCGAAAGCCTCTAAGTGAAGCATGAGTATTTGCTAATGAGCCACAGAAATGCTTGTTTAAATGGGTCGGTGAGGGGGGGAAATCTAGTATCAAGTTTTTCCTTGGCTGTACTATCCTGGAGTCTGCTAAACCACAATGACAGAATCATGTTTTCCAGAACCCTTTTTGATCCTTGGGTAAAGAAGACAAGAGTGATTATTAGAATACAATTTTAAGATAGGATAAAGGTACATATATACAAGCAACCTCTTTGAGTGACTAAATTTCCCCTTTTTAAAGTAAATTCTGTGCACCATTATTAGAGGCTCTTGTGTGATTTTAATATAAAAATGGTTTAAATAAGACAATTTGTTTTTAAATAATTCTCCAAGGATTTGGTATAGGATTGTAATTTTCATTAAGGAAAGTATGTTGTTGAGCATAAACAGGCTAACTGTTAATTCTAAATCACTGCTTCCACTAGTTGCAAGAATGGATTAGTGTTGTGTCCCATCTCTTTCATATTAAAACTATTTTATATTTCTGCTAATGGACACTTTTTGTCTGATATTCATTTTTATAATAAGGCCTATTAAAAGTTATAGGAGTTTCTTTTCTTTTCAGTGCATATAGAGCGTCTGCACCTATCATAACCTTAGTCCCAGATTTGGACCTTAGCGTCCAAAATATGGGGGTTAGTATGAAAACCTCCAAGCTTAGTTACCAGCTTGGACCTGGTACCTGCTGCCACCACCCAAAAAATTAGAGTGTTTTGGGGCACTCTGGTCCCCCTGAAAAACCTTCCCTGGGGACCCCAAGACCCAAATCCCTTGAGTCTCACAACAAAGGGAAATAATCCTTTTCCCCTTCCCCCCTCCAGGTGCTCCTGGAGAGATACACAGACACAAGCTCTGTGAAACTACACAGAGACTCCCCCTCTCTGTTCCCAATCCTGGAAACAAAAAGTACTTTCCTATTTCCCCAGAGGGAATGCAAAATTAGGCTAGCAATCCAACACACAGATCTCCCCGATTTCTTCCTCCCACCAATTCCCTGGTGAGTACAGACTCAATTTCCCTGAAGTAAAGAAAACTTCAACAGGTCTTAAAAGAAAGCTTTATATAAAAAGAAAGAAAAATACATACAAATGTGCTCTCTGTATTAAGATGATACAACACAGGGTTAATTGCTTAAAAGAATATTGAATAAACAGCCTTATTCAAAAAGAAGACAAATCAAAGCACTCCAGCACTTATATTCATGCAAATACCAAAGAAAAGAAACCATAGAACTTACTATCTGATCTCTTTGTCCTTACACTTAGAAACAGAAAATTAGAAAGTAGAACTACTTCTCCAAAGCTCAGAGAAAGCAGGCAGGCAGACAAAGACTTAGACACAAACTTCCCTCCACCCAAAGTTGAAAAAATCCCGTTTCCTGATTGGTCCTCTGGTCAGGTGCTTCAGGTGAAAGAGACATTAACCCTTAGCTATCTGTTTATGACACGCCCCCCAAATTGAAGGCCGAAAGGAAGGACATTGAATTCATACACCCCCGCATGGGTGACGAATGCTGACCTCTCCTTGGCAGGTTCATCTAGCGATACTTGCCAGTACCCCTTGGTTAAGTTTATTGTAGAGATGAACTGGGCACGTCCCAACTTTTTTAATAGCTCATCGGTACGTGGCATTGGATAGTTGTCCGGACGAGTTACAGCATTTAGCTTACGGTAGTCCACGCAAAAGCGTATTTTCCCATTTGGTTTGGGTACCAGAACCACTGGAGATGCCCATGCACTGGTAGATGGGCGGATTATACCCATTTGTAGCATGTTCTGGATCTCCCGTTCTATAGCAGCTTGGGCATGAGGAGACACTCGGTAGGGTGGGGTTCTGATTGGGTGAGCATTACCTGTATCAATGGAGTGGTATGCCCGTTCAGTCCGTCCTGGGGTGGCTGAGAACAATGGGGCGAAGCTAGTGCACAGCTCCTTGATTTGTTGCCGCTGCAGACGTTCCAGGGTGGTTGAGAGGTTCACCTCTTCCACGCCACCGTCTTTTTTCCCGTCGTAGTAGACACCGTCAGGCCACTCAGCATCCTCTCCCTGGACTGTAAACTGACAAACCTGTAAGTCTCTGGAATAGAAAGGCTTGAGAGAATTAACATGGTACACTTTAGGCTTTAGTGAGGAATTGGGAAATGCTATGAGGTAGTTTACAGCTCCCAGGCGCTCTTGGACCGTGAATGGCCCTTCCCATGATGCTTCCATTTTATGGGCCTGTTGCGCCTTTAAGACCATAACCTGGTCTCCTACCTTGAAGGAACGTTCTCTGGCATGTTTGTCATACCAGGCCTTTTGCTCTTCTTGAGCATCCTTTAGGTTCTCTTTAGCAAGGGCTAAAGAGTGTTGGAGGGTGCTTTGTAGGTTGCTTACAAAGTTCAGAATGTTAGTTTCTGGAGAAGGCGTAAACCCCTCCCATTGCTGCTTCACCAACTGTAATGGCCCCTTAATCTCGTGACCATACACAAGTTCAAACGGTGAAAACCCTAAACTGGGATGTGGTACAGCCCTGTAGGCAAACAGCAACTGCTGCAACACTAGGTCCCAATTATTGGAGAATTTGCTGATGAATTTTCGTATTATGGCCCCCAAAGTTCCATTGAACCTTTTCACCAGGCCATTGGTTTGATGGTGGTATGGGGTGGCAACCAAGTGATTCACCCCATGAGTTTCCCACAGTTTTTCCATGGTCCCTGCCAGGAAATTAGACCCTGAATCTGTAAGGATGTCGGAGGGCCAACCTACCCTGGCAAAGATGTCTGTTAAGGCCAGGCACACAGTGTTAGCCCGGGTGTTACCTAGAGCTACTGCTTCCGGCCATCGGGTAGCAAAGTCCACTAAAGTTAGTACGTACTGCTTTCCTCTGGGCGTCTTTTTTGGGAAAGGGCCCAGAATATCCACAGCTACTTGCTGAAATGGGACCTCAATTATGGGGAGTGGCTGGAGAGGGGCCTTGACCTGGTCTTGAGGCTTACCCACTCTTTGGCATACCTTACAAGACCGGACATACTTGGCAACGTCCTTGCCCATCCCCTCCCAGTGGAAGGACTTCCCCAACCGGTCCTTGGTTCTGTTCACGCCAGCATGCCCACTGGGATGATCATGGGCTAAGCTTAAGAGCTTCCCCCGGTACTTAGTTGGAACCACCAACTGTTTTTGCGGCTGCCATTCTTCCCGGTGTCCACCAGAAAGAATTTCCTTGTATAAAAGTCCTTGGTCTATAACAAACCGGGATCGATTAGAAGAGCTGAGAGGCGGTGGGGTGCTCCGTGCCGCCGCCCACGCTTTCTGAAGGCTGTCATCTGCTTCCTGCTCAGTCTGGAACTGTTCCCTTGAGGCTGGGGTCACCAGTTCTTCCTCAGACTGTGGACTTGGGCTTGGTCCCTCTGGAAGCGATGTAGGTGATGGGGTTGTTTCCGTTGCTGGTGAACCGCTCTCCGCTGGTGCACCTGAGGGTATTTCAGGCTCTGGCTGAGCCTTTTGGGTATGGCTGTCTGTTGCTTCTGCCAGTTTTGGCTCGCTGGCGCCCTCTGGCGTTGAGTTTGAAGATGGGGTTGCACTTGCTGGTGCTGGTTGCTGTTCCAGTTCCGGGCCTGGGACTGGAGATGCTGGGGCTGTTTCAGTGGTAGGCATGGAATCTGGGTCCACTACCTCTGTCTGGGTCTCTGGTAACACAGACGGGGCCTCTATGGACGGTTCAGGAACAGGAATGGGTTTGGAAGCTTGCCTGGTTTGGCTACGTGTAACCATTCCCACTCTCTTGGCCCGCCTCACCTGGTTGGCCAAGTCTTCCCCCAGTAGCATGGGGATAGGATAATTGTCATAGACTGCAAAAGTCCACATTCCTGACCAGCCTTTGTACTGGACAGGCAGTTGAGCTGTAGGCAAGTCTACAGCTTGTGACATGAAGGGGTAAATTGTAACTTTGGCCTTTGGGTTGATGAATTTGGGGTCAACGAAGGATTGGTGGATAGCTGACACTTGTGCCCCCGTGTCTCTCCACGCAGTAACCTTCTTTCCGCCCACTCTCAAATTTTCCCTTCGCTCCAAGGGTATTTGAGAGGCATCCGGGCCTGGGAATCTTTGGTGTGATGGTGGTGTAATGAATTGCACTCGCATGGTGTTCTTGGGACAGTTGGCCTTGATATGTCCCAGTTCATTACACTTAAAGCATCTTCCATCTGATGGGTCACTGGGCCGAGGTGAGTTACTGGAGACTGGTGAGGTTGAAGGGTAGGGTATCTGTGGCTTTACTTGGGTGGTATGTGGGGTCTTTGGCTGTCCTCGGTTGTAGGGTTTATGGTCTGTGGGCCCCCTGGGGTAATCGTTCCCCTTGACAGTAGCTTTCTTGCTTTCTGCCAGTTCCATCCATTTGGCTCCAATCTCCCCCGCCTCAGCGATATCTTTGGGATTTCCATTTTGTATGTACCGTGTGATGTCTTCAGGAACACCATCCAAGAACTGCTCCATTTGTATGAGGAGGTTTAATTCTTCCAAGGTTTGAATGTTGTTTCCTGTTATCCAGGCCTCATAGTTTTTTGCAATGTAGTAGGCGTGTTTGGGAAATGACACCTCGGGTTTCCACTTTTGGGTTCTGAAGCGCCGACGGGCATGATCTGGGGTTATCCCCATTCGGTATCTGGCCTTGGTTTGAAAAAGTTTATAGTTATTCATTTGCAGCTTAGGCATTTCAGCTGCCACCTCTGCTAAAGGTCCACTGAGCTGTGACCTCAATTCTACCATGTACTGGTCTTCGGGGATGTTGTACCCAAGACAGGCTCTTTCAAAATTTTCCAAGAAGGCCTTGGTGTCATCACCTGCCTTGTAGGTGGGAAATTTCCTGTGCTGTGGAGCAATAATTGGCGCCGGGTTGTTAGGGTTGGCTGGCACATGCAGCCCAGCTTTTGCCATCTCCAGTTCATGTTTTCTCTGTTTTTCCTTCTCTTCATTCTCTTTTTGTTGTTTTTTCATTTCTTTTTGGTGTTTTTCCATGTCTCGGCGGTGGGCCGCCTCTTCTTCTGCTTGTTTCCTTCGGTAGGCCAACTTTTCTTCTTCTAGTTTTCTTTTGTGTGCTGCCTCTTGGGCTGCCTGTTCTCTTTGGAAGGCTGCCAGTTTCATGCTTTCTTCCTTTTCTTTCATCTCCATCTGTCGCCTGTGTTCAGCTTCTTTGATTTGTTCTTCGGCCTCAATTTTTGCCTTAGAAGTCATGGTTCCTGTTTTCTTGTGTTGGGGTGCCCTCCGGTGTTTATCTTTTGAACTGCAGGTTCTGTTGTCTCCTGAAGTCTGCCTAGCAACAGTGCTTTTTTCCTTTTCTCTCTCTAGCTAATGTTCAATGAAGGGAAACCAGAAAAACCACTTTATTTGCATGCATATAAGTGCTGGTACTTGCCTCCTAATGGGAGGGCTATTGCATGACAAAAGACCCTCAACAGTTTGGTAATGGCTTCTCGCTTAACATGCAAGCCACAAACTGCCAGAGAGAGCAGAAAAAAAAATTCTCTCTGGTTCCCTTTTAAAACCAACTGTTTCTCTCTGCTAAAAAGCCCTTAGCAGAGAAGAGAAAAATATAATATTCCTACTGGCTTCTGGATTCTGTCTATATCCCACCGCTGCTACTCATATCATAACCTTAGTCCCAGATTTGGACCTTAGCGTCCAAAATATGGGGGTTAGTATGAAAACCTCCAAGCTTAGTTACCAGCTTGGACCTGGTACCTGCTGCCACCACCCAAAAAATTAGAGTGTTTTGGGGCACTCTGGTCCCCCTGAAAAACCTTCCCTGGGGACCCCAAGACCCAAATCCCTTGAGTCTCACAACAAAGGGAAATAATCCTTTTCCCCTTCCCCCCTCCAGGTGCTCCTGGAGAGATACACAGACACAAGCTCTGTGAAACTACACAGAGACTCCCCCTCTCTGTTCCCAATCCTGGAAACAAAAAGTACTTTCCTATTTCCCCAGAGGGAATGCAAAATTAGGCTAGCAATCCAACACACAGATCTCCCCGATTTCTTCCTCCCACCAATTCCCTGGTGAGTACAGACTCAATTTCCCTGAAGTAAAGAAAACTTCAACAGGTCTTAAAAGAAAGCTTTATATAAAAAGAAAGAAAAATACATACAAATGTGCTCTCTGTATTAAGATGATACAACACAGGGTTAATTGCTTAAAAGAATATTGAATAAACAGCCTTATTCAAAAAGAAGACAAATCAAAGCACTCCAGCACTTATATTCATGCAAATACCAAAGAAAAGAAACCATAGAACTTACTATCTGATCTCTTTGTCCTTACACTTAGAAACAGAAAATTAGAAAGTAGAACTACTTCTCCAAAGCTCAGAGAAAGCAGGCAGGCAGACAAAGACTTAGACACAAACTTCCCTCCACCCAAAGTTGAAAAAATCCCGTTTCCTGATTGGTCCTCTGGTCAGGTGCTTCAGGTGAAAGAGACATTAACCCTTAGCTATCTGTTTATGACAGCACCTAATTTATATCTGATGTTAAGAAAACACACTCCATGAGTGAAAGGTTAGCCAAAATACTGTTTTTGTTATGAAAACAATCATCTGTAGCAATTTGATGAACTATTTCTTAAGACATCTATTAATCATTTATGAGCTATTTCTGAATGGAATCTTAATATAAAGCATGATCACTGTTTTCATACATGCTTCCATTTTCTACCAGCAAAGAGAGACTTTTTGGAACTTAAAGGGGGACAACAGCCCTGCAAACACAAAACCATTGCCTGCGTAAAGCATGTGACCTGATGCGGAACGTTGCCTTGTTTGTTTTGCTACATCTTACAGTGACAGGTTAGAAATAGCAGGAAGAAACATTTCTTTTAATTTATGTCCATTTCTTTTACAGGTGTCTGTTTCTTTCCTGTTCCACTCCAAAAATTAGTTAAGCTGTAGACCTGACCCACTAACAAAGCAATTGAACCTCAAGGCCCCATCAGTTGATGGCCTGGTGGGGCTGCTAGTAGTGAGGCTATCGGTGCTTCTTTGGCATGAGTACAGTGTGAGCATTTATGTTCATTTCTCAAAATGTTTCAATTATATGACAACCCCCCCGCCCCTTTTTCCTCTTTCAGAGAGGCTGAGGCTAACGCTGTTCTGTTAACAGTGGATGCTTTTTGCAGACAAGCACCTGCCCATTACATAATGTTAGAGAATGGCCAAGAAGAATGAAGTGGGGGAGAGACCTTGGTGCTTTTCCCTTCACACACCCTGGCCTAATCTTCATGAGTTGAAGAGCCAAGAATCACATGCCTCAGTTGCTTTAAAAGGGCATTTTGAATGTCACAGGGCTTCTCTGAGTCTAGAAAGGGAATCTGGAGTCTCTTCTCTGAGCAGTGTTGAAAAAGATATTGACCCTCCATCACCCCAGAATTCAATCACTGCTAGCAGAGAAAGCCAAGGAGTTGATATCTTGCTCAGTGAGATGACTGGTGGTTATTTAACCCAGAAGGTTACAAAGTCCTCTGAGTGGTACCCTGTGTAGACAATCCATGTTGCAAGAGGATAATCTCCTTTCCCTGAGGTTTACACAAGACTGTAACCAATGCCTGATTCACACGCTCTGAAATTTACTATTGTTTGAGGTATCTATTCAATGCTCTGCTTCCTGGGTGAAGCAGCATGACACCTGTGAAGCACCTGTTCTCCAGATGGTTGAAGGGAAGGAGAAGCTGGTCCTAGCCCATACCACATCCCAAAATCAGGCTGAGTTTGTTCTCCATAGGGTTGTTTTGGGGGAAGAGAAGAGGGGGAAAAAGGAGGTGGTGCTCTTGGCTCAGCTCTGAATGCCATTAGCATTGTGGTTCTGTTTGTCCCAGAGGGAGGAGATATTTACCTGCTGTAGCCCTTGCTTGCTGTAGCATGGTTCATCTACCTTGTGTGTAATTAGGGAGGAGAGGAGAAATGCCTGCCAACTCTTTCCTGGTGACCAGGCTTGCAGTGGAGATTGGAGCACACCAGGAGGGTGGAGTAGGATACAGTGGAAGAAGCCTAACCCTTCCCACCTACAGAGAACAGACAGCAGGAAGAAACCTTGAGGTCCCTCCAACCCCATCTGGGTGATGAATGGGAAAAAGAAGGAGGGGGAAAGTTCAACTCTGCACAAAGGAGGGAAGTGGAAATGCCCCCTGCATGTGCTGAAGGTGGGAATAAGCATGCTTTCCTGTTAAAGACAATGGGTGTGGGTAGTAAACCACTGCCTTCCTCTCCCCCTAGAAGATACATGTAGGTAGAGATCCCCTTTTGTTGGATATTATTTGAAATGGATGATCACAGGGCCTTGCTCATGGGCTCCATACTTCTGGACCAGCATCTAGAATTCTGTATACTTCTCTGAAGTCCGAACCATTAGAAGTCTTCATAAATAAATTATAATAAAATTAACCTACCTTAACTACAGCTCGCACACAACCCTCTGGCTGCTGAGGATTTTGTAGCCCTAGAATCCTATCTTTTATCTCAAGAATTGTCGGGGTGGGGAGGAGGCGGGAGGGGGAGGAATGAGGGTAGGGTGTGTAACAGGATTTTAAAATATATATCCATGGTATCCTCCTCACCTATCATGCTGAGAAATTGCTGTGCAGCACTTTTAATTATCATGTGTTATTCATCTTGCTACTCCAGTTTTTGTCAATCAAGCAGGACTGCTATTTTGTTGACCTGATTATGGGGAGATGACTTCCTTCCTGTCCCCATTAATCTCAATGGGCTTGCTTGATCTAGCTTGCTTAAACTTATCCAGTGAGGTGCTCCTAGCTAGATCTGTTTCAAGCAAAATTTAAAACAGAAAACAATTAGAAAAATAACCAGGCATTCGAAGGAGAAAACAGGCCCATAATGGCTTTGTGTTAACCTTGGTAACTAAAAGTCTGTTTATAGATTGGGTTCCCTTCTGGTGTCCTGTGGTTCTGCAAACACAGAGGTACTTTGGTGTTAAGTAATTATCACTCTGCTCAACCCCCTACTGAATATGCACAGCTTGAATGGAGACAATATAAAAGCTATGAATATTGGTCTGAAAATGTAATTAACTCAACTTATACATCTACAAATGTCAGTAAACCATATGCCAATGTGTGGGAAAAGATGCAGGCTTGGTCTCACAATAGCCAATCTGCACATGCTGTTCACCATGAAATCAGAGAAGTGATTAGACCTGACAACCTTTTTCTGTTGTTTGGAATATTAAGTTCATGCATTTGAACGTATTGGAGCTATAAGATGTCATCAAGGAAGTATTTTACTGGAAGAGTTATTCCTGATGTGTATCTGAAAGCTTGCAAGAAAATAAATACTGAGAGTAAGTCTTCAGAAAAAAAAATAATTTACCACAGATCTGTCGACTTCAGAAAATACTGTTCTTACTGGACACTGGATAACATGCAACTAAAATGAATTGTTTTTCTGGGTAGTGAATCTTCTGAAGGAAGCCATGTAGATTCCAAAACAAGACTGCCTTAAAAAATGCTGCAGACACAGATAATTGTACCATTTAAATTGCAAATGATGGCCTGTGATACCGCTTCTAATATGTACAAGACATTTTGGAAAGCAGAATTTTCCATTGTTGGCTGGTTTTCCTTCATTCAGTGCTGCTATGCATACACAATGGATTTTCCAGCAAATGAGTTGTCTGATTATACTTGTTATTAGGAAGAAAAATTGTGAGCAATTTCAAGCACTTTAGTGCAATGACTTCACAGTTATGCATTCTGCAAAAAGATCTTGGCCTCCCAGAGGTGCAGTTGATTCAAAGCGTAAGTACATGTTGGCTCTCTCCATTTCTACTGTTAAGCACATTTATTAGAACAAAGGCCAGCAATGAGTCTGGGTTGTACAGAGGCACAGAGACTGTATTTTGCAAAGATAAAGTAACTAGCCTCGTCAGTGGCTTTTAGCAAAATGTGTTTTCTTAGTTGCATTTAAAACAGATTGGAAGACCGCATAATAGTTTCAACTTACGTAGACTTTCTGGTATTATATTTGTATAAATTGTTAGTACCAAATATGTTGGTGTTTTTAATAGCCTCAGTGAAGTGGCAAATGTAATACCTGTGTCTTTCATTTATGGATCTATCCATTATTTGGTTTTCATTTGTGCACTAACTTTCAATTGTCAGTACACCCATTACATGCTGTATGGTAAATGGTCAGCCTGATATGGTTCTCATGAAAGGATTGAATAGGACTGTGCAACATGGGCTGGTGAGCCTGGCGCTAAAATAGCCCCTTACAGGATGAGTCACACCTGGATTGAATCAGGTGCTTTCAGGCTAAGAAAAGCAGGAAGTTGAAGTAAAGGGGGGCAGCCTGGGATACTGTAACTATGTTTGTAGATGCTGTAGGGAGCAAGAAGGCTCCTGTAGGGACCTGATTCAGCAGGGCAAAAACAGAAGTACCAGGAGAAAGCTCTCCAGGCAGGAAGTCCTGGGAGAGATTGTAAAGACCAGCTGAGATGAAGACTCTGTGAGTTTGTGCTTTGTGGGTTTTTTTTGGATTCATCTGGAGAGAGACACTGAATTAGAGTTAGAGGGCCTAGAAGGACAGTTTGTAAAAGAGGACTAAAGAAATGTGATTCTTTGTGGGGCTTGTTTGAATGACTTATGACCTCTTAAAGGGCCCTAAAGAGTGGGAGAAACAGAGCAGGGCATTCCAGAATGACCTGTGTCCATGAGGAGGCACTTAGGAGGTGGCTGCGCAATATTAGTCTGTAATAGCCCACAAAGATAAACATCTCCATGTATTTGGCCCCACCCTATCTATGATGTAGCTTTTCAAAATAGTAGAAAATACCCCTGCTTCTGAGAGACATGAGCTCTCTGCTTCTGCAGGGGTGTAGTGAGCAAGCACTCCAACACAGCCTTTGCAACAGAGATGATCAGTCTTAATTAAAAATTGGCCGCCAAGAAGAGTGATCTGAGAAGATGACCTGGATGCCAGAGGGAGTCTGTTTGGTGAAAAGCTACTGTCCTTGGGAGACAGTACTTATCTCATTAAAAGAGGTGTAATTCACAATAACAAAGGTGGCTGGGGTTGGCAGAAGTAGAGTTTGCTCACTTGGCCAGGTCCTTAGAGGAGTCTGGTGAATGATGTTCATGCTCTCTGCAGCTTAATCTCTTAGGGATGTTCATGGATTGGTCGAAGGATTAGAGGTATTGAACCACAGTCTGCCGAGTGTCCCAAGTCCCAGTGCATGCAGAATTTTTTTTTCTTATAGCCAGCCTCTTGACTTCAATTTGTGTATCCTATTTGGATGGAAAGAAAAGCTGCTGGTGTTCCAGGCTCTGTAAAAGGGCTGTGATGCCACGTGTATATATGGGATTGTAGTGCAACTGAAGTCCAAAAAACGGTGACTTCTGAGGTTTTTACTGAAATCTTAACTTCAAGCTGTTGCTCTGGGAAAATGATAATTTAATCTGAAGATGTATTATGATGTCACATTTAGTGGGAGCTTGATTCTTTTTCACTTCACCAGATTTGTAGCTGCTGCACAAAGCCTACAATGTAAAAACTGTTCAGAAGAAAATAAATAATGTAAAGCTTTAAAATAAAAACTTGGTTCCTCTCTGCACCAATACAACAAATAAACCTGTTAATTCCTTTAGTAGTGAAATGATGCTGGTCAGAAAGGGGAAATGCTTTCAAGAACCAGCTGAGACATTGTCTAGAAATATAGTCCTCATTTGTCAGAGTGGTGCAAAGCCTTGGGGTCCTGTCTGACTATTCACTAAGCTTGGATGACTGGGTAGCATCAGTATCCAAAAAATTCCTGCTTTCACCCCCAGCTTTCTAGGATGATACATCTCTTCCTCCTGGACAATGCCCTCTCTACAGTGATCCAGGCATGTGTCATGTCAAGGCTGGATTACTGTAATTCACTTTGTTTGAAGATGAATCTGAAGATCTCCACAAAATACAACTGCTCACCTCCTTCAACAGTCTAGGCCAAGGGGTCGGCAGCCTTCAGCATGTGGCCTATCAAGGTAATCCGCTGGTGGGCTGCAAGACATTTTGTTTATATTGACCATCCATAGGCACGGCCCTCCACAGTTCCCAGTGGCTGTGGTTCATAGTTCCCAGCCAATGGAAGCTGCGGGAAGTGGCCCAGGATCTGCTGGCCACCACTTCCCGCAGCTCCCATTGACTGGTAATGGCGAACCACAGCCACTGGGAGCTGCGGGGGGCCATACCTATGGATGGTCAAATGTAAACAAAACGTCTTGTGACCCGCCAGCGGTTTACTTTGATAGGCCGCACGCTGAAGGTTGCTGACCCCGGTCTAGGCCATTATGAACATGGACCTGATGCTTTCACATCCCTCCCCTGGCTCCCACTTAGCTTCTAATACCAGTTTAAGGCTTTGTCCTAATCTTCAAAGCAATTAATGGATCAAGCCCCCTCCCCCACCCAGCTACATTAAAGACCGAATTTTGATCTATGAACCACTTTGACAGTTGCACTCCTCTGGGACAGTGAAGATCACTGGAGGAAGTGGACCAGGATGAAGCATTTGAGAGCTGAGGACAAAGCACTCCTGATTCAGGGGATCCCATTTTTGGCAGAAACTTCCAGCAGAGATTAGGTGGATCTGGAGTGACTGTCTTTAGGAAATGCTGCAAAACCTTCCTCATCAAAAAGGCCTTTCCAGTCTAAGAAGAGCACTCACAACATTGACACACTTTGAGCCCTAGACCCCCACCATCTAAAAGAAAAAAAATCAAAACTCCTATCCCAAATGGATTTTTTTTTATCCTAAAAATGGAGGAGTGCCAGAGCCTCCATGAAATCAACCAAGGACTTTGTTCTTGCTATTGGTTTTATGTGGAAGGTACCCATACTATGGAGATGGGCAGCGATATAAAAATCTGAGAGACTATGGTGCTACTGATGAAGTCTCTGGAACTGAGGTAAAAGGGGATTAAACCCCTCAGCTATAAGGATAGAATCTTCCAAAGATGATCTTGAAAAATCCCCTTCCTTTACTTTCATATTTATTATGGTGGTACCTAGAGACCCCAGCCAAGTGGGGCTCCCTTGTTTTATGTGCTGTACAAACACACGTGCAAGACAGTATCTCCCATAAAGCTCTTACAGTTTTTAAATGCAAAAGACTGATAAAGGGTGGGGGGGAAAGTAATATTATCCCCATTTTACAGATGGGGAACTGAGGCACAAATTAAATAACTTGCCCTAATTCTCAAATGGTTGGTAGCAGTAGTGGCACTCAAATCCTGATCTGAGTTCCTATCCAGTGCCTTAATCAAAAGGAACTTCCTCTTGTCACAGAACATGTTCTCTGCTACGGTGAAAAGGAAGCACTGGTGAAGAAGAAATCTGGCTAATACATTTGTTACCAGTAAGATGCAAGAGACCAGGGTTCTAGCCCCACCTCTGCCACTGGCCTAATGGATGACTTTTGTCAAGTCATTTAATCCCTCTGTGCCTCAGTTGTCTGTTTATAAAATGGGGATTGTGCTACTGGCTGCCTTTGCAAAGTGCATTGAGATCTATGGATGAAAACTGCTATGTGAGAGCTACATGGTTATTTATGAAGTGATGTAATCTTTTTCCTGAAATTGCTACTGCCTCTGTTGAAGTGAATGGTAATATTTCAATTGACTTAACTGGGAGCAAAGTCAGCCCCCAGCTTGTAGCTTTTACGCAAGGCTCAAGCATCAGCTTTGGTTACCAGTATACAGTACATTGAAGTATGAATTGGCTCATCGCTATGGCAGTTCTGACATATCCCTCCTTTGCTGATCCTCAGAGATTGAGGATGAAGGGAAAGGAGGCACTGCTCATGTCACCAACCCCAATCATTCAAACTAGTGAATCAGACCCCTCCAAATCATGTAGTTTTTAAAAATAATATATTTTGGGGAGCGGGGGTTATTTGTATTCTGGATTTTGAGCCCTTGGAGTTTATAAGCTTTTCCCTATAACCATCAGTGCTAAAAATGTTTTTCTTTAAATGAAAGCCAAGATTCTCAAAATCACATGACTCCAGAAGCTGGGGCTTGAAGAAATGTACCAAATATGATGACTGGCAACCCTGATCTGCTCCTAAGTCCAGTCCCACCCATCATTGCAGCTCAGTGACTCTGATCCTCACAGCATTCATAGAATCAGAGAATATCAGGGTTGGAAGACACCTCAGGAGGTCATCTAGTCCAACCCCCTGCTCAAAGCAGGACCACTGCCTAACTAAATTATCCCAGCCAGGGCTTTGTCAAGCCTGACCTTAAAAACCTCTAAGGAAGGAGATTCCACCACCTCCCTAGATAACCCATTCCAGTGCTTCACCACCCACCTAGTAAAAAACGTTTTTCCTAATATCCAACCTAAACCTCCCCCACTGCTTGTTCTGTCATTTGGTACCACTGAGAACAGTCTAGATCCATCCTCTTTGAAACCCCCTTTCAGGTAGTTGAAAGCAGCTATCAAATCTTGCCTCATTCTTCTCTTCTGCAGACTAAACAATCCCAGTTCCCTCAGCCTCTCCTCATAAGTCATGTGTTCCAGCCCCCTGATCATTTTCGTTGCCCTCCGCTGGACTCTTTCCAGTTTTTCCACATCCTTCTTGTAGTGTGGGAACCAAAACTGTACATAGTACTCCGGATGAGGCCTCACCAATGCTGAATAGAGGGGAATGATCATATCCCTCGATCTGCTGGCATTGCTCTTACATATACAGCCCAAAATGCCGTTAGCCCTCTTGGCAACAAGGGCACACTGTTGACTCATATCCAGCTTCTCGTCCACTGTAACCCCTACATCCTTTTCTGCAGAACTGCTGCCTCGCCACTCAGTCCCTAGTCTGTAGCAGCGCATGGGATTCTTCTGTTCTAAGTGCAGGACTTTGTCCTTGTTGAACCTCATCAGATTCCTTTTGGCTCAATCCTCCAATTTGTCTAGGTCCTTCTGTATCCTATCCCTACCCTCCAGGGTATCTACCACTTCTCCCAGTTTAGTGTCATCTGCAAACTTGCTGAGAGTGCAGTCCACGCCATCCTCCAGATCATTAATGAAAATATTGAACAAAATATTAGTAGGGAAAAGTGGAGAGAGGGCACTTATCCTGTAATCGCTGCAGCCTGGCAGCTTGCTGGATTTATAGCATAAACCTTTTGGCAATAGTGTGTTTTTAATACAACTCTATTTTATACTATTGTTTAAAGTCCAGCCACAGAAGAGCTATTTATCTAAACAATAAGAGTCTAGGATTGTCTCTCTGTTGACTAGAATGTCTGTGTAGTCAGTACAAAGTGATGGAACCAGCTATATTCATGACTGAGAGCTCTTTTTGTTTAGAGTATCACCAGGTTCAATCATCACTGATATTGGCAGTCGTTTACCATTCAATTTTGAAGTTCTCTGCCTTTTTTATATATAAATTACACCTGTACAGGTACAGTAAGGCATGTGTCAATGCCATGCCAAAAGTCCTAGATCTTTGTGACATCAGAGGCAACTCAACCACTCACCACCTTTATGCTACAGATAATTTGCATGCAACAATTTTATTGGTTGTATGAGAGCAACTGCAAAGAGGGTGGATTACTTGGCCAACTGTTACACCTGTGCAATGGCACAGACTTTCAGCTGTTAGTTTAAAAATAATAAACCTTTAAAAATGTTCATTTTATTATGTCAGAAATATCTGCAGTTAACACACAGTATATTTTGTATTAGGATAACTTGTAGTGGAGAGAACAAAACACTAAATCACTGGCTTCCTAGGTAGCTATGTACAATTAAGCCCCTAGGCTGGCTTCAATATAAAGATGTGAAATCAAACTCTTTGACAAGTCTCTAACTGGCCTACTTAGAAGACAGCTTATTTTCACATTCTTTGTTTTAAATACCCAAAGATGCAGAGTCCATCAGCAGGGTTGCTTACCTGTGCAAAAATTAAATTAGAGGAAAGGAACAGTTACATTAAACGTAAGTTGACTTGAAAGACAAAGGAATAGGTTTAGGACATTTTCCTCACAAGGTGGCAGTAGATACTTATCAGTGCTACCTTCCTTTTAAAGATTAATAGTAAACCTCCACCTAAATCATTAACCTAATCATGGGGAAAAAATTATACACGGGTGGGCCTATGGCATTTCTGATGTGCCATTAAACCTTTGTTTCCTTTTTAAATAGCTCTTGGATCCTGAAGAAAGAAGGGAAAATTAGGAGTTACTTTGAGAAGCGGCCAGCTGTTTGCACGATAATTAGGGAGAACATCTTGGCATGATGCAAATGCAGGATAAGGTGAAATTCCTATTACTGTGAATGGCAGCTGTGCTGCTAATTGTTTCCTGTAGCTTTGAGGCAGTAATATGTTGCACTGACAATTAGCAGTTTAATTTTCTCTCTCATTTGATTTTTATGAAATTGTTACCCTAGAAACTGCACTACAGTAAGATACTTTGTCTCTAAGCTTCACAACACCTCCCTTCTCTCCAAAAAACGCAGGTACATTCTAAAATGAATTGTTTCCATTTTCTTTATACTCGTGTTTTATAGATGAGGTACTCTTCCATCAGTCGGTTGGTCAATCAGTCAGAGCTACAAAGGATCTGCACTATTGGCTATGCCGTATCCTGTATGTTAATTATACTGAGCACAACTGTAGTTCAATTTGCCATTTTATTACTTCCTGCACTGTACTAACCCCCATCTTGTTGCCTTTAACAAGGAGGAGGAAGAGGGTAAAATGGCTTTGACCTATAGGTAACCTGCAGTATTATTAAATACCATGGTGTTAGCATAAACCTTTCATAGCAGCTTTAATAGCCACATATGAAATTGGCTCAAAAGCATCTTCTACAATAATAATTCTTTCTGGTTTATAATATTATAAACTTTCCATTTCTGCACTGGCAGGTGACTAGCTTTGTAGTAGCGGTGCCTTCCCATCATCTTTCTCACCATTTCCCCCCTTTCTAGCATTTAGGGCTAGATTATGTCCTGGTCTTTTTCAGCCACCTACAGTGAGGAGTCCCCCTCATACCTTTTCCATCAGAGGATTTGGGGGAAAGGCTGTTTGGATTGAAATGCAGCGCTCAAGAGAGCATAGAATCTGAGCTCCAGATGCTTCCCTCAGCAGCGACTGAGTGACAAATAGGTGGGGAGTAGATGGAGCTATTGCTCCTCCCCCTCCACCCCACCCATGCATGGGTGAATGGAGCTGACTGGCCCTGCAAGTAGCAGCATGCTGTACCCTATACAGCAGCATCACAAAGCATTCCCTTTTCCATCCTATGCAACTTCTCGGAAGCCCAATGCCTCTTGGTACTCCCCTGTGGCAGTGAGTCTACATACTACTCCTTCCATCCGGCTGTGTGCTAAAAGCACTATGTAGCCATCAACTTATTCACTAAAGGTGGGATCCTACAAAGTGCTGAGTGCCATCAGCTCCCAGTGAAGTCAATGGCACCTTACAGGACTGGGCCTTTACACAGCACATTTCTTAAATACCATTTGAAGAAAAGAGTGTACTGGCTAGGGGAAGGGAGAATTGTGAATGCATTTACAAGGGGTTGCTTTAACATTACTTTGCTAGCACCTTGGGGCATAGTGAAAATTCTCCTTGCTCCCCAGACTATCGTGACTCAGCATTGATTTCCTTTCTGTGGTTAAAGCAGTCAGCCAGCCACTTCCTCATGTATCCACCACAGCCATCTCACTAACTTGTTTATTCTGTAACAGCTATGGTCAAAATTAAATACATCACTTAAAAACGCTCCCATCTGAATACAATATGGGCTGAGGGAGGGAAAGCAGGAGTGCCTATGATAGCATCAGCCCTGAAATCAAGAGTCTGTTCCTAGGAGTGGGGCAAGAGGTGAGTGTGACAGACTATACCCTTATCTTCTGCAATTTTACAAAACTACAATAATTTTTTTACAAAGTATACCTTGTGAAGTATCATTTGAAAACTCATAATTCACTGATCATTATTGTCCTGATACATACAACATTGCCACACATTTTAAGTTTATAAGATTCTACTGTATGATTTTAATAAGGCACATTCCACATCTGGGCAAGCAGTCCAAACCAGTTCCTCAGGGACATAAGGCTAGTCAGCACCTCATCCAGGTGTCAGCATAATCAAATGAACCTGGTTAAGCGGCCATTATTTGGCAGGAAGAAGGGCGTGTGTGAAAAATTTACATCTTTGCAGACAGACTTGCTGTCACCTGAACCCCAGCTGGAGATGATTCTCGGAATAAAGAAATGCTATAAAAAGGAAGAACAGAAGACACAAATCACCTCTCTCCCCTCATCTTTACTTACAGCATCAACAATGTTTGAAAGACAAAATGGGCATTATTGAACTGGGGAAGTGGTCCTTGCTGAAAGATCCAGCCAGACTTCTGTAAGCACGTGATCAGAGAAATCTTTGCTTTGCGTTCACATAGGTTGATAAGTTAGGTATTAGTTTGCATTTTACCATTTTATATTTCTTTGTAACCAATTCTTTTATGCCCAATTACTTGTAATCACTTATCTATCTTTCTGTAGTTTAATAAACTTGTTTTATCTAAACCAGTGTGTGTTTGCATTGAAGTGGTGGGAGACCTCTATTTGAGATATCAGGGTTTGTGCATTTCATTTTCTAGTCATGAAATGACAGACTTTCTATGAGCTTGTACTGCACAGAAGGAAAGATGCACATTTCTGGGGACAAATTGGACTGAGAAATTGCTGGTGTCACTCTGCAATATAATTCAGGAGAGGCTGGCTAGAGCACTCATCATTCAGCTGGGAGTGATTTTGCAGGCTCTTGAACAGGCCAGATGTAGCTGCTCACACAGCAAAGCAGTGTAAAAAGCACCCTAGGTTGGAGAATTGAAGGGACACAGATGTTCTACAGTCCAGATTGTACCCTGGAGAATGTCCCAGTGGTGCAGTGAGCAGGTTATATGCGGAGCTAGTTGTTTTGAATGAAGGTTAGGATATGCTTTAAGCACTGGTGTAGTGATTTTAAGTGAGTCTCGAGTGTAGCGGCTGGAAACAGTTTTAAAAAAGAGTTACAGTTGTTGTCTGTTTGCTTATTTTGGATACGGGAAACAGAAACAGCAAAGCAGTGTAAAAGGCTTCCCAAACTGGAGAATTAAGGAGACACAACTATTCAACAGTCCTGATTGTACCCTGAGGAATGTCACAGCGAGCTCTAGTCTAGACTGCCAGTTCCTGTGTCCATAGATGAGCTGGAGGGGACACCAAGTTTCAAATATGTCCACTCCTCTACCTGGAGCCTCCTGCATCCCTTCAGAACCCCTGGGTGTCAACAGACTGTATGCTACAACTTAGACTAGATTTTTTTTTTGTCTGCCAATTGATTTTTTTGCTTCAACCTCCTCCTGTCGCCCACTCCCCAAATCCCTCTGATGCCAACCTCGCTGTCCCTTCTCTGTGCTGCACTGCATCCTTTCACCCTCTTTCCTAGTACTAGTGGGAAGAGAAAGCCTCCATGTAAAGGAGAGAAGACCAGCCTTCAAGAGTGTCCGTTAGCAGCGGCTTATGTTGTGTCTACCCAGCACTGTCACCACCACCCCTTAGGCCCCATGAAATAAGAATAGTCTGCTCCATAATAACACAAACAACATGCAGTTAGACTTTTCCCAGAAACCACCTTGCTCGCCATTCCCTTATATGTTCTATTCCTTTCCCCCTTCCTTACATTGTTTTTTTTGTTAGACTATAAGCTGTTTGGGACAGAGATCATGTTTATGCAGCACTTAATACAACGGAGCTCTGCTTTAGACAGGGCCTATTGGTGCTACTGCAGTTTAAATGATAAATAAGCGTGGAAGAAATTTAAAGAGGATAAATTCTGTGGACAAATGTTCTGGCAAAATGCTGCCTTCACTGTTCCAAGTTCCAACTGTGCTGGAGTCTCATTTGCAAAGAAGAGGTGGAGGAGGAAATTACTTCACCAAACAGTGTTAATTGCTCCTCATTATATCTTTCTTCAACATATGTTTGATTTTAATTTTAGTTATTCCTTTCAGTAATAAGCACAAACAAATGTTGCCAGAAGGAGTTATTTTCTTACATTAGCAGTAACAATGAGAGCCCTGTGCAGATACAAAATTTGTATCTGCAGCCGATCCCCAAACATGATCTGTGGATAGCCGCAGATGCAGCTATCCATAGATTTGCAGGGCTCTAGTAACAATCTCCACTGGCTCTCCATTGAGTTGGGTACCAAGTTCAAGCAGTTTATTCTCATGTTCCAGATCTTATGTCACCTAGCCTCCACCTA
The DNA here is from genome assembly GCF_025201925.1 of Gopherus flavomarginatus. Classification (NCBI taxonomy): domain Eukaryota; kingdom Metazoa; phylum Chordata; order Testudines; family Testudinidae; genus Gopherus; species Gopherus flavomarginatus. The sequence continues at coordinate 80,370,019 of NC_066618.1, forward strand.
CTGCTCCAACCTGGACTTCCCACCCACCACTCTCTCATCGGGCATTTAGACCCGTCTCATTGTGCTCTTAGGCCCTGATCTTCTAATGAACTCTGCTAATTAATCCTATATGGATACCACTGACTTTAATGGGACTGCACATGGATGGAGAGGGCTGTCTACACTGTTCATTGTAGGATTGTGTCTTAGTTTCCTTCAACCATTGCTGCCTCCATCCCTTCTTCAGTGTTAGTCCTTGTGCATGGAATAGACACTGAAAACCTAATTCACTTCTCATAGGAGGCCTGGCAAGAGTGAGGTTTTAGGAGGGATTTGAATTAGGAACAGAAAGTGGCTTGGTGACTTCTTAATTAAAACACATACATGGAACCATCAATATATGCTTATTATGTGGCTATTGGATAACAACAGAATCTTATTGAAACCTTTCTCCTGTCTCTCTCCTTCTGAACACATAGGAAGAGACTGTCTCTGCCCTTATCCGTTTTTGGTTTTTACTGTTGACTCTTGTCCGTGTTTACCATGTATACTCCTGAGGGCAGGGGGTGGTGTTTTCATGTGTTTTGAGGTGTGCCACCTCGCATTTGTTTACATGCTCAAAGCTATTAACAGTAAGAGAACAACAGAGTGTACAGCAGAGTCTGGACAGTATAAAGCATGCCAATAGCTATGGTTCAAGGAATTTTCAAGCACTCAGATATAACCAGTGTAAGTTCCACAAGTCAGATAGCTCCTGCTCATGTAACTTAGAAATGCTGCTGTGAACTGTGACACTGTTAAGTTCTTTGATCAATATATTGGGGGAATTATCAAATGGCAGCTCGTGAGCAGGGGTCTGCTTCAGAACAGGGCTGGAGGGGACAGGCATGCAAGGCCTAAGGGCAGGTGTGAGTTGCTGTGCACATACACTGAATGTAAGCTGCAGCAGGCAGACAGTCCCTCCCCAAACACAGCACCAGGAGCCTAAATGAAGCCTAGAGGTGCCCTTTGGACAACCTGATGTTCCGGGGTGGGGGAGTAAAAAAGAAGGGGGATGAAAAAAATAAAGGGCTTGAGACAAAAGGGAGGTGGGGGAGGAGCAAAGAAAAGTTAGAAACAACAAGCCAGGGGATGGGGGAGGGCACAAAGTGGAAGTTTCACCTAGGGCATGAAACATCCTTGCACCGGCCCTGAATAGCAGTGTAAACAGTGAGGCATGGCTGAAGTGAGAAAAGACATGCCTGAAGGGCATACGTACCCAGGTATCTACACACTTTCTACTCACCCAAGCAGTGTATCCTCCTTTTAAACTGCTACTTTTAGCAGTCTAGTGCCCTGCTGCAGGAGCCTTTCCCTGCTGCAGGAAAAGAGTCTGTCAGGGGGAAAGGCTCCAATGGTGGGATGCAACAGGCTGGCCTCGAGGAAAGATAGTGGAACATGCTGGCAGGCTCTCCCCACTGCTGAGCCTTTCCCTGCTGCGTTCCCAACTGCCAGAGCATTTCACTGACAGATGTAGCTACACAGCGCAATGTGGACACAACTTGCTTTTCACTACAGTATGTAGCTACACACACTCTACACACCACTGCAAGAAGTGTGCAGTACAGATGTAGCCTTAATCTTTAACAAACAGGGCTATCACGGGGAAGCTTTTTCTTATCCCAGACCAGGTAAATGCTACCTATGTATTTGCTGTGGAATGATGTGTAGCCCCGCTGCTCCTGCTATCTTTTTTAAATAGATCTATGAAAATTAATAAAATCTTTCTTCAAATCCTTTTTTAAACACAACTATAACAGCAACATTAAGAGAGGAAAGGTACAACGTGTTCATTTTTTTTTCAATCTCATGGTTTTTAAATCCATTTTATGATTTTATAAAGCCTGACTCATGATTATTGAATGCTTTGGGTTGCTAGTACTGCACTGAGTCAGAAAAAAAACCATTTACAGTCCCTCTAGAACAGTTGTTTTCAACCTTTTTTTTCATTTGTAGACCCCTAAAATATTTTGAATGGAGATGTGGACTCCTTTGGAAATCTTAGACATAGTCTGCAGAACCCCAGAGGTTCATGGACTGCATGTTGAAGACCACTGTCCTATGGTAACAACAACCTTTTGCGGAACCCTTAGATGTAATCTATGGACCCCCAGTGTTCTGCAGACAACCAAGTTGAAAACCAGCGCTCTAGGTGGATAAAGGGCAGGTAGGTAAATGAAGTCAGAGTTATGGTGGTTGGTGGAAACTAACTTTGAATTTCTTGATTTACAAACAAATTTTCGTTCATTTTAACTACAATATTCTAATGAGCTTCTTGTTTGGTATATCTCCAATTTTTTTTAAAAATCTTAATCTCCTAGAACTGGAAGGGACCTTGAAAGGTCATTGAGTCCAGCCCCCTGCCTTCACTAGCAGGACCAAGTACTAATTTTTGCACCAGATTCCTAAGTGGCCTGCTCAAGGATTGAATGCACAACCCTAGGTTTAACAGGCCAATGCTCAAACCACTGAGCAATCCCTTCCCCGCAAGGAGGGATAGCTAACTTTAACTCTGGCAATGATTGTTTTGTTAAAGAGTGATATACAATACATATAACTAGGGGGTCACACACTTTGTCCCTGGGTAGGCTGAGCTTACTGCACACACCAGGAGCTCCTTCCATTCCTCTCTTTTCTCCCACAAACTCTCTGTGTGCCACCCTCCCATCCCCCTCCTTTTCAGACAGTCCCTGCAATTCCCCCTGGCAGGTGTTCTGTGTGTCCACTATTCCAGGGACCTAATGAATATATTATGGTGCTGACACTGCAAACACTTAATGCACGCAAGTGTTTAAAGGATTGGTCTCTAAGATGATGGGCATGCTAGAAATACCTACAATAGATATCTAGGGAAACAAATTGGGACTGTAGTGTCTAAAAACAGGTGAGATATGTGACCAGTTAAAGCAGTTTAGAGACATTCTAATTCTTTATTGTAATTTGTGCCTAATTTGTTTTACACAGAGACGGACATTAGGCTTTGTGGTATGTTTTGAAAAAATGGTTAGTTTAAGGCTCAAAGTGGTTTATTTTCCCCCTTGATGTGCACATGTAACTTTCATTGCTGTTTAATGAGAGTTGAGAGTACACATGGAAAGGAAAATATACTGTAATTTTCCATTTTAATAATTAGGAAAATATTGAATGTAGGGACCCTGTCTGAAAATTATGGTTTGGTACAAAAGTATTTCAGTGCTCTTAACAATTTATTCCATTTTAATGAGTTCGTAACACAGTAAATTATACTACTAGAGTAAATCACATCTTTGGATATGTGGAAATGTGAACATTGTAATGGATATGTAAACATTTTAAGTTAAAAGAACTTCTGTTGGCTATAGCTGAACATGACAAATAATAGACTATTTCTTAATCCAAAAACCTAAGTCTGCCTTTCTATTGACTAGTAACAGTCTTTGGTCATGAAAACAGATTGTAAATATAACAAAGATTGCCTCTTGTGTAACAAGATAATACACTCTGGTCAGAAGTCCAAATTTCAAAAGCTTTTAAAAAGGGTATTTATCTTTAAACCCTAAGTTAAGCCTTATTAAAAGTACAATCGCATGGACTAAATAAAGTAGAAAGAAGTCTTCTGTACTTTACAGTTTTAACATTAGTAATGAATATCTAATTAAAGTTCTACCTAATTTTAAAGGCATGGATTCACTTTTTTCCACTCTAAAATTACCATAAAAATCAGAAAACAAATTAGTCACACATCTCTCTTCAGAGATCCCATCAAAGCATAATTATAGTAATTTAAAAAAGTAAATCCTCAGAGTGAAGTCCATAGTATCCGCTTGCACCAGCATAGATAGCAGAAATTTATTTCTGAAGAGACATGATCCAACTATTCACACTTGGGTAACAATTTGGGACAAATCTTCAGTACAGAAGTTACAAGGAAGAGCTGGTGGAGGTTCACTGGAACAGGATCTAGAATAATATTCTCTTTTCTAACCATGTTCATATAGCAATGTGAATCACACGACAATAACATGACCTCTCACATACATGTTTTTGGAGTGTGGAAAATTCACATAAAAACAAGCCACTATCAAAACCATGCCAGGCATTCTAACATCTCTGGGTGCTATAAGAGTGCACCCTCCCCTAGCGGAAATCTGAGGCCTAAACTACCCAGAGTTCTTATACTGATTTAAGTAAATGGGTTAGGGGTGTAATTTTCTACAATCAATACAACCCCTAGCCTGGGCACAGTTTTACTGGCATAAAAATGCTTAAAATGGTATATATTTCCCTTTCCTTTCCAAGAATAAGCTATACTGGTTTGAGCACCTTTATACGGTGTAGGTTTGTCTACACTGGGTGTGTGGGGTGCTTACTGCCACTATACCTGTATAATTGACGTAGTACGACTTTTGTATGCAGACAAGCCCTGTGCTGATAATGTAACATGCCCAGTCAAACCGAGGATAACGGCAACAAGGGCTGTGTGAGGTTAGCACTCTTCCTTTGCTCAAGTCACCCAAACTATGTCAACATGGGAGGAGCTCCTATTATACCATTCCAAAAGATGCGGCACTGACTGCTCTGGCCTGTGTTCCCCAAGTACAGGGCCACCCAAAAAGGGGAGCAAGTGGGGCAATTTGCCCCAGACCCCACAGGGATCCCCACAAGAGTTTTTCGCTGCCCCTGGAGTGGGGTCCTTCTCTCGCTCCGGGGGCCCTGGAAAACTCTCACGACACCCAGGCCCCCGGAGCTTTTTCCGCTCTGGGTCTTTGGCGGCAATTGGGCGGCGGGAGGTCCTTCCGCTCCAGGACCTGCCACCGAAGTGCCAGGTCTTTGGCGGCAATTTGGCGGCGGGGGCCCCCCACCACTGAAGACCCCAGACCCCCTGAATCCTCTGGGCGGCCCTGCCCAAATATGTGCCAGAGCAAGGCACGTGGGTTCAGATCCTCAGCTAGTGTGAACTGGCATAACTCCATTGACTTAACTGGAACTGTGCTAATTTACAGGAGCAAAGAATCTGGCTCATTGTGTCTAGGCATTCCAACTAAGGTGAGGTGCATCCAGATCCCACTATGTCATAAACAGATAGCTAAGGGTTAATGTCTCTTTCACCTGAAGCACCTGACCAGAGGACCAATCAGGAAACCGGATTTTTTCAACTTTGGGTGGAGGGAATTGAGTGTCTTTGTCTTTGTTTTCTGGCTGCCTGCTTGCTCTGAGCTTTGGAGAAGTAGTTCTACTTTCTAGTCTTCTGTTTCTAAGTGTAAGGACAAAGAGATCAGATAGTAAGTTCTATGGTTTCTTTTCTTTGGTATTTGCATGAATATAAGTGCTGGAGTGCTTTGATTTGTATTCTTTTGGAATAAGGCTGTTTATTCAATATTCTTTTAAGCAATTGACCCTGTGTTGTATCATCTAAATACAGAGAGAACATTTGTATTTTTTCTTTCTTTTTTATATAAAGCTTTCTTTTAAGACCTGTTGGAGTTTTTCTTTACTTCAGGGAAATTGAGTCTGTACTCACCAGGGAATTGGTGGGAGGAAGAAATCAAGGGGAGATTTGTGTGTTGGATTGCTAGCCTGACCTTGCATTCCCTCTGGGGGAATAGGAAAGTACTTTTTGTTTCCAGGATTGGGAACAGAGAGGGAGATTCACTCTGTTTGGGTTCACAGAGCTTGTGTCTGTGTATCTCTCCAGGAGCACCTGGAGGGGGGAAGGGAAAAAGGATTATTTCCCTTTGTTGTGAGACTCAAGGGATTTGGGTCTTGGGGTCCCCAGGGAAGGTTTTTCAGGGGGACCAGAGTGCCCCAAAACACTCTAATTTTTTGGGTGGTGGCAGCAGGTACCAGGTCCAAGCTGGTAACTAAGCTTGGAGGTTTTCATGCTAACCCCCATATTTTGGACGCTAAGGTCCAAATCTGGGACTAAGGTTATTACATGGTGGCAGCGGTGGGATATAGACAGAATCCAGAAGCCAGTAGAAATATTGTATTTTTCTTTTCTCTGCTAAGGGCTTTTTAGCAGAGAGAAGCAGTTGGTTTTAAAAGGGAACCAGAGAGAAATTTTTTTTTCTGCTCTCTCTGGCAGTTTGTGGCTTGCATGTTAAGCAGAAGTCGTTAAGGACTATTAACAGTCTTTTGTCACACAATAGCACTCCCATTGAGAGTCATACCAGCACTATATGAATGCAAATAAAGTGGTTTTTCAGGTTTACTTGACATTGAAGATTAGCTAGAGAGAGAAAAGGAAAAAAGCACTGTTGCTAGGCAGACTTCAGGAGGCAACAGAGAACCTGCAGTTCAGAAGATAAACACCGGAGGGCACCCCAACACAAGAAAACAGGAATCATGACTTCTAAGGCAAAAATTGAGGCCGAAGAACAAATCAAAGAAGCTGAACACAGGCGACAGATGGAGATGAAAGAAAGAGAAGAACAGATCAAAGAGGCAGCACACAAAAGAAAACTAGAAGAAGAAGAGATGGCCTACCGAAGGAAACAAGCAGAAGATGAGTTGGCCCACAGAAGGAAGCAAGAAGAAGAGGAGGCGGCCCACCGCCGAGACATGGAAAAACACCAAAAAGAAATGGAAAAACAACAAAAAGAAATGGAAAAACAACATGAAGAGAAGGAAAAACAGAGAAAACATGAACTGGAGTTGGCAAAAGCTGGGCTGCATGTGCCAGCCAACCCTAACAACCCGGCGCCCATTATTGCTCCACAGCACAGGAAATTTCCCACCTACAAGGCAGGTGATGACACCGAGGCCTTCTTGGAAAATTTTGAAAGAGCCTGTCTTGGGTACAGCATTCCCGAAGACCAGTACATGGTAGAATTGAGGTCACAGCTCAGTGGACCTTTAGCAGAGGTGGCAGCTGAAATGCCTAAGCACCAAATGAATGACTATAAACTTTTTCTAACCAAGGCCAGATACAGGATGGGGATAACCCCAGATCATGCCCGTCGGCGCTTCAGAACCCAAAAGTGGAAACCAGAGGTGTCATTTCCCAAACACGCCTACTACATTGCAAAAAACTATGAGGCCTGGCTAACAGGAAACAACATTCAAACCTTGGAAGAACTGAACCTCCTCATACAAATGGAGCAGTTCTTGGATGGTGTTCCTGAAGACATCACACGGTACATACAAGATGGAAACCCCAAGAATATCGCTGAGGCGGGGGAGATTGGAGCCAAATGGATGGAACTGGCAGAAAGCAAGAAAGCTACTGTCAAGGGGAACGATTACCCCAGGGGGCACACAGACCATAAACCCTACAACCGAGGACAGCCAAAGACCCCACATACCACCCAAGTAAAGCCACAGATACCCTACCCTTCAACCTCACCAGTCTCCAGTAACTCACCTCGGCCCAGTAACCCATCAGATGGAAGATGCTTTAAGTGTAATGAACTGGGACATATCAAGGCCAACTGTCCCAAGAACACCATGCGAGTGCAATTCATTACACCACCATCACACCAAAGATCCCCAGGCCCGGATGCCTCTCAAATACCCTTGGAGCGAAGGGAAAATTTGAGAGTGGGCGGAAAGAAGGTTACTGCGTGGAGAGACACGGGGGCACAAGTGTCAGCTATCCACCAATCCTTCGTTGACCCCAAATTCATCAACCCAAAGGCCAAAGTTACAATTTACCCCTTCATGTCACAAGCTGTAGACTTGCCTACAGCTCAACTGCCTGTCCAGTACAAAGGCTGGTCAGGAATGTGGACTTTTGCAGTCTATGACAATTATCCTATCCCCATGCTACTGGGGGAAGACTTGGCCAACCAGGTGAGGCGGGCCAAGAGAGTGGGAATGGTTACACGTAGCCAAACCAGGCAAGCTTCCAGACCCATTCCTGTTCCTGAACCGTCCACAGAGGCCCCGTCTGTGTTACCAGAGACCCAGACAGAGGTAGTGGACCCGGATTCCATGCCTACCACTGAAACAGCCACAGCATCTCCAGTCCCAGGCCCGGAACTGGAACAGCAACCAGCACCAGCAAGTGCAACTACATCTTCAAACTCAACGCCAGAGGGCGCCAGCGAGCCAAAACTGGCAGAAACAACAGACAGCCATACCCAAAAGGCTCAGCCAGAGCCTGAAATACCATCAGGTGCACCAGCGGAGAGCGGTTCACCAGCAACGGAAACAACCCCATCACCTACATCGCTTCCAGAGGGACCAAGCCCAAGTCCACAGTCTGAGGAAGAACTGGTGACCCCAGCCTCAAGGGAACAGTTCCAGACTGAGCAGGAAGCAGATGACAGCCTTCAGAAAGCTTGGGCGGCGGCACGGAGCACCCCACCGCCTCTCAGCCCTTCTAATCGATCCCGGTTTGTTATAGACCAAGGACTTTTATACAAGGAAATTCTTTCTGGTGGACACCGGGAAGAATGGCAGCCGCAAAAACAGTTGGTGGTTCCAACTAAGTACCGGGGGAAGCTCTTAAGCTTAGCCCATGATCATCCCAGTGGCCATGCTGGGGTGAACAGAACCAAGGACCGGTTGGGGAAGTCCTTCCACTGGGAGGGGATGGGCAAGGATGTTGCCAAGTATGTCCGGTCTTGTGAGGTATGCCAAAGAGTGGGTAAGCCTCAAGACCAGGTCAAGGCCCCTCTCCAGCCACTCCCCATAATTGAGGTCCCATTTCAGCGAGTAGCTGTGGATATTCTGGGCCCTTTCCCAAAAAAGACGCCCAGAGGAAAGCAGTACGTACTGACTTTAGTGGACTTTGCTACCCGATGGCCAGAAGCAGTCGCTCTAGGCAACACCAGGGCTAACACTGTGTGCCTGGCCCTAACAGACATCTTTGCCAGGGTAGGTTGGCCCTCTGACATCCTTACAGATTCAGGGTCTAATTTCCTGGCAGGGACCATGGAAAAACTGTGGGAAACTCATGGGGTGAATCACTTGGTTGCCACCCCATACCACCATCAAACCAATGGCCTGGTGGAAAGGTTCAATGGAACTTTGGGGGCCATGATACGAAAATTCATCAACGAATTCTCCAATAATTGGGACCTAGTGTTGCAGCAGTTGCTGTTTGCCTACAGGGCTGTACCACATCCCAGTTTAGGGTTTTCACCATTTGAACTTGTGTATGGTCACGAGGTTAAGGGGCCATTACAGTTGGTGAAGCAGCAATGGGAGGGGTTTACGCCTTCTCCAGGAACTAACATTCTGGACTTTGTAAGCAACCTACAAAGCACCCTCCGACACTCTTTAGCCCTTGCTAGAGAGAACCTAAAGGATGCTCAAGAAGCGCAAAAGGCCTGGTATGACAGACATGCCAGAGAACGTTCCTTCAAGGTAGGAGACCAGGTTATGGTCTTGAAGGCGCAACAGGCCCATAAGATGGAAGCATCATGGGAAGGGCCATTCACGGTCCAAGAGCGCCTGGGAGCTGTAAACTACCTCATAGCATTTCCCAATTCCTCACTAAAGCCTAAAGTGTACCATGTTAATTCTCTCAAGCCTTTCTATTCCAAAGACTTACAGGTTTGTCAGTTTACAGTCCAGGGAGATGATGCTGAGTGGCCTGACGGTGTCTACTACGACGGGAAAAAAGACGGTGGCGTGGAAGAGGTGAACCTCTCAACCACCCTGGAACGTCTGCAGCGGCAACAAATCAAGGAGCTGTGCACTAGCTTCGCCCCATTGTTCTCAGCCACCCCAGGTCGGACTGAACGGGCATACCACTCCATTGATACAGGTAATGCTCACCCAATCAGAACCCCACCCTACCGAGTGTCTCCTCATGCCCAAGCTGCTATAGAACGGGAGATCCAAAACATGCTACAGATGGGTATAATCCGCTCATCTACCAGTGCATGGGCATCTCCAGTGGTTCTGGTACCCAAACCAGATGGGGAAATACGCTTTTGCGTGGACTACCGTAAGCTAAATGCTGTAACTCGTCCGGACAACTATCCAATGCCACGTACCGATGAGCTATTGGAAAAGTTGGGACGTGCCCAGTTCATCTCTACAATAGACTTAACCAAGGGGTACTGGCAAGTACCGCTAGATGAACCTGCCAAGGAGAGGTCAGCATTCGTCACCCATGCGGGGGTGTATGAATTCAATGTCCTTCCTTTCGGCCTTCGAAATGCACCCGCCACCTTCCAGAGGCTGGTAGATGGTCTACTAGCTGGACTGGGAGAATTTGCAGTTGCCTACCTCGATGATGTGGCCATTTTTTCAGACTCCTGGCCCGAACACCTACTACACCTGGAAAAGGTCTTTGAGCGCATCAGGCAGGCAGGACTAACTGTTAAGGCCAAAAAGTGTCAAATAGGCCAAAACAGAGTGACTTACCTGGGGCACCAGGTGGGTCGAGGAACCATAAACCCCCTACAGGCCAAGGTGGATGCTATCCAAAAGTGGCCTGTCCCACGGTCCAAGAAGCAGGTCCAATCCTTCTTAGGCTTGGCCGGATACTACAGGCGATTTGTACCACACTACAGCCAAATCGCTGCCCCACTGACCGACCTGACCAAAAAGACCCAGCCAAATGCCGTTAAGTGAACTGATGAGTGTCAAAAGGCCTTTACCCAGCTTAAGGCGACGCTCATGTCTGACCCTGTGCTCAGGGCCCCGGATTTTGACAAGCCATTCCTAGTAACCACAGATGCATCTGAGCGTGGTATAGGAGCAGTGCTCATGCAGGAAGCAACAGATCACAACTTCCATCCTGTCGTGTTTCTCAGCAAGAAACTGTCTGAGAGGGAAAGTCACTGGTCAGTCAGTGAAAAGGAATGCTATGCCATTGTGTACGCCCTGGAAAAGCTACGCCCATATGTTTGGGGACGGCGGTTCCAACTACAAACTGACCATGCTGCACTAAAGTGGCTTCATACTGCCAAGGGGAACAACAAGAAACTTCTTCGTTGGAGTTTAGCTCTCCAAGATTTTGATTTTGAAATTCAACACATCACAGGAGCTTCTAACAAAGTAGCTGATGCACTCTCCCGTGAGAGTTTCCCAGAATTCAGTAGTTAAAAAGTTTTCTTAAAATGTAGAAGTCTGTTAGTTATATACTTAGTAGTATATGTAAAGGTGCATGTGTTGTATTAATCTGTTTATTTTCAAGTTCTAGAAGGAAATCGCCGCCAGTGAGCTTCCCCACTGTCTGCAATTTGGGGGGCGTGTCATAAACAGATAGCTAAGGGTTAATGTCTCTTTCACCTGAAGCACCTGACCAGAGGACCAATCAGGAAACCGGATTTTTTCAACTTTGGGTGGAGGGAATTGAGTGTCTTTGTCTTTGTTTTCTGGCTGCCTGCTTGCTCTGAGCTTTGGAGAAGTAGTTCTACTTTCTAGTCTTCTGTTTCTAAGTGTAAGGACAAAGAGATCAGATAGTAAGTTCTATGGTTTCTTTTCTTTGGTATTTGCATGAATATAAGTGCTGGAGTGCTTTGATTTGTATTCTTTTGGAATAAGGCTGTTTATTCAATATTCTTTTAAGCAATTGACCCTGTGTTGTATCATCTAAATACAGAGAGAACATTTGTATTTTTTCTTTCTTTTTTATATAAAGCTTTCTTTTAAGACCTGTTGGAGTTTTTCTTTACTTCAGGGAAATTGAGTCTGTACTCACCAGGGAATTGGTGGGAGGAAGAAATCAAGGGGAGATTTGTGTGTTGGATTGCTAGCCTGACCTTGCATTCCCTCTGGGGGAATAGGAAAACACACTAGTATGTAGTAAGCAACAATGTTGTCCTTAACCTTCTGTGCATGTAATGCTCCAGTGGTAGGAAGAGCTGTAAAAGCATCTTTCCTGATCTCAGCCGTGCTGTCATTTACTCAAAGGTGTGACAGGTTGCCATTTTCTGGTTTGTGTGAAAAGTGATACTTAAAACTCCAACCGGGCCAGCTTATATGCTGAGTTCAGCTATATATTTATGCTGCTTTTCCTAGCAGGTGTCATGGCAATTCTGTGTAGGATGTGCTTGGGGACATGATGATAATTGGACCATTCAAAAGTAAAATAAGATTAATGAGTTGGTATTATGGCTATTGCTATAATTTCAGATGCCATACTTGGTGTTCTTGATTCACAGATTTAGCTGAAACGTTAGTGTTTTGTATGAGAGAGAGTCAATGCACAGAGCTTTCTTAAACATTCCAAAAAGTAATGCACAAACACATTTAAACAATAAAAGGTTTTGCTTTTTGAAATAACTATTGGGTTATTTTAATTGTTAAAATAAAATGTGTAATAATAATCACCACATTTAGATTCTGGACATCTAAGCAATGGAATGCAGAGGTTGGTAGATGATTTCTCAGATTTATTTAAGATTGGATAAAACTTATTAATTTAATTGGTGCTAGTGTGACTTCAGGGGGCATTTCCTATGTGTTACCTAAAAGTGTTTAGGAACTAATTTGATATTCACTGTAATCTTGAACTGACACTTATTTGGTATCTAGATGCAAGGCAGAGTCTGCAAATGATATACATGACTCCTACTTTAATCGAACATTTAAGTTTAATTAATTAGCAGGAGAATGCAACAACTCTATTCTGAATTTAGTAATAGTGTCCATCACTTAATTCCATCCATCCAGTTTATATTGAAAATCTTTCCGTTATGAAGAACTGGTTCTAGATTGTTTGGCTGTCATGCATGTGACCATAACCTTGGGCACAACCTTTCCTTTCAGAAATGCAAGCCAATTATAGAGCTGCTGCAAAACAATAAGTAACTCCAGTGAAAAGAAAATGGTAATTGCCTGCTGCTGTGTTACCTCTTGATGAGTGTAATTGCTGTGTGTCACCCCTGTATACAGTCTATATAAGCACGTTTGATGAATATGTATATATTCCTGTAAGGGTTCTCCACTGCATGCTATTTTCTGCCAACATAAATGGATGCTGACACAGCATCGTGTCTCCAGTTGTTCCCTGATCAAGCCTTCACAAGGTTTGTAACAAGTCACTATCCCTTCCTTATTAAAGTTAATGTCACTGGGAATTGCCACCCTCAACCATTTCCACATCCTTCGCACAAAGGAGAGTCTATTTCCTCCTTCAGGAGGATTACACAGCATTAAAGCTGCTCTCTCTGAAGATTAGCACGTTTTCTGAAGGAATCATCCCTGTGAATCTCTCACCTTCCAGACTGCAGTGTCCCTGACTCGCTTCATTCCCCTCAGCTCTCTCCAAAATGACTGCTTCAGAAAATCATCTTCTCTCCTGCTGCTATGCTCCTGGCATTCCCACTTGTGCGTTTCTTTTCCAGCTCACTCAGCATCACTTGCACCATAGGAGGACTAATTACAAGAGGGCTTGCCATCTCTGGTGATGCTAGATCAGTGGAGATTGACATGGAGGCAGATGACATGGCTGCCAGATTTGCTCAGAGCAAGTGTAATCGACATGGTGGTGTGATTGCTCTTTGACAGCAATTTTGTGTGTGGACATATGATGTGTAACATGTATGGGATCCACATGCATTTTAGCATGACAAATCTCTTTCCTGTAGACATGGTTGGGGACCAAAAGGGTAGTTCAGTGTTAAGACAGCTGGAGGTTACTACATTGTCAAAATGTCTTGTGATGTGGATAGTTTCCTAAGCAGGAGCTGGATTGAGACCACCAGAAGCCATCAGATTATTAGAACAACCTTCAGCCACCACCAACCTGCACTGGAAACCTACCTCTATCTCCAATATTTATCACACTATCAGACTGTATGGCTCAAGAAGAGATTATCTATTGTAATTGTCCTGACAAGAAAGCACCTAAGAATTGTCACCAATTATTAATCTTGGTAGACTGAGCGTTTGAATAGTTCCTTTACAAACAGAGATCTTAGAACTTCAAACGAACACAACAACTGAACCTGACAGAAAATCTTGAGACACAGGGGGAATTTCACTGCTTTAGGTACCTGTTGTGCCTGCAGTCTTAGGAGCAAACATTATTAAAGGATTTATGCATTATGAGACAGCTACGCTGTGCCCTTGAAGTGGCAGATCAGAAATCCTACCTATTAGGAAATAAAGTTTCCAGTAATCATCAGTCACTTCCAAGAAGCTGGAACAAACCTCTGAAAGAAGTAAGAAATGGAGGGGGATTAGAAAGAGAAGCATGGGAAGGGTAGAGGACAAAGATGGCTCCCAGGCAACATTTAGATGGGGAAATGCACTCCTAACCTTGTAATTATCTGTGTCCACATGCATATTAATTACGAGCGCTCTGTAAAGCTCCCCTGAGTCCTCTCTAGCAGCCACAGGGCTGTTCAATGAAGTGCTGAAACAGTCCCTGATCTCCTGCTGCTGCTTGAGGTGGTTACTGACACCCCGCCGCCTCCCACCACCCTCAGAATATGCACTACACATTGTGGGGATAATGGGGAAATTGCCTGCCTGGGTAATTGAGCTAGAAAATGGAATCATTGTACAGGTAGATTAATTGGCTGTGAATGGCACAAATAGTTGAGGTGGTGGGAAATTTCTTTGGATAAATAGAATAGGAAGGGGCTATTTTTATAGGTATGCAAGACAGTATCCCATTTGAGGCCTGTATCACATGCCTGCCATCCCCCCCCACCCGCTGAGGTTTAAACCTGCTTTTGCTGATATAACACAAGGAGCTGGGGTCACAAGATGGGTGGTCCATGGGGTAAGGTGAGGTGGCCTAAAACTGCCATGTTTTCCCTATGCTTGGGAGTATAGCATGCCAAAGTGGGGGCCATGATCTGAGATGGAAAATCAGGAGGTCCACTGACTGAAAGCATCCCTCACAATCCCCTGATCTACCTTAGCTGGTGGGATTTCTGTGGAGCAAATGGATGTTAAAGTTGCCCTCACTTTGGAGGAATTTCAAGGGAGAAAAGGTGGCAATACCACTGTCCGAGACAAATCAAGTTCGACTAAGTATTTAATTGAGTGAGGAACAACTAGATACACCCAGGTAAAGTTCAAAACCAGACAGCTGTTTATTAACCAGACAAGCAACAAGGATAAATTGCAACTTGGATCAGAAAAAGAGGCAATTTAACAACCACAGAAGCTATCAGAACAAAAACACACTCACAATCTACCAGGCAACAAGAACAAGAAAAAATACCCAGACTGAACCATAAACAGGAGTAAATTACAATTCAAATTGAACAAGGCAATATTTCAATCACAAACAATGTCAGCAATTATATACACAGCTTTATACACAACTCTATACAACTTCATACAAAGCAAGGGAGGAAAACAAAGGAAGGTAACTAGGCAAAGATGGATTACAAACAAAAAAAATTAAACTGTTCTTACCCCACTCCAGATGCAGCTGACCAGCAGTACAGACACCGAGAGCATGACGAATTGGGGTGAAATAATCCAAAAAAACAAAACGAAATGATACGACACGAGCTGGCAAAATCCGGAGGAGACCCTGGCTGAAAGGGTGATCAGGCCTTTCAGCTAACACGCAGATACTCCTGCTTTTTTTTGGCGCGAGACTTAGTTTTATTCGAAGACTCTTATTCTTGTCAGCGTCTGATTGGTCCCTAGCTCCTTCACCAACCAGGTTCCGAGCTAGTACCCTGTACGTAAACAGGATCTGCACCCGGCACACTAAGGGCTGCACACAGCACACTTGTAGCACACGGCCCTGCAGTAGCACGCAGCACACAGGTGGCACGCAGCCCACTAGTAGCACACGGCCCTATACTGACCTTTTGACCAGACAGAAGGTTCGACAATAGGCACACGGCACTATAATGTTGCACATCACTCCATAAAGTAGCACACGACACTACGGTGTTGCACGCCGTACCAGTGTGACCTTTTGACTGACAATTGACCATGCAGATGCCATGTTTGAGCATAGGTTTAGGGTTGCGACAACCACATTTTACCCTCCTTAGAGGTAAATCATCCTTCTGGGACAAGGGGCTAGGCTGGCCCAGTGAGTGCAATGTACATCTCCATGCACCAGCAATAATTCATCTGGTCCATAGCATCTAAACCAGTCAAGAAATGACTCAGAAATGAGAATTAAAATGCTACAGCTAGACTAGCTGACTCACATACAGCCTTGATCAAACACTTTGTCAAACCATTGGTAATGGTACAGGGTATCTAAACAGGAGACTTCTCTTTTTACAGCAAGTTGTCACTGTAGTGTTATTTTTATCTATAGAAATGTTGTTATGGAAATCTTAGTGTGATTTTTAAAGGCTAAGAACTAGCACGCTGCTTTTAACTAGGCACTACCAATAAAAAGATATTCAGCAAGAGATATTACCTGGTGTAAACTTGAAGGACTGTTTGTTTTTTAAAGGTTTGTGATTGTGTAATACAAGGTTGGGCTGTTTGAGGACATTGATTCCCAAAATAAAGGACTTTTGGTGAGTGAGAGGAGTCGGGGATGGAAGAAGGACTCCTCATCCACTGGGGAGAGTGTTGTTAAGTGGTTAGACCAGAGTATAAGGAATGCCTCCTGAGTTATGTCCTCAGTTTTGCTAATGACTTGCTGCAGTCATCTAACCTCTTTGTAAAAGCAACGAGGAGTCCTTGTAGACTAACAAATTTATTTGGGCATAAGCTTTTGTGGGCTATGCCCAAAACAAATCTTATGCTCAAATAAATTTGTTAGTCTCTTAGGTGCCACAAGGACTCCTCATTGCTTTTATAGACTAACCCGGCTACCCCTCTGAAACGAATCTTTTTGTGCTTCAGCTGATCCATCTCCAAAATGGGGACAATAATATATCTTTGTTCTCTGTTCTAATCTAGCACAAGGCTTCTCAATGTCCCTTTACTGTTGCCACTGTTATTATGTGAACTTTCTCCTCTGCAGCTCCTGCCATCTTGAACAGCCCTACTCCAGGGATGCATTAAAACTAACTAGGTCTTAGATCCAACAAAAATTTGCCTTTCCTCAAATTTTCAGTTGTATCCCCAAATTAATACTTTGTTCTCGCAGAACCTATTGACATTTCTTTGTCTCCTATCCTTGAGTCCTTTGTCCCTCCCCTTTGGCTTCTCCACTGTCCTCTCCACTCACATGTCACTATGGGAAGCCATTAGGGGCCCTATCTCCTCATTCCTCAAAGTGCCTGTCATAAACAGATAGTTAAGGGTTAATGTCTCTTTTACCTGTAAAGGGTTAAGAAGCTCAGTAAACCTGGCTGACACCTGACCAGAGGACCAATAGGGGGACAGGATACTTTCAAATCTTGGTGGAGGGAAGTCTTTTGTTTGTGCTCTTTGTTTTGGGCATTGTTCGCTCTTGGGACTAAGAGGGACCAGACGTCAATCCAGGCTCTCCAAATCTTTCTGAATCAGTCTCTCATGTTTCAAACTTGTAAGTAATAGCCAGGCAAGGCATGTTAGTCTTATTTTTGTTTTCTCAACTTGTAAATGTTCCTTTTTTGCTGAGAGGATTTTACCTCTGTTTGCTGTAACTTTGAACCTAAGGCTAGAGGGGGTTCCTCTGGGCTATATGAATCTGATTACCCTGTAAAGTATTTTCCATCCTGATTTTACAGAGATGATTTTTACTTTTCTTTCTTTAATTAAAAGCTTTCGTTTTAAGAACCTGATTGATTTTTCCTTGTTTTAAGATCCAAGGGGATTGGATCTGAACTCACCAGGGACTGGTGGGGGAAAGGAGGAGGATGGTTAATTTCTCCTTGTTTTAAGATCCAAGAGGTTTGGATCTGTGTTCACCAGGGAATTGGTGAAGTCCGTCAAGGCAACCCAGGGAGGGGAAAGTTTTGGGGGGACAGAAAGTGCTCCAGACACTAAAATTCTGGATGGTGGCAGTGTACAATATCTAAGCTAGTAATTAAGCTTAGACGTGTCCATGCAGGTCCCACATTTGTACCCTAAAGTTCAGAGTGGGGACAGAACCTTGACAGGGTCCCATATAGCTTCTCAGCTGTGTTCAGGGTTTATTTTTTCTATTCTTTTTTATAAACCTGCTCTTTGGACTTCCTTCTGGTAGGCAATACTGAGGTGTGCGTTCCTGTCTCTCCCTTTCTGACTGCTTCCTCAAGCCTCAGCCAGTAACTTTATCTATCCCTCTGCAAAGCTGGGATTCTAGAGTGTAAATGAAGGCGTAAGAGACAAAGGGCTGGATGAGTCTGGGGGAGGTGCTGAGGGACTAGAGGTGTATTGCTGAAGTGGGGGGATGAAGGTCAAAATGGAGTCTGGTGTGTACACGTTGGGTGCAGGGCTGAAAGGCTAGAGGTGCATCAGGCAGAAGAGCTGATGGGTTCTCTGTGGAGGATTGGTGGTGGAAGGGCTGCTGGGTGCTTTATCTTTTGTTTTGTGAGAGGGTGGATGAAAGGCACCTAGAAGAATGGCGGCTCAAGAGGAGAAGACCCCATGGTGGAGAACTGAGAGAAACTCCTACTCAGCAGCAAGATGAAAGAGCAAGAGATCCCTGGGGAGCAGAGTGGGAAGGGTGAGAGGTGGGCAGGGCCAGCGCTTCCATTTAGGCGACATAGGCGGTCACCTAGGATGCCAGGATTTGGGAGGGCGGCATTTTGCTGCCCTTGGTGGCAATTCGGCGGCGGGGGGTCCTTCTGCGCTCTGAGTCTATGGCAGCAATTCTGCGGCGGGTCCTTCACTCACTCCAGGACCCGCCTCCGAAGTGCCCCGAAGACTGGGAGAGTGGAAGGACCCCCCGCCGCTGCAGAATTGCCGCCAATGACCAGGAGCACGGAAGGACCTCCGTCTAGGGCGCCAAAAATCCTGGCGCCGCTCCTGGAGGTGGGAGACCCAAAGGAAGGAGTAAAAGGAAGAGAGACTGGATAAAAAGCATCCCATGCCATCAAAGAAGGAGGGTTGGCTAAGACCTGGAAAATGAGGAGATGGTGGGACTTCAGTGGAGAGAACTCCAAAGGGGCAGGGAAGAGAACTGAGCAGCAAGCAATGGAGATAAGGAAGAAGAGAGGAAGGGATAGGAGTCAGAGGGTAGACTGAGAGAATCGAAGGGCTAATGGGGAGAGGGAGGCGACAGTAGAAAGAAGTACAAAAACCAAGGCAGATAATGTTATTCCTTATAGTGTTATAAAGGTTAGGTGCCAAAACACTGCAACCCTTCCCACACACACAATGTGTTTGATTTTATATAACAGGCAGCATTAGGGAATGTGATTCTGTCAAACTGAGGGTGGAATGGTGACTGGTTGTTAATGGGAGGTGACCATGGGAATGTGTTTTTTTTTCTGACTGCTGTTTCTAGATATATCTGATGAGAGATCTGCAACAATGCTCAGAGGGGGCCCTTTGAGTCTGGTGGATGGTTGTCAAAATCTAACAGACCCTAACTTGCTGAACTGGCAAGCTATGCTAATACAGAAATCTAGATAAATACCAGGCGAGTTTGTTTTTTTGGCACAAGGAATACAGGCCCTATTCTGCCTGGTCCTGTGCTAGAAGGAGGAGGAGGGCACAAGGAGCTCTCCCCATCTCTTGTGCTCCTGCCCAGGGACTAGCCAAATATGATTAGGAAGCAGAAGCATTGTGCAAAGACCTTTATAATGCATCTCCACTGAGGCTTGACTAGTGCCCCCACCTCAGTGCCTCCCTGCTGCTTCCTTGTTAACTACTAGGCTGGCTGTGTGCTTTGGAGGCAGGTGTTCCTGTGTGTTTGCCTTTCCACATTTTGTCCCTGGGCATGGATCCACCCTTTTTCTTCATCTTTATGTTGTGCTCACCACAACAATGATATCTGCATCCCCTAATCTCTGTATCTTTCCTGTTTTGAAAGCTATTTTGAAAACATGTCTTTCTCAGTGTCTTTCTGTGCTCTTTTATATTTTAACTATCTGACTTCATTGTTTAACCCTGTAAATCATTTAAGGGTACTGAAGTAGGAACAATGCTGCAAAACAAAGTACAAACCACACTGGGTTATTCTATGACTTAATGAATTAATGTTTGTAAGTCCTTTGAGATCCTCAGTTGGAAAAAGCTAAAGAGATGTGACAGGGTGTTGTTGGCAGCTATAAATAGAGTCCCTTTTGGGGGGCCAGCACCCTGGTCACTTAGAGCAGGCAAAGCACTGAGTGTTGCTAGAGTAGGAGGAAATTAGGTAGTCTGACTGGGTTTGGAAGCTTAGTGGGGTATCTTGTACACCAGAAGGGAGACTGATGAGCTCATTAGCTCACCAGCAGGATAGCTAGGAGAAGAAACAAAGCAATGTAAAAGGCTGAGCCAGGGAGCGGGAGGGGGTCCCTTCTATCTGCTGCAATATTGTGTTGTACCTGGAGCATAAAGCAAGAACCAATGATAAAGACACTTCACGAAGGTACCCAGGTAGAATAAGTATGCTGTTTAAGCAACAGAAGGGCTTACTGGGTAGGGTTGGAGGAGGAGCCCACTTACAAGAAGCACAAATTATCACCTCATGTTATGATCTTAACCTAAGTGATTGCTGAATTTCCTGTCTGGTAGGGAGGCCACTGAGTAAATAGTGCAATTTGTGTGTCAAATAGCTCTTAAGCCTTTAAATTTCAAGCACTTGATTGCGTAGGGTCTTGCTTTCCCAGACCAACTTCATAACATTTCTGCTCCTCTATGTAAAGAGGTACGTTTAGAACACTGCGGTCAATCACTTCCAAGATATCAGGGGGTGTTCTAGGCATCAATGGGCAGAACTCTACTGATTTGGGTTAAACTGGAAAAGCCTGATTCAGAGGAGCTTCAGAGGATTCAGCCAGCTGCAGGCTACACATATCCCAGGCAGCAGTTTAACTTGGTATGTGGGGAAATAGACTCAAGGCTACAGACAAACTGAAATCAGGAGCCTTAGTGGGAAAGTTTTTAGGGGGAAGTGGGGATCTGGGTGGGAGGGGAAAAGTGGACTGGAAGGGGGAAGAAAGCAACAGGGACCAGGGGTTGGGGAAGTGGTGATGGGAGAAGAGGGAAAAATAGCAGACAAGGGGCAGGTTAACAAGTAACTAGAAGGTAAAGGACAAAGCAGCTCTGTGCAGAGACTAGGCGGTGTCAGTAACCACCTATGACCCTCAGCTCTGGTCCCCTCACTTCTGGTCTTCATTGTCTCCCCTGCCACCACATTGCAGCAGGCAGAGGAATATTTCTGATGCCCTTGCTGCTGCCTGTACATCACAGACAACTGCTTCATGTGTAGCTCTCTCACTGAGTGTACAGCTCAGCCTACAGAAGGAGCAAAGCACAACCCTCTACTTTAAACACTTTAAAAAACAAATTTCCAAGATTAAAAGTGAAATAACTGTAGCCTCAGGTGGATACTGTGAGGGGAACTCGCAAGTTCATAAGGGGGTTCTTGTATGAACTAGACACTTTTGCTCCAATCCTGCAAACACTAAAGCCCATGTCTAACTTTACCCACTTGACTAGTCTTATGGATGTCAATGTGATTCCTGTGAATGAAGTTTTGCAAAGTCTTTAAGGATTTGCAAAATTGAGGCCTCTGAATGTTTAAAGGTGTTTGCAGATGTTAATGTTAATTAATGTTTGCAGCTGTAAAGAGCTCCTTTCTGGTAAATTGGAAGAACTATTCTGTCCCTGAATCCAAGTAATATTAACGCAGGAGGTTTCAATAAAAAGAAGTATAGGACCTTATTTTTAGGATTGTTGAACATCCACAGCTCCCATTGAAGTCAGCTAGCTTTATGGGTGCTCATTACTTCTTGAAAGTCAGGCCTGTTTACGGTTTATCTGGAATTTGTTGTTTGTAATTAAAAGTGTGCAATCCCCCCCACACTTTCACACTTACCTGTCTTATTATTATGTTCTATTGAGTGTCAAATTATTTTGGGTCAGGTGACCCATGACTAGTGAAGGGAGGGGAAAGGGAGTTTTCTATATTGAACTGCAGCAGTCTTTCTCTTGCTACTGAAACATCACTGAATTCTCAGACTGGGGAGGAAAGAAGGGCTTTTAGGACTCAGCTGCTCACGTGACAACACTGCTTCTAAGAGACATTGCTGGGGGCAGGGCCGGCTTTAGGAAATGCGGGGCCCAATTCGAACATTTTTGGAGGGGTCCCGGCAGAGATGACTTAAAAAAAAAAAGTAAAAAAAAAGCCTTTCATTTCTTAGCAGCCGGTTCCCTATAAAAAGTTTGATTTGTATGTATTTTTTGTACCAATAGGGTTACCATACGTCCGTATTTTCCAAGAAGGAATTTTTAAATTTTAAAAATCCCAGATGGCAATTTAAGAACCAAAAAGCCTGACATGTCCGGGAAAATATGGATGTATGTTAACCCTACCTGAAGTTCTTTCTTAAAAAGATGGACCTGAACTAGAAATGAGCTCTGTTTCACATGTCTGGGTCCCTGCCACTGCTTGGGGGTGTGTGTGCACGTGTGGGTCCCAGCTGCTCTCTGCCATCCTCATTGAAGCAGGTTTGCAGGGTTACTGCCCTGGGAACTGCAGGGTACCAGTGGACACGGGGCTGGCTGGAGGCAGGGCAGGGGCTGACTGGAAGTAGGATCTGGCTGCAAGCAGGACAAGGGGTGCGGGGCTGGTGTGGGCAGGGCAGGGGGTGTGGCAGGGGCTGGCTGGAGACGGGTTGGCTGCCGGCAATGGGTGCGGGGCTCGCTAGAGACAGGGCAGGAGGTGCGGGGCTGGCTGCAGGCAGGGGCTGGTGGAGGCAGGGCAGGGGGTGTGGGGCTAGTGTGGGCAGAGGATGCAGCAGGGGCTGGCTGTGGGCAGGGGGTGCGGGTACAGGGGGTACAGCCCACCCTGTACGATGAGTGCCCCCTCTTCCTCCCTCCCCCACCGGGGTAGCAGCAGCAGCCCGGGGCTCGGCGGCTATTTAAAGAGCCCAGGGCTCCCCTGCTTCAACCGCCCTGGCCCTGTAAATAGCTGCAGAAGCCCCGGGGAAGTGGCAGGGCTCCCACAGCTATTTAAAGGAGTGGAGTGACAGAGGCAGCTGGAGCCCAGGCCCTTTAAATAACCCCTGGAACCCCCCGCTACAACGGGGCTCTGGGGACTATATAAAGGGCCTGGGGCTCCTCTGCTTCTACTGCCCCGGCCCTTTAAATAGCCACTGGAGCCCTGGCAAAGCAGTGGGGCTCCAGCAGTTATTTAAAGGGCTGGGAGTCCCAGACTTTTTAAATAGCTCCCAGCAGCCCTATCCCAGGGCTTCAGCAGTGCAGCTCTGGTGGCAATTTAAAGGGCCTGGGGCTCCAGCCCCTGCTGGTAGCCTCAGGCCCTTTAAATTGCCCCCTGGGGAAGCCAGGCCACCCTGGTACAGCGCACCAGCTCTTGACGGTATGCCGTACTGGGGCTTGGCCGCGGGGCCCTCTTAGGGGCAGGGCCCAATTCAGGGGAATTGGTCTAAAGCCGGCCCTGGCTGGGGGCACATTAATACCTTTCGGTTTGATCTTCTATTGAAATTGGTGGGAGATTTGCCGTTGATCAGACAAGCAGCGGGATTGAGTGCTTAAGAGGTAGCTCAGGATTCTGGATATACTTATTATTCACAATGTTTTTAATAGTTTTCCCCCATCTACTATAATTAATAACAGGGAAGGGAATGGTTAATTTCCCTGTGGCTACTAGCCAAGGCTTTTAAACAGGAGATCAGAAGAGTCCCTTAGCCTAGTCTCTCATTCCATGAATTCAACAGAGGTAGTACATTCTACCCTTTGGGGGAGGGACAGAGAGACAGTGATCCATAGTTAGTGATCCCTGTGACAGAACTAAGACTCCTGTGGTTTTCCAAAGGGAAATTCCATACTGTCCTCCATGCCTAAGGAGGAGATTTCAAAGTTCTTATTGTGTTATTGGAACAGATGGACATAGGTGTGCTCAAAATTAAAGGTCCACTGAAGGTAGGGTGACCAGACAGCTAAAGTGAAAAATCGGGATGGGGGTGAGAGGTAATAGGAGCCTATATAAGAAAAAGACCCAAAAATTGGGACTGTCCCTATAAAATCGGGACATCTGGTCACCCTAACTCAAGGGGACTTGAGAGTGAAGAAGGAAAGTCCCTGTGAAGACCAACAAACAGGAACCAGGGAAAGTCCATAAAACTGTTAAATCAACAGTGTGAAACCCCACATACTAAAAATAACCACTGGTTTCAAAATAATGAGATAGTTAGCTAATGAGCTTGCTTAAATTATTGTCATCAAGGGCTTCATATTCAAGCAATAAGATTTGCCAATGTATGTGTTGTTCTGGGGGGATTGCAAGCAACACTTTTTGTACCTGGTAGGTTAGAAGGCTAGATCAGAGTTTGTTTCTGGACTCACAAGAAGTTGTGCTATTTCTCTCTGAGTATAATGTGCTTGGAAATGTGTCTACAGGCTATTAGATAATGGCTCAATCTAATTAGAAATTGCAGGAAAAAAGTAAAAATCTCTCTTTTTACAGGTTGAAAAATGTTCCCCTAAAAGAGTGATATAAACCATAATCCAATGTATGTGATTTCCAGTTCAATCTAAAAGATGCTTGAAAATATAAGACACAGTTAAAGTCAGCCTAGCAAACAATTTGGCTAGTAATGCTAATTGTTTTCTTTTAAAATGAAGAATATTAAACATCTTGAACTTTAGTGCTAGAAAATAGCATGATATCTCTTTAAATCAGCCCATTTGTAGCTCTGTAAAGCCCAGGTGGTATATGTTTTTAATCACCCTTAAATGTTGCTTGTTAAACAGAAGTGAAACAAAGGGGCTTTTTGGAGTAATATTTATTCTCTTATCTCACTCTTTTCTTTTTTTTTTACTCTAATTAAAATGCAGCGGAGGTGGGGAAATCCTGGGATGGGCCAAATTCATATTTGGTGCACAAAAGTCAGTTGAGTTACTGCTTGCGGATGACTTTTGCTCCACAGGTTTATCTAGAGGATTTTATCCCCGCACATTTGTGTATTTAAGAATTTATGGGTCCAAATTCTAGTTTCTCAAATGTCTATTTTTCTTAGAAATTGTACTGTCTTTCCAGTATTTGATTCAACGGTAAGAGTAATTTTAAAACTGATTTGTAATGCTATTTGAATATTATAAAACATTCAATATATATTGTTTGAAAATGCTTTGGGCTGATGTGAATAATCAGCAGGAAACATAGGATTTTTCAAGACAAGGATATTATTTTCATGCAAATTGCCCTTCAGGAAGAGAAACATAGAATTCTATAAGCAGAACTGTCTCTAGATCAGTTTTTCCACAGTTTTCCATCGACTGCACATGGGTCTTTAGTAACCAAATATTAATTAATCAGTCCAGAAAATGCCTGTATAATACTAGTGTTTATATAGATTCCGGGGCAGTGATACATCTTTGTTTTGTATGCTAATTTTATTTTTCAAGTACTTTGGTTGAATTGAGCTCTCAGAAGCATGAAGATAGATATCAATGTTAGTGTAGAATTTTTTTAAATTTTGTAATTTACCACTTGCAAAATCTGTACAAAATCCACAATCGCTATATATACAACAATCACTCAATTTGAGTGAAAAAGCCAAAAATTAAGCACAAGTCATTATTGTGTTTCACTGAACTGTTTCAGGCAGGCTTGGATTAACCAGTGAGCACTGTTCAACAAGGAGAAAAAACCAAAAAGACTATGACTGGTGCTGCGACTCCACGCACAGGTTGCAATGTCAGTCACTCAAAATTGTTCTGGCCATGCCCCCCACCCCCCATAATGTGATGGAGGGGTGGCCAGGACAAACCTGGGGAAAAGAACTGGACCTAGGCTGGAAGGGCATCTAGCCTGTGAAGAATATTAGAACCACATTTAGGGTGAGAACTTACACTAAAGAAACTGGTTACAAGTATTAAGCTTAATTTGCATGCTCTGTTTTATTTTCTTATTTTCTTTATTTTATGCCTTGTTTTGTCTACTACCTCAGTAACTACTTAAAATACACCTGCTGTAGTTAATAAATGTATTTCTGCTTTACAGTATAACCGTTTGTGATTTCTAATGTGGGGGAGGAGGGGCGAGAAGTTGTGCATACCCTTCTCCACATTGAGGGAAAAGGCGAATTTCATATAATTTGGGATTTGTACTCCAAGGGTGGGTTGGACATCTGGGTGCTGTGGCAAGCCCCTTAATCTGAGCCTCTTCAGAGTGGATCTCTGTCTCTCTGTGCAGCTGGGGGTGGCCCTGCCCATGTGCTTGGCTGGAAAAGGCTGTGGAGTCTAGCCGAGCAAGACCAGGTAAAAGGGAGTCCTGGCTGGCAGAATAGTTTGCCTCAGTGGTGTCTCATTACACCAACTGACATCCCAGGGAATCCAACCCATCACAGGCACTACATACTTAAATCAGTAACAAGCATAATTTAGTAATAAAGGGGCAACTTATCTTTCCCATTGTATTTTTTTTTCTTTGTATTCTGTTTAGGATTTTGTTCTGTGGGCAGCTTTGATAGGGATGTCAGGAGCAGAGACCTCACTCAAATGGCCTAAAATATGTTCATGAGAGGAGAATGAAGCTTAAGCAGTGATTTTCCTCCATCCTTAACCTTGTAGAAGCCTGTCCTTACATATTCAATCTAAGTGGTTGGAGCTATGCGAGTTGTGGGTGGGGATGGCAAAGCTGAGGAAGATCCATGTTACATAGCAACAGTTTCCAGAAAACCCATGGGAAAATGGTAGTGGGAATTCTGGGCTTGTCAGCATTAACTCTCTTTTTCTGCTCTGAGCTTTGAGACAGTGGGCTAGCATGGCTTCACAGGGAGCCAGGTTGCCATGGGAATGAGAGGGCTTGATGATTGTCATGAAGGATATCTGACACAGATGTCCTGAAATCTGTGGGGTTTTTCTCTGTAGATTTCCTTAATTTGCTTCAGTAGGAGTTGTGGGTGCTCAACCCTTCTTAGGATCAGGCCATAACTGTTTTTCTTTAACAAAATAGTTTAAAAAAGTACCAGCACAGCCTTTTGTGGTGCAAAGCTGTCTTAGCAGCCTCAAATAGACCCGCTATGATTTGTAGCTGTGTTCCCTTTCTGCTTTTATGCAGCACCTCCTGTCCTTCTCATTGTTTTAGGCTGTTGGTGTCACTTCAAAGGTGTATGGCCTCTCCTTTTTTTGCTGCTTTAGGTCATATAAAATAGGCTCAAATGTTATTTGTAATTAGTCTACTTTTTCACCTTATAAATCTCAGGAATATTATTTTTCATCTTTCCTTGATTTGCTGGAAGAGCAAAGAATGGGAAGGGGAGCTTTTTTCAGCCCTCAATTGTAGGAGTGGTGAATCTCTCACAAAGAAAGCAAATTTTACAAATGCTCACTCATTTTTAAAAGACTCTCTTACAGGCTATAAGACAAATAGGAAGTTAAAGAATTAGTTACCTTAAGTTTGGTTAAGGAAATATGATTGCATGTGTAAAAAAAGGTCCTTATTAGCAAACAGAAGGAAGGTCTTGAAAATAATAAGAGCACTGTATGTGAAGACAGGCTATAGGGTCACAGCTGTACTACTGCTGGGCTTTAGCGAAGATGCTACTATGCTGCCCAGAGAGCTTTTGTTAGTTAATCCACCTCCCAAAGAAGTAGTAGCGAGATCAGCGAGAGAAACTCTCCTGTCAACACAGTACTTACTATTTATGGGGGGCAGCTAAGTCAGTATAGCTCCATCACTCAGGAGTGTGAAAAATCCACACTCCTGAACAATGTAGTTATCACAATATAGGTCTGTTGTGTAGACCTGGCCCAAGTTTTAAGGCCAGAAGGAATAGGGGAGGGAGGATGCCTAGCTCAAATAACTAATGAGATAAGGGGAAGCTTCTAAAAAGATCTCTGATCGATAGAGATGACTGCAGATAGTTTTACATTCAGTCCTCCAGAAAAAGGGTTAAATCAAGAGCTGATACTTCTAGCTAGAGGGTGAGTGGTCCCCAAGGGAGAACCTCCTTACTCATCTAAAGGAGGATTGCTTTTTAAACTCTGTCACAAAAAAAGAAAAAAGGGCACAAGAAGTCTTTTCTGTACCACATCACTTTTAAATGATCAGATATAGGGTTGCTAGGTGCCCAGTTTTCGACCAGAACTCCTGGTCAAAAAGGGACCCCACCTGCTCCTCTCAGCACAACTGACTGGGCTCCTAAAAGTCTGGGTGGCTGTAGTACCAGCGGGGTGGGCAGGCAGGCACGCTCTGTGCGGCTCCTGGGAAGCAGCCATCATGTTCCTCCGGCTCTTAGGTTCCACAGTACCTGCAGGTGCTGCCCTGAGCACTGGCTCCACAGCTCCCATTGGTCATGGTTCCCAGCCTATGCGAGCTGCGGGGGCAGTGCCTGCAGCCTAGGATTGTGTGTAGAATCCCCTGGCCCTCCTCTCTATTTAGGAGCTGGGGGGCCATGCTGCCACTTCCCAGGAGCTGCCTGAGATCAGAGCCACCTGGAGTCCACACACCCTCACGTACTCCAGCTCAGAACCCGCTCCTGCACCCAAACTCCCTCCAGAAGCCTGTACACTCTTCTGCACCCCAACTCCCTGCCCCAGCCTGCTCCCATACTCTAAACCCTCCGCTCTAGCCAAGCCTCCTAGTGCACTCCAAATCCCTCATCCCCAGCCCCACGCTGGTGAAAATGAGCAAGTGAGGCAGGGAGGGGGATGGAGGGAGTGGGGGTGGGGCTTTGGGGCAACGGTGTTCCCTATTCTGCAGTTAGAAAGTTGGCAACCATAATCAGAGACCAAGACTCTCCCTTGTTTTTAATCTCCTTGGTGTGGACAGAAGGAAAGATGGGTGTGGGACCTTTGATTTTACTTCTCCTACTATCAAAAACTGACGGTAAGGGGAACAAGAGCCAGAATTCCTGCTGCTGCTTCCCATTGCTGTGGCTGTGCAAAGAGGGGTTATCTCTACTATCTTCTCACGAGGGTTGAGGTGCTAATCCTGTAATAAACCCAGGGCTAACGGAGTACTATAACAAAAAGAGCTCTGCACTATGTGTGCTTTGCTTTGGCTACATTAGCCACTTAGCCAGTAGCCTTATTTTTGCACACCACCAAGGGTTCTAGGACGAGGTTCCTTTTTGCTGACACAAAAATGACGAGGTTTGTATGTTTTTGGGGTGGAGTTTGTTTATTTTTTTGCTGCATGCACCAGATACAAAATGTGTTGGCTCAGCTGCCGCACGCCAGAAGACCACGTTCGGATTGAATTTCCAAGGCTTCTAAAAGTGCTTTGCAAAAACATTTCAAGCCGCGGAACCTCACCAGCAAACTGCTGGAAAAAAAAACCCAACCCTCTGATGAGCTAGCCCGGCCCTGCACCTGAAGCCCCTAAGCGTTGTTAGCCGTGGCGCTGATCGTGATGTCACAAAGGTCCCTTGGCAAGCGAGGCGTTGCGAAACAATTCAGGTCCTGTTTTCACAGGGGTGTGCCCTAAATTAAAGAAGAAAACCAACAAACCCCTGGGCCAAACGAGACAGGCACCACGGGGCCTCAGGAGGTTGGTTTCCCAAGTTTTCTACAGGGCATCAGCTGCTCTTTAGGCCGGGGCAGCAGTGGGTGAGAATGAGTCACGGCCTCCTGCTGGGGCTGCTCATCCCCAGTAACTCCCTGTCGGTAACACCTGCCCAGGGCTGGCTCTTACCGACGCCGGGCAGAGCCAGCGGCCCGATGGGAATCCCGCCTGCCGAGCCAGCGGCGCGGCGCTTTGCACAGCGCCCCCGCCGCTTGCCCCCTTTCCGCAGCCGCACAAAGGAGAAGC
The DNA here is from genome assembly GCF_025201925.1 of Gopherus flavomarginatus. Taxonomy (NCBI): domain Eukaryota; kingdom Metazoa; phylum Chordata; order Testudines; family Testudinidae; genus Gopherus; species Gopherus flavomarginatus. The sequence continues at coordinate 80,399,642 of NC_066618.1, forward strand.
GAGAAGGCAGCGGGCGGCTGCCAGGTGCTGTCAAGAGCTGGCGGGGGCGGCGCTTGTCACCGTGGGGGTGGGGAGGCTGCTTTCGCCCGCTGATTTGGCAGGCGGGCCGGGGGATGGGCCGCGGCCGAGGCGGCGCCCGGCTGACAGCGAGCTAGCGGCAGGCAGGGGGTGTGGGCAGGCGGGTTTCCTCCGCGCGGCCGGCGAGAGCGACACGTCCCCGGGGCCCCTTTCCCCGCGCGGCCGCGGCCAGCTCGGAGCTTGGGAGCCCGGCCCCATGGAGCCCGCGGGCCGGAGGAGCCGGCCCGAGGAGGGGGATTGGCCCGAGGAGGAGGAGGTGGACCCCAGGATCCAGGTGAGGCAGGAGAGCGAGCCCCGGGGATGCTGCGGAGCCGGCCGGCCCCGGGGGCTGGCTCTGCCCAAGCCCCGCACGCTTTGGGCGGACAATGCCTAGTCTCTGCGCCCTGAGCCATGGGCCTCAGCCTGGGGGTGGGACGGTCCTGCACGGAGCTGCGATCGCAGAGCGGGGGAGGGGTGTTCTGGTGGAGGGGGTCCCCTGCTTTGGTGAGGGGTCACTGCGTTTGCTCCCCATCCCTGCACAGGTCTTCCATAGATCTTCTCCGTGTTAGCCCCTTGCCACTCCGCCCCCCACCCGATGGGACGTGCAGCCGCTGTGCATCTGCCCGCTGAGCTCATTAGGTTTCTGCTGGGGTATTTCTGCGGATGGGTGGAGAGGCTGCTGGAGCACCGGGTGCCTGCCTGCTCCCCTTCGGGAGAGGGGGTTTAAAAGACCCCCTTTTAGGCAGCCCAGTGTGTGCGCTGGAGACAAGCCACCCCCCACCCCCACATAGGCAGCATCACAGTGTGGGGGCTTTTCTGAGCCTCCCAGAACTTAAAGCAGCCTGCCCCTTTCTGAACCCAAAGTGAAACCTCCTGTGATATTATGCTTGGGCTGCAAGAATATCTGAAGAGTGGTTTCTGCGGTGTGTGTGTGTCTGCACACAGACAAGACAATGCAACTGTGATTTTCTTCAGTACCATTCATACAGGGCGTCTTTCAAAGCGCTGCACAGTAGTTACAAGACCAGAGCTGAATCATTTGTGGCTTGGCTGTTAAATAAGATTGGGTTTAGGGGTGGGGAACAAAACATGTTTGAAGCTGAGACCTGAAATAAGGTTGTTGGAGGGGGTCATGGTCTCTGTTAGTTTGATGCCCGCAGCTGAACAAGGGCATTTGTGAAGTTGTATTAGTATGATTAAAGCTGTTCATGCTGGTTGTTTAAGATTATTATATTTTCCATTAAAATGTTATGTGCCATGGTTCTCTTCCTTTCCTTTAAATTAAAATTCTGACTTTTGCATTTTTTGTTGTGATTGAAAAATCAAACCTTATTTGTAAACCTACAGGGAGGAGATAAAATTCTTAATAATAATAATTAATAATGGTGGGATTTTAATTAAAAAGGAAAACACAGGCTTTGAAATACAAAATGTTACTTTCCTTTTACCTGTGATTTTAAAATGCTCTTGAATCTTTCTTTTGAACAGTGTTCCGTATCTTTCTCCCCTCAAATTCATGACCTGACCTATTTCTTGGTGGAAAGATCAGTATGGCCCTAATCCTGCAAAGACCTACACCCAGCCTTAATTTTATGCCCTGAGTAGTCCCTTAGTGGGATTACTGGCTGTGTGTAAAGTTAAGCCCATGTAGAAGTCTTTGATGGATCAGGCCTATATCTGTCTTCTTTATCTTTTTGCAAGAGCTGTACAGATTTGTGGCAACATTTTCAGATGTGGGTGCCTAAAGATAAGTCTGATTCTGCAAACACTTCAGAGACTGAGGTGCACTAGCTCCTAATGACTGAAATTTTGTCCTTGGGTTCTTTTTTATATGGAATATGGCTCTGTTTATCTAATCAGCACTGGGAGTTTGATTGCATGCTGTTAATGAAATGGTGATGGTGGTGGTTTTTGTGTGTTTTTTGATAATCTGGCTAAATAAATGTCTGTTGCTTTAACATTTGTAGGGCAAAACCTTCTTACTTAGATAACTAAACAGTAATTTGAAATGTATTAAAACCTGCTATTAAAAAAATAAAAAACAATTGTCTTTAATGTCCAAAATCAAATCTGACTTCTGTGGGTAACAAAGCTATATTGTTAGAACTAATATCTTTTCATTGTGACCAGATTAATTAATGTAATTTGGTGGACAGTCACTCAATAGCTGATCAATTCATGGTGTGGGTCCTTTAGTACAATTCAACATTGAGGGCTAAATTCTGATACTTCTGTTGCAGAAAGAGGGTATTGGTGTAACTGCTTCTAATGTATTGTGAGATGAGTCCCTTTTTGTACTTACTGTCTTTGCATGTGCCTGTTTCTATTACAGTATTGACACTATGTTCTAATCCTTGTCTTTGTCTGGGTGTATACCTCCTTCCCTACCACTGTGAAGACTAATGGCCTTGTTTTAAAAACTGTCTTACTGGGAACTAGCTGACATTAGCTACATTCTTTTAAGATACGGATTGTGTGTCATATATATTAATACTAAATAAGAATAACCCAAAGCAAGAACTGTACTTTATTAAAACTAGAATATAAGTGAAGTTTCTCAGCTTGTTTTTCTCTTTACTGAGTAGCTGAATGCTGAGACTAGGGGTTTGGCTACACTTGCAGCTGTACAGTGCTGGGAGTTAAAGCTGTCTTCGTACAGCTGTGTAGGGAAAGTGCTGCAGTGTGGCCACACTGACAGCTACCAGCGCTGCAGTGTGGCCACATTTGCAGCATTTGCTGTGGTGTTGGGAGTGGTGCATTATGGGCAACTATCCCAGTGTTCAAGTGGCTGCAGTGTGCTTTTCAAAAGAGGGGGGTGGGGTGGAGTGTGACAGGGAGCGTGCGGGGGAGAGAGAGTGGATTTTTGGAGCCGACACTGTGTCAGCTCCCTGCCTTGCAAATTCCGACCACTTCCCCCACCCCTCTCTCATTCACTCTTAAATGCAAATAGCCTTCAGATCAGATAAGCAGCTGCTCTGAGCCCCCCCCCCCCCCCCCGCACAGTGCTGTTTCTCTCCTCAAGCAAACACTAGTTGGGGACATTCCCTGCCTGCCTCTGCTGGAGCAAGCAATTGCTTTGTTTGTTTTTGAGATAAGCAGCTCCGGGAGCACCCCCCCCAGTTCACAACGAAACAAAGAGAGGCATCATAACAAAACAAAGAGAGTTCTTTAGTTAAAAGCATTATGGGAAAATTCCGGAGGTCAGTAACAGCGTAGTAAGATTAATCACTGTTTACACTGACACTGCAGCACCAGAGCTGTTCTCTTTGTTCCTCTCATCCATGTGGAGTACAACCAGCGCTGTAGCCAGGGAGATACAGTGCTTTATGTGTCTTACAAGTGTGGACGGGGAGTAAGTTGCAGTGCTGTAAAGCCACCACCAGCGCTGCAACTCTCCAGTGTAGCCAAGGCCCAGGTGCTAAACTCACAGACTTGTAAGGCCAAGAAGGAACCAACCATCCTGATAATATAGTCTGACCTCGGACACATTGCAGACCACAGAATCTCGCCCACCCGCTTCTATAATAGACCCATAACCTCTGGCTGAGTTCCTTCAAATGTCTAAATCTCTGTTTTCATTTAACATTACAGCCAGAGCCCTAATGTGCTTTCTTTGGGGATGCCAGATGACATTTAATAGAACCTTTCCTTCTTGGTCATGTTGGTGTCTGATTACTCAGTGCATGCTTGTGTGTTTGCTCTTTTCTAGGGGGAATTGGAAAAGTTAAATCAATCTACGGATGACATCAATCGAAGAGAAACTGAACTTGAGGTAGGGAGCTACTTCTCATACTGTCCTTTCTTGTAAAAAGGCTTCTGTGAGAAACATCTTTATTTTAATGGGATCGTCCAGTTCTCTGTGATAATTTGACACTAGATACCTGATGAATGACTCTGAAACAGTAGCTGTCTGGGTTTGAGCTGAAGTGGGTCAATGGTAAAGGGATGCTGTGAGATTAAAAAACATATTTAAAAAGAGAATTTCTTAGTTTAGATGATTGAAATTATTTTTAAACCATGTTCAATTCCACTGTTTTCTATAGTTTACTTTTTGTTTCTCATTAATCTTAGTCAGTGAAAATACACCCACTAGCTCAGGGGTCCTCAAACTGGGGGTCGGGACCCCTCAAGGGGCCATGAGGTTATTACATGGGGGGGTCGCGAGCTGTCAGCCTCCACCCCAAACCTCACTTTACCTCCAGCATTTATAATGGTGTTAAATATATGATAAAGTGTTTTTAATGTACAAGGGGGGGGTCGCACTCAGAGGCTTGCTGTGTGAAAGGGGTCAACAGTACAAAAGTCTGAGAACCCCTGCACTAGCTAGCCCTTCATAATTGAAGTCTCTCCATTTTTTTTTTTTTACTAGTCAATTTCACTTATGTCATCACTTTCTGGTTGTCAAGTGGGAGAAAGTTTCTATGTTTGGGTTGCAAATATTGCAAAGAAAGGTGTTAAATGCAAATAAAATGTCTTCATGGATTTTTAAATCCCTGTACTAGGTTCTGGACAACTTTTAAAAAGCTAGAACTTAATTTTTGTACCTAAGCTACACGCCACTTTCTTTTATTAGGCACCAATGAAAATGAAAGCCTGCAATAGCATCAGATGGCTGTGCAGATGGAAGAAAATCAACATAAAATAAGTGATGCAAAAGTATTACTTAATTATATTTCACTATATTATGTAAATCTGTTTAATTCTGGATAGTATGTTTCACTTCACCTTTTTAAATGATTATTACATTTTAAAAATACAACTATATAAGTACCTATCCTGTAAATTAAAAATTGTAACTTTAAAAAAAAAAAAAGACTGCTCCGGAATATGTCTCTTTTAGCCCTCAAAAGGTGTGGGCTGAGAAAAATATATTTTGGGGTATATCTTTGCTTTCTGTTGTGACTTCTTAATTTATGGGATATGTGTCCATAGCAATGTATGGGCACCTCCAGTTGTATGTCATTATTATTTGAATTTTAAAATACAAGATTACAGTAAAATGTACATTCAAAGTTGAGTAGACTTGCAAAGTTCTATAGTAAATAAGTGGTCCTTTCACATCAAACACTTATGCTTTTTTTCCCTCTGTCTGCACAACTGTCTTACACTTTTCAGGCTTTCATTTTCTGTCTGAGGCGAAGTCTGTAAATCATGAAGAATGTTTGGTGAATATAATTATCAGTGTTGCAGAGAGCTGCCTATACGACAGGCAGAATTATTAATTCTGCAGTTGAAATATATGCTTTTAAGTAGCTCTGCAGCATGATTTTAAATTTCACAAGTAAGCTTTTAATCCAATATATAAATAGTCAGTTCATCTCAACAGCCACCAATCTCCTTATTTCATGCTGAGGCACTGAAATTGAATGACATCACTATGAATGGTGGCTTGAATTTCATTAGACCTGTGGTACCCTGTGCCGACAACATATTATACCACAGGTGGAATAGTAGTATTGAACCACAACCTGTAAACGCTTATACATGTGATAATGGGACTACTCGCCTGGCTAAGTTATTCATGTGCTTAAGTGTATTCACAACCTAGAAACTTGTTCGTTCTGTACTTCGTCTGGTTGAACTATGCTTGTAGAAGACTTGCTGAACTCTAAAGTTTAAATTCATCCCTGGTCTACTGGCACCATTGGAATTCAATGAGAGATACATTTTGACACAAGGGTTAACACAATTTCTGTCCCTTCCCCTTATTTATTATAAGAAATATTCAATTTTAAACATCAAAGGAAACAATTGTGATAGGCTTCCTGCCTCTACCTTGAATAGACACTCGCTCAGGGTATGTCTGTAATGCTTACTGCAAGCAGTGTTTGACAGAATTCTTATTGACATCGTGTCTCTGTGAAAGTTTCTTCTCCAACAAAAACCTTCTTACATTGAGGCCAGTTTATGTAATATTAGGCAATCAAAATTTGATCCCAGAATTTTCATTTTTCTTGATCAGTTTAAACTTGTGACAGTTGACTGTCACAAGCAAGTAATCGCTAACATTTTATGTGCACAATGACAAAATTGGTCAATGTAAGATATATTTATATATAATATTTTTTATTTAGAACTCCTAAAAAATTATACTTAGAAAAACCCTTATTCACACTAAATAACAGGAGAAAAAAATCTACAGAGCTGCCTCATAGGCATAAATCTACAGTGAACTCTGGGGAAGAGATTATCTCAGTCCTAAATTTGAGGGTGTCATTCTACTTCAAGGATCCTTCAAAAGAGGGTGAAAACCTGAGAACATTATATTCAACGGAACTGCATTTGGAGCTTTTGTTTGTTACCTGAGTGAGAGAAGACACCCATTCAAAACGTATCTGTTGCTGCCTCTTCCTAGTCTAGAACAGCAGCTTCTGCTGCTGTTGTAGAAATGACCTGGTTAAATATTTAGATGACGAGAGATGACAGAATGTTTCTCTTTAAACAGACAGTGGAATTATATTTATCCTAGTCCTCCTTTCATTTTTCAAATTTGCCAGCTACTACCCTAACAACTTCGGTGGAAGTGAACATAGACCCTTATCTCCATTGGAAACAATGGGTCCCAGCACAGATGTAGGAGTTTGTGCAAGCAGATCTCACTGCAGATTTGGAGCCTTAGTTTGTTCTCCTTGCTGGCTGGAGTCTTGCATGTATCCTCCAGTATTCAACCTTTGCAGCTGTGACCTTTCCCAGACTATCAGCCAAAGGAAGGGGCATACTTAAATATACTTGCAGTTTCCAAAGGGGCAACAGGTTTTTCCACAGCTACTGCTGTACTTGGGAATGCTCACCCTTTCCTGAGCTGTTTTTGGGAGCGGGAGGGTGAAGACCCAAAGAAACTCACTCTTGTCACTAACCTGTCATTATTACATTGAGAGTTGATTTATGAATATTGCTCCCAGGTCACTGAAACATCCGTATGGTCCTGATGCTCTTACTGATAAGATCTGCACTGTTCTGTATACTGTAAAATCAGCTCTTGTGGAGATATTTTAGGTCAAAACCACTCTATGCAACAGTGTATGACTTCATATATGCAGAAAAGATTGAGCCTTAAGCATCTAAGACAAACCTCAGGAAGAAGTGAGTTTCACGTTGAAATATTAACCGACTGGATACCCTCTTGACATTCTTTATGACCATTTTATTTTACGTATTTACTTTCATATCAGTTTCCTTTGGAATATTTAAATCCTGATCCTGTAAGGGGGCCTACATAGTTGGGCCCATATGCCAGTGCAGAGCTACTGATGTTGGTGAGACTCCACAGGTTTAAGGAACCGTCTTCAGGGAACAGGCTGCAAGATGAGTACCAAAGTGAGTGTGTGGGGAGACTGGATCCTTATTTGAGGCACATAATTTTGGACCGTTGATTAGTTCTTTTTAGTCCAGTCATTGCTGGTGGGCTACTTAACTTACATCAAGGAAGTGAAGTGAGTCTTGTAAATCGCATAATTCTCAGCGTTAAGTATTCCAAAAATAATCTGCGAAAGCAATTTGCTAGAACATGCCATCTTTAAAGTACTACAGAAAAATGTTGTGGCATGTGTTGTGTGGCTTGATTCACTATTGATATGCAGAAAGGCTGGCTTTCTGGGTGACTGAGTGGTTGGAGTCTTATGAATTCTGGGTTCTATAACTGGCTCTGCCACAGACTTTCTGTGTGACCTTGAGCAAATCACTTAAGGCCTGATTATCTCCCCCTCCCCCCAAGTGTGGCGAACACATCCAGTTCTCATGGACTGTAAAGGAGGTTACGGATGCTGACTACCTCTGAAAATCAGGCATTAATCTCTTTGCCTCTGGTCCTCATCTATAAAATGGCAATAATACTGCTCCTCCACCTCACAGGAGTGTTATGGGGGTAAATTCACTGATATTTGTAAGGTGCTGAGAAACAATGCTGATGGAAGGGACAGACCCACAAGTACTCAGCTGCTTGATGTAGAGACAGCACTATTCATTCCAGAGAGCCAGTAAGAGGAACAGCCTATTATTTTAGCAGCTGAGCCCCACTTCAGTTCTTATCCAATAAAGTAATTACATAACAAACAAAGCAAGCGTGTGATAGGATTTAGAAGGGTGTGAGTGTAAATGCTGTGAAGTCATTTTCGGTGGCTTTATCAGTTCTGTGAGGCAGTAAATAAGTATACCGTTTGCCCTCTCAACCACCGCCATTTAAACCCTGGGGAAAGAACTTGACCTGATGCCTACTGTTAAAATGCATTCAGGATTGTTTTAGTCTTAAAAGGACACCAGGCTGCAGATAGTTACATGCTGGATTAATTAATGTACCGCCTATTAATGAATCTGTGATTAGGCTTGTTTTAAAATCTATACCTCTGCTCTCTCACAGTGGAACTCTGAATGTTACTGATGCAGCAAAGGATTATGGGGATCCTCAAAGCGATTTAACACTTGGCTTCTCTAATATTCTTGTTAATATTTGAAACATTCATGAAGAGGTGGGGGAGCCTGCTGTAAATATCTGAAAGTGGCGATAGGAAAATAAATCGGACAACAACAAGTTAGAGCGCTGCCTTATTACTTTGGGGGCTTTCTTCCTGGGTCTTGGAAATGCTGTGTCCTCCTGTCCCCAAAATCAGAATCATAAACTATTTTAATGAATGCGTATAATCCATAGTATGAAACGCATTCACCACATAAAAGGATGTCCTTGATAAACTCTGAAAAGTAGGATGCAGGTATAAGGGACTCGGCTGACCCACGGGCAGCACTACACTAGCACTATGACATAAATATAACAAACCACCACTGGCTCCCAACAATCCAAATTGTGTCTTGCATTTGTAGCACTATCTCTTGCACTGCTGTAGCTAAAGCCTTGCTGGCTTCTCTTAAGTTCTGTAGAGGGTATTAATGCTCTATGAAAATGTGGGATTAATAGTGCTGCATTCAGCCATGCACGCCACAAGCTGGCACTGTGCAGGCTCCTCTACCCAAGCTTGCCAATGTCCTCTAATCCTTCCTGACCTGCAAGACCCCTTGCTATTTTTAGTTCTGGGCTTCTCTTACAGAGACTGCCAATGATCCTGAGTTGTAGGTTGCCTTTGTGCTGGTCACAGTTAGAGAGCTAGAATGCACATCATCAAAATCGTTTTCACTTGTGCCCTCTGTCAGCATTTGAACTCCTCTGCAAAGATGAAAGATGAAGCGCACTAATCTCTGTACCTTGAAGGAAAAATCTTTTGTCAACAATTTTATTATAAAATTTTCTCCTCATTTGTAAACTTGTTTTTGGGGTGAGGGTTTCGATTCTTCAGGTGGGAACTTGCTGTACAAGATTTTAGGCTAGGATCTCTACACCTCCTCCAAATTTTAGAAAAAGTGCTTATCAGCGGTGGCTGGTTTGATTAACGTGCAGAGCATGTATGTACCTGCTGTAAGAGCTCGTATCTTCAGAGACAGTATCATTTTTGTCAGTGCCTGTATGAAGCATTTTCACAAGAATCTAGAAAATGGCCCAGTTGAAAGCTCAGTGTCTGAGACTTGTCCCCTGTTTGTTGGCTCTTTGGTGAGCACGGAGTGTGGTGAGATAGCTGCAGAATAGGATTTGTGAAAAGTTCACCTGTTCAAAAGGATGGAGTAGATGGAAATAGGGAGGGGTGTGTGCGTGCATGCACATGTGCTCACAATCCAAAACGTGGCTGGTATCATGGGTCAAACCTCTGGCCTTCCAACTCAGCCCCTCAAGCTCTTTCTGATAATCCATTAGTTTGTGGTGGAAATGGGCAATAGGCATCTGTACATGAACTGTTCTTTCCCTTCCATTTCTGACTGTACAAAAATGATTTCTTTCTGACTACCCCGCTTCTGGAAAGAACCATTGCCCAAGAGAGCCAGATGGTTTTTCACCCTCCCTCCTGCCCCCCCCCCCGAAGCAGAAGTGTGCTGATGGCACAGGGAGTTAATAAAAAAAAGAGTGCTTAGAGAGACCACCCAATTTCTCCTTTTCTATAAAACTAAACTTCAGCTTGGCAGTGGGCCCTGCCTGCAACTGTTGTGAGGCTGGAGGCTACAGGCGATGCCCCAAATCTCTATTTTCTAGCTGGCAAAAGGAATAGATCACTGGATGAGTCAGGTGACATCTTAATCTCATTAAAAAATTAAGTATTAAGAGTTAGTGGTTTTTCTTTTGAAAGACTGGCAGTTGTGTACTCTCCACATGACCTAGTAAAATACAAACCAGACAGCGAGGACCTTGAAAACTCAGAGCATTATCAAATTGTTTCTCAAGGGCCAGATTTTCAGTGTTAGGAGTGCACAAATGTTTCTGTGTCTAATGTAGATGTGCAGATATCAAGCGGGCATGCAAATTGGGTACACCTGGAATTTGAGGGCATAAGATATTGGTATGTCCCTAACTTTTGAAGGGCTGCTCTTAACTATCATAGCAGCATTAGATATCTATAGCATGAGAAAACAGAATGAATGTTTCCTCTGGCCCTTGGAAACTTACACTACTGTAAAGTAACCCTAACCCTAACCCTGAATGTATTTTGCAGTCAGTAGTACATTCCTTCCTACTGAATAATGGGTTGTCAAGAGGATCCTAGTTTCTGCATACTGCGTTGTGAAGAGGATATTGTAGCCCCAGCATTTGAAGTCCAGATGGAACTCTGAGCAATGAGTGAGTGAGCTGGGCCCTGTAATCTCCCTCAACTGCAAAGCTGTAGCAAATCACATTCCACAGAGCTCTGGATTTTAAACTGTTTTTAAATGCTGCATTTGAAAATACAGTCTGCTTGAAGGGCGGTCACCGAGGTTTGCCTGTCTTCTAGAATCTAGCTCCAAACCTCGCTTGTTGGCATTTGCATCAGAAAGGAACAAAAACATATTTGATCCTCTTAACAGCTGCTACATAAGTGCAAAATAGTATTGGGGGGGGGGGGGGCAGGGCACCGGGGACAGTTAAGTGGGGAGCCTTCTGTCTGAACAGTCTATTGTCAGATATGGTCCTCTGTTGTAGTTCAATAGCAGACTACTGCTCAAAAGAAACAGTTATTGGAATAAGTATCTGAGGGGTAGCGATGTTAGTCTGGATCTGTAAAAGCAGCAAAGGGTGCTGTGGCACCTTATAGACTAACAGACCTATTGGAGCATGAGCTTTCGTGGGTGAATACCCACTTCATCGGATGCGTGTAGTGGAAATTTCCAGAGGCAGGTATAATATGCAAGCGAAAATCAGACTAGAGATAATGAGGTTAGTTCAATCAGAGAGGGTGAGGCCCTTTTCTAGCAGTTGGTGTGACCACCAAGGGAGGAGAAACTGCTTTTGTAGTTGGCTAGCCATTCACAGTCTTTGTTTAATCCTGAGCTGGTGGTGTCAAATTTGCAGATGAACTGAAGCTTAGCAGTTTCTCTTTGAAGTCTGGTCCTGAAGTTTTTTTGCTGCAGTTTGGCTACCTTTAAATCTGCTATTGTGTGTCCAGAAAGATTGAAGTGTTCTCCTACAGGTTTTTGTATATTGCCATTCCTAATATCTGACTTGTGTCCATTTATCCTTTTAAGTAGGGACTGTCCAGTTTGGCCGATGTACATAGCAGAGGGGCATTGCTGGCATATGATGGCTTATATTACATTGGTGGACATGCAGGTGAATGAACCGGTGATGATGTGGCTGATCTGGTTAAGTCCTGGATGGTGTCGCTGGTGTAGATATGTGGGCAGAGTTGGCATTGAGGTTTGTTGCATACTTTGGTTCCTGAGTTAGTTACTATGGTGCAGTGTGCAGTTACTGGTGAGAATATGCTTCAGGTTGGTGAGTTGTCTGTGGGCAAGGACTGGCCTGCCACCTATGAAAGTGTGGGATCATTGTCCAGGATGGGTTGTAGATTCCTGATGATGCGTTGGAGAGGTTTTAGCTGGGGACTGTATGTGATGGCCAATGAAGTCCTGTTGGTTTCTTTCTTGGGCTTGTCTTGCAGTAGGAGGCTTCTGGGTACGCATCTAGCTCTGTTGATCTGTTTCCTTGTGTGGGTTCCACAGTTTTGAGACTGCTTGGTGATGATTTTGTAGGTTTTGGCCTCTGTCTGAAGGGTTGGAGCAGATGCAGTTATACCTCAATGCTTGGCTGTAGATGATGGATCGTGTGGTGTGTCTGGGATTGAAGTTGGAGGCATGAAAGTAGGCATAGCGGTCGGTGGGTTTTCGGTATAGGGTGGTGTTAAGGTGGCCATCACTTAATTGCACCGTGGTGTCTAGGAAGTGGACCTCCCATGTCAATTGGTCCAGGCTGAGGTTGATGGTGAGGTGGAAGCTGTTGAAATCTTGGTGGAATTTTTTCAGAGTCTCCTTTCCATGGGTCTAGATGATGATGTCATCAATGTAGTGTAGGTAGAGAAAGGGCATGAGTGGACGAGAGCTGAGGAAGCGTTGTTCCAGGTCAGCCATAAAAATACTGGCATATTGTGGGGCCATGCGAGTGCCCATAGCAGTACCACTGGTCTGGAGGTATATATTGCCATCAAATTTGAAATAGTTGTATGTGAGGATAAAGTCACAGAGCTCAGCAACCTGTTGTGCTGTGGCATCATCAGGGATATTGTTCCTGTTAGCTTGTATTCCATCTGCATCCATGGTGGCTAGGATGGTGTTTTCTCAGGAAATCAGTGGTGTCACGGAGATAGCTGGGAGTGCTGGTGGTGTAGGGTCTGAGTAGAGAGTCCACATATCCAGACAGTCCTTCAGTGAGAATTCCAGTGCCTGAGATGATGGGGTATCCAGTTATTGGAACAGTCTGCTTTTCAAAAAGGACTATTCCAACAGCAGCATGTTGGGTAGGAGACTGGCATGCTCCCCAAAGCTACACTTCTAGAATCTCCCTATTGGCAGGGCCAGTGCAACCACTAGGCAGACTAGGCTCCAAGTGGTTGGGAGCGCCAAAAAGCAGTGCCCCCTATTTTTTTTTTTTTTAAACAACGGAGCACAAGGCTGCTGCTACTCCCTGCCTCCCGGCTCTGGAGGGGCAAGGTGGAAGTTTCACCTAGGGCGCAAAATATCCTTGCACCAGCCCTGCCTATTGGCAAGGGGTAGAGGAGAGGGAGCTAAGGAATTCATAGTGAGGAACTGCTAGGACAATAAATATTCCCTTTGTGTTGAAGAGTAAACTCCAGTTGTCCCCATTTGATACATATTGGTGCTGCACTTTCCAGTTTTTTTTCCATGTGTCCTGTGGCTCTCAACCTTTCCAGACAATTGTACCCAGCTTTCAGGAGTTGGATTTGTCTTGTGTACCTCAAGTTTCACCTCCACTTAAAAACTACCTGCTTACAAAATCAGACATAAAAATACAAGTGTCACAGCCACTGTTACTGAAAAATTGTTTCCTTTCTCATGTTTACCAAATAATTATAAAATAAATCAATTGGAATGTAAATGTTGTGCTTACGTTTCAGTGTATAGTATATAGAGCAGTATAAAGAAGTAATTATCTGGAATTCTAGCTGTTAAGGGCTCCCAGTGTGAGGAGCTGGGTTTTGACCCTTTCCTTCGCCTCTCTCCACCATAATGCATACAGAAGTGAAACAGCCTGACTTCTGTTGCAACTTAAGGAAAAACTTCTTACAGTCTCAATTGAACAAGGGGGGAGAAAGAATGAAATGTTAGGCACAATTACTTAAAATCACCCTCTTACTGGAAATATTGTTATCCTACTAGCCTTACAAGGAACTTTGAAGGATAGTAAGATAACGTTTGGCAGACTCTATTGCCAAAAGAGAATGGAGGAAAAAGTTTGCTTTGCTCGGCTTGTTTACTTTGGCATTTGAGCAAACTGTACAGTTAGCTTTACTGTTCTCCATTCTATGTAGTTTGCCTTGTTTTATGCGCAGGGCATAGCATAGCAACAGGAGAGGGGAAAAACATTTAATTGTAAAACCACAAAAAATTGTCGGAGTGACTCATGAGCAGGGATAGTACCTGAAACTGCAGAGAAACTACTTTGAATACTACTAATTGATCAGATTTAAAGTTGATGAATGAATTTTAATTATTTTTATAAGGAACCGAAAGACCAAATATAGATGGGCAGAAAGAACTGAATCTCTGTGGGTTTCGTCTGAGCAGCCTTGCAGCACTCAACGCTCCTGTGACTGCTTTGCTGTGTGCCCCATGCTGCACCATTACAGTTTTTTCACTTCCTTTCCCCAGCAGACACATGCTAGGGCGTTAGATAGAGACAGAAGAGGTACCTTGCGGTTAAAGAAGGTAAATGCAAAACATGTACATCTACAGGACTGTAATGGCAGCTGGTCATGGAGAGCAAGGCAATAGATAATTTGGAGGTGCAGGTGGAGAAGAGTCCTCCCAGTGCATGTGATAGGCCTGTCTGGTATATCTATCTCAGGTATTTATATGGCCCCCTTGACTATAGTATCTAAGCTCCTCAGAATCTTTACTGTATTTATCCTCACAACACCCCTGTGAGAGGTGGGAGTGCTATAATCCTCATTGGAAAGACAGGGAACTGAGGCAGAGAGGACCTAAATGATTTGCCCACGGTCACATGGGAAGTCTGTGGTAGAGCAAAGGCTTGAGGCTGAGTGTCTCAGGTCCCAGGCTAATGCCCCAAGTGCTGGATCATCTTTTCTTTGCAATGGATCTGGGTGTTTGGAATGCCCGTCCGTTCACATAAGCTCTCCGAATGTTGAGCAAACACTCCAGGTGTCGTGGCACTTCTGAGCAAGCCTGGCCAGTGCTTCTGCCCACTCCAGCTCAATTCAAACTGTGTGGCAGAGCTGGTGTCAGTGGGCAGTGTAGCTATTGCAGCTGCACTAGTTCAGTTGGTCCATCAGCACAGTTGGTTGGTGGTATTCTATGCCCTTCACTGGCATATGGAGCCTGTGCTGTCATTGTATGTCCCTGCTCTGGGGAGTTGTGCCTGGGACTTTGGGCAGGTGGTACAGCAGATGTTGGTGGGAGTGGCATCAGTTTAGGCTAACTGGCTAGTGTAGATGCACTGAACTACAGGGACAAACAGTGCTACAGTTGCTTAGCTGAAACGTTTAACATGGAAGTGCCTCTTGTGTTGAGAGGGCTAATGAAAAGTGAAAGTAGAGTGGGGGAATGAAACAGAGGGGTGGTAACCTCTCTGGGAGCTAGTGGTGCTTTGGGTTTTGCTAATGATCAAGGCACATAAAAGACAAGAGTCTGCTGATCATTTTTTACCATTCAGAAGAAAGTTGAACATGCAGAATTAGGATCTTCTGTTTCTGATAAACAGAAACTTGAGGACATATTCTGGTTTAAAATGGGCTGTCTGGTTAAACCATAGGGTTTAAAAACAATTATCATCTAACCAACTTTCTCTTATTCATCAGAATTTCATTTGGGTTCCTCATTGTGTGTCGTGTCTTGTTTTAAAAAAAAAGACCCCAATCCTCAGAACACTTGAACATAGATGTAAGTTTACTCATTGACTTGAATGGGACTATTCACAGGGGTTAAGCTAAGCATGTGCTTAAGTGTTTGCAAGATGTATGCCTAAGGTGCCAATTAGAGAGGCGCTTGTTACAGCACAGTAATTAGGAGGTACTTCATTGGATAAAGATCTGTGGCTTCTCACCAGATTTGCTCTTGGTTTGATAGTTCCCTGCTGTTTTTATTCCATGTGGAGATAGTCACATCCGCTTCCCTAAGGGATGAGAGTACATATAATTAAACATGAATAAAACTGGGGAAGGTCTCAATGCACAAATTAGTCATTATAAGGAGTTTCTGTTGACAGTTTTCTTCCTTCCAAGAGTGTTTTTATGGAGCTAAGAATGAGGCTGTTGAGGGTCTCTTCACATGCATTAAAGATCTCTCACATTTTAACACACAACCCTCCCTACCCTCATCTGAAAATCTGGGGAAAGTGAAAATAAACTCAACTAACAATGTCCCTTAGAAATGAGTTTTTAATGGTAAGTTTCCCAGCAGGGCAAGAACATTCTCGCCCCCACCCCCTTTAAATATACTTTGCTATTTAAAAGTAATTTTTGTGCAATGAATTCATCATATTTGCTAAAGCAATTTAATTTCACCTATTTGTGAAGCTCACATTTTGAGTAGTGAACCATATAAAATCCATTAATCTAATTAGAAATGCTGTAATTTGTTTAACTCTTCTGATTCAGAAGCTTGCTTATTTATTTCATACATGTATTGTCTGGCCATTATCTCATGATGCAGTTTGATACTAACTCTTTTTCTCCAAGAAAAGAGACTTAAGCTAGATCAGAGTTATAAAATAGAATGGAACTGTTAAAATACTAAATTAACATTGGCTGTTGCCACATTAGGCATAACTATTAACATGGGGACAAAAAAATATGCTATTGATCCTGTTAGGATTTTAGATAATACTGAAAATCAGCCATAATTGGGTGTACTAAAAATACATTTTAATAGTTTGTTTTGAATCTTTCCCTTCTGCCTTTATGAATATCAAGTGTTAGGTTCCAATCTTTTTTTGTTAACCTTGGCAATGAATATTCAACTTTGTATTCTAGAAATCTCAGGGCTTGTCTACATCACAAAGTTGCAGCGCTGGTGAGGGGCTTACAGCGCTGCAACTTAGGAGGTGTACACATCTGCAGGGCATCACCAGCGCTGCAACTCCCTGTTTGCAGCGCTGGCCGTACTCCCGTTTTGTCTCGGGTGTAGAGGATCCAGCGCTGGTGATCCAGTGCTGGTAATCAAGTGTAGACACTTACCAGCGCTTTTCTTGACCTCCGTGGAATAAGCAGGTATCCCAGTATACCTGAGGAAGCCTCTCCTTCAAGCAGGTCTCCTTCCCTGCGGTTTGCAGGGGGGTCCGGGGAATGCGAGAGCAAACCGCGGGGAAGCTGGTTTCCTTCCCCGGTTTGCTCTCGCGTTCCCCGAACCCCCCGTGCAAGCAGGTCTCCTTCCCTGCGGTTTGCTCTCGCGTTCCCCGAACCCCCGAGCAAGCAGGTCTCCTTCCCTGCAGTTTGCTCTCGCGTTCCCCGAACCCCCAAGCAAGCAGGTCTCCTTCCCTGCGGTTTGCAGGGGGGTTCGGGGAACGCGAGAGCAAACCGCGGGGAAGCTGGTCTCCTTCCCCGGTTTGCTCTTGCGTTCCCCGAACCCCCAAGCAAGCAGTTCTCCTTCCCTGCGGTTTGCTCTCGCGTTCCCCGAACCCCCAAGCAAGCAGGTCTCCTTCCCTGCGGTTTGCAGGGGGGTTCAGGGAACGCGAGAGCAAACCGCGGGGAAGCTGGTCTCCTTCCCCGGTTTGCTGTCGCGTTCCCCGAACCCCCGAGCAAGCAGGTCTCCTTCCCTGCGGTTTGCTCTCGCGTTCCCCGAACCCCCGAGCAAGCAGGTCTCCTTCCCTGCGGTTTGCAGGGGGGTTCGGGGAACGCGAGAGCAAACCGCGGGGAAGCTGGTCTCCTTCCCTGCGGTTTGCTCTCGCGTTCCCCGAACCCCCGAGCAAGCAGTTCTCCTTCCCTGCGGTTTGCTCTCGCGTTCCCCGAACCCCCCTTGAAGCCGCCCAACAGCGCTGCAGTGTGGCCACATCTAACACCACTTGCAGCGCTGGTTGCTGTAAGTGTGGCCACTCTGCAGCGCTGGCCCTATACAGCTGTACTAATACAGCTGTAACAACCAGCGCTGCAAAATTGTAGATGTAGACATACCCTCAGGAAAAAAGGAAACAGGATCTGAATTAGACAGAGCTCCAAACCAGCTGCTCTCATTTAATCAAAATGTCACTCCAGCAGTGTGCCTAAATCCTTCTTTCTAATTAGAATTGCAAGGTTTGTCATGAGCTCACATGGTCCTTGCTCTTGGTTCCTTTAAATATAGAGCCAGGTTCCAATCTCAATTGCATCTGTCAGTCTGGAATAACTCAGAGTTATGCTGGATGCTGAAATCAGAATCGGATCCATTCTGTTTAAAAAAAATAAAAGTGGAACAGAAGGAGGATTCTAATCACCTTATCTAATTATAAAGAGGGCTAAATCCATTTGGGAATGACAGGAGTAGTTCTGGCTTTCTTAAGTATAGAAGAATAACGTCAAATGAGAAGCAACCATCTTCACTAACTGATGCAGCTAGAACTGAAAAGGTTGTCTTTCATGGCAGAAAAATGAACTGAAAGCTCTACAGAGATGTTGCCAGGAGGGTGTGTTTTAAATCAACCTTTTTATCTGAAAATTAGCATACAGACTCTTTAAAAGTTTCTGGTGCTTTCTCCTGGAGAAAGCAGGTCCTTTGAATCCTAGTTCCAGTTGTAAAATGGTGTCCCTTCTGCGAAATACCATGAAGGGCCTTCAGTTCCTGCTGCAGTTAATGTCAGTTGAGATCTCTTAACACAACATGGGATTGGGCCTTGAGATGGCAGGACCCACTGTGACCCAGGTCCAGCTTACAGAGCAGAAATGTTCAAAGAAGTGACCAGAATTCTGAAACTGCTTTGAAAGTCTCTTTAAATTCCTAAGTAAACATGTAGCTGTGTATTGTAACTATTCCCAAGAGATGTCCGTATTCTTTCCAGAGGACACTTAAAAGGACAAGTCCAAATCTCTCTGATATAGTGCAGGGACGTGAATTGCTCTCTAGTGTTAGAACTGTGATACTCAGACCTCAGTGGTTCAGGAGCCAAATTAGTGATCATCATTACCCCAAGTAGCCATAGTAGTGTGACTTAGTTTTGTTTACTTACTTACATGTGTATATATAATTATTCTTATAGCAAAACCAACCAAGTATTAATATTTTATCAACTACGGTTGGTTAATAACATAGTAAAAGCATCCTGATTGGTTAATAATTAAATCACACTGCATTTTAATATCATATGCTGCAAAGAGTCGCAGGAGCACATTAAAGAGACACTTGCCACTTGCAAGCTCAGTCTGAGTATCATTGTGGTAGAAAATCACACAACAGGCCAGGAGTATCTTTGTCCTTTACCTCCCTCTGCGCTCGGTGCGCTGCTGCTCTTCCCCTCCACTCCCAACCACTGGCCTATTAAGAAATCCTTCCTGGCTTATGCTGTCTTGATGTTTTTATATATGCTGCTTTCTGAAGATACATTCTGACATCCAGAATGGAAATCTTAGCTCTTGGGTCCATTCCAGGGTACTGGGTGTTATTATGACGGAACAGTTCTAGCTTAATACTAACGACAGCCACTATCCTAACATTCTTGGCTGCTCTTTGACTCCTAATCAACATCCCCCTACTAGGAACAACAGACCAAGAGAAGTAAATTTACACAAACGCTCTAACAACATGAGATAACATAAGAATGGCCTACTGGGTCAGACCAATGGTCCATCTAGCCCAGTATCCTATCTACCGACAGTGGCTAATGCCGGCTGCCCCAGAGGGAGTGAACCTAACAGTCAATGATCAAGTGATCTCTCTCCTGCCGTCCATCCCCACCCTCTGACAAACAGAGGCTAGGGATACCATTCCTTACCCGTCCTGTTTAATAGCCATTTATGGACTTAACCTCCGTGAATTTATCCAGTTCTCTCTTAAACCCTGTTATAGTCCTAGCCTTCACAAGCTCCTCATGCAAGGAGTTCCACGAGTTGACTGTGCGCTGTGTGAAGAACAACTTCCTTTTATTTGTTTTAAACCTGCTGCCCATTAATTTCATTTGGTGGCCCCTAGTTCTTGTATTATGGGAATAAGTAAATAACTTTTCCTTATCTACTTTCTCCACATCACTTATGATTTTATATACCTCTATCATATCCCCTCTTAGTCTTCTATCTTCTAATTTTTCTTCTATCTTTTCTTGCCTTCTTGTAGGATGCACGCCAAAAATTCCGCTCTGTGCTGGTGGAAGCTACAGTGAAACTAGATGAACTAGTAAAGAAGATTGGAAAAGCTGTGGAAGACTCTAAACCTTACTGGGAGGCCCGGAGGGTAGCCAGACAGGTGAGAACTCTCTCTTTTAAGCTTACGCTGGTAATTGGATCATGGTACGACACACACTGGAAAGTACACACTGGATACATCACATGGTACTATTTATAGCACCCTAAGTGTAGGCATTTGGCTGATGCTTTGATAGATGTTGGGGGTTGCATGCTTGCCATATGAATTGGTGGCAAAATCTGTTCCCATCCCGCACAGCAACTGTGTGTGCACACTAGTCTGAAAAGAACCACATAAGCATATGCTATCAATAGTAAAAGGCTTGTTCTATTCTCTAGCACTAATAATGGCCTTTCAGACAGTAAAAGACTTACTCAGGTTCCTTCCTCTCAGCAGTTATAATTGCTCTAAAACCAGTTATAGAGCTTGAATTCTTGTCTCTTGATTCTCTCTCTCTCTCAAAGCTTAATGCTAAGTACTAAAATTGAAGGGTATTGGAATTTGTTTAACCTCACTCCTTCTCCCCCACAACCAAGAGAATTCTGCTGTGATTTTTCCAGATAAGTATAAACACACAATATTCTCTGAAATGGGTGAATATTCAGGGATGTCTGAACTCTCCTCTCTGACATGAATTATGGCACTTGTGTGACAGTTGTGGGCAATATCACCCAAACTTGGGTGTTTAAAGTTAGGCATCCAGATCTGTTAACTTCATTGCTGGGGCTTGGAAAATCCCAGTTGCCTGGGGCAGGTGAGTGGACTGAGTTGGGCTGGGGAGCAGAGTGGCTGGAGCTGCTGGCTATAAAGGGGGTGAGAGCTCCTGGAAGCAGAGGTAACTTTTCTCTTTCTCAAGATAGGAAGTGCATGCGCAATATTTGTGCAATACATATATTTTACATCAAGCATGTTTTTATAGTTCTACAAATATGACTTTGTCAAACCCAAACGTAAAACTTTGTAAGTTACTCCCTTATAAATCGGTGATAGATGTGGGTGCTTTGTACTACTGAAAATTGGACCACTTTGTAAGGGATATAACTTCAGGCGCCAAGTTACAAAAATGTCCACTGTGACTGGAACTTGGCAGCTACTGCTGAGTCCCTGCAAATGACATTTTGTCTCTACTTCATTGTTCCCAAACTTTTTACTAAAGTGACCCACCCCCTGGGTTTTGTCCACATTCTGCCCTGGCACCGCAACCTAATCCTGGCCCAGTGCAGAGGGGAGGCATTTTGGTGGTGCAGGGGTTTGGAGAGTCATCTCACCTTTTGGCAGTGGCTTCTGTCCTGCAGGACTGGCCTAGCTGCCAGTTCCAGGCATTGCGATCCCATGTGCCAGGATGTGGTGTCTGGAGTGGGGAGCTGGGCCCTGTCCCACAGAAGAGGGTGAGTGTAAGACGTTCTCACCCTCCAAACCACTAACCCCCGCCCTGGCCTTCCATCCATATTGGGCCAGAAGTATTTGTTGCTTGGAGCCTGGTGATGTGTGGATCCAGCCCTGGAGATGGTGACTTATCTAGAACCTTCCTGAAACCTATGGTGGGTTGAGAGCCACATTTAGGAAACACTGCTCTGCCTGTTTGCTGTCTGTAAAAGCCCTTTAGTTATGCTAGCTAGAGCATCTTGTGAAAGGAGAGATTTGCGCTCTGTTAAAGGTCTTATTTCCAAAACATATATGTAACCATTGTATTTAAAAAAATCTGGATAACACTGAATTTTTTTACAGGATTGCAATATTAATACTCCAGAAATGACAGATTCATCAGTAGAGATTACCATATTTATTCAGTTCATTCTGTTAGGCTCAAGTATGATGCTATCCTCTCCAGACTTGTCCACTCACTCAGACTAATACTATTCTCTGTTATTTAGATTCTTTGATACTGTCGCCTTTTTGGAGGCTTATCTTCTAGCTATTTATAGCCTGCTTCTCAACAAAAACCTTATTTATCATTTGTATTGTGGTAGAGTTGGGTGGTCCCAGCTGTGATCAGGGTCCCATTGTGCTAGGGGCTGTGCAAACACAAAACAGAAAAATGGCTCCTTCCTTACTTAGGTTGTTTGCATGCTAAGGTCTTGTAACCTAACAGCTTTAGGGTCCAGGGGGATACTGTTCAAGAAATGTAATGAAAAAGAGAGAGCCATAAGATTACAAAGCATGTTATCAGAAATCATTTTTTGCCCCAAGCAGTTTATGATCTGAATGTTATTAAGTTTGTGTAACAAGATATAATTTAAAAAAAGGCAATAGGGAAAATGACTCAGAGTAGGGGGAAGAAATCATGAAACATTGGGTGACTTCCTTTGCACTGGGATATTGATCCATTTCAGTCATCCAGGGATCTTTTTTAACTTTGATTCCCAGAGGTGTAAAGGAGTGATGGGAACTAAACTTACCCCCCCACACACCCCCTGAGTTGTCTGATGCAAGCTGTGTTGAGTCATGATGAGATGGTTGGCTTCAGTAGTGCACTGACATTATTCTCCTATGAAAACATTGCTAGTGCATTTATTAAGGCGAAGCCAATCACAATAGGGTAAGACAAGGGTCCTGACATGAAGCATAAAAAACAAATGAAATCAGACTTCCAATTAAGGATGAATTTACTGTTCCTCAGGGCAGCCTGAGAACCCTGAGACCTCCTGTCCCTACCCCATTGTGCAATTTTGCTCTGACAGGAAAACTCAAGACTAATGAATCTCCTAAGTAAGAATCCTGTAATGTCTGTATGATATATTTCAGGAGAAAGTCAGCTTTGTCTGTCTGAGACGAAGCTCTAGTATGATGTAACGATGATCACTTGGGGCTAGGAGTTGGGTTTTCTGTACTTCCAATCCATTGCATGGAGCTGGGATGTAGATTATTGACACCAAAGCATTAACGTTAAATTCGTGATGGGGCCAGAGTGACCTGGCAAACTGAGGACCTAAAAACCTTGGGGGGAATTTTCAGGTCTGTGGCAGGGATGTTTTGCTATTTTGTACACTGTCCTACAGGCACATTAACTACTAAAATACATCTTAGTGAGGTGTCTTTGGGGAGGAAAATGTACTGCCTGGGAAGCTGAGCATATAAAAGGGTTTAGCACTTTTCTTCTGGCTTCAGAAGAGAGGTTGGCTAAAATAGCAGCCCAGCATTTCCACTGCCTTAATCAGGAGCACCGAGATTAGATGATTTAGCTACATCATGGGCTAGCAAGTCAACACTGTCATTGCAACTTATCACACTTCTTTCCAATGTGTGCTTCTTGTTTGTGTGAAATCTGTTGTTCCTAGCCTGCTGCCATAGATAATTGGTCTGAGAATGATACTTACTTGCAAATGGAATGGAGAAATGAATGGAGGAGAGGAAATCACAAGAATACATTAATGGTTTAATCACTGGGACAGGGCCTGATGCTGTGGAGAGTTTAGGAAGAGTTGAAGCTGCTTAACATCTCTCAAGATTGAGCCCAGAGTGTTCCACTGTGTGAGGATTTTATGCAAGTCTTGTTTCATCAGCTGGTTGGGAATTTGGGAATGGTGTGTTGCCACCATAGATGTTGCTGTCAGTCACTGGGAACAACACGCTATGCAAAAGCAAGTGTGGTCACCCTAGTACCTGTGAAGCACAGGCTGTGAATCAGAGAGAGGTTTGATTTCCAACTGTTATGTGGCCATGAGCATATTAAAATGGTGATGCCAACCTCAGTGAGGTGTTGAAGCTTAATTTATTAATATATGTAGAAGTGCTTTGATGCCCTTGGCTGGAAGATGCTACAGAAGAGTAAAGTATTATCCTGCATGAGATCCTCACTGATTGCCAAGCGAAGAACTAGTGACATGAACATGCAATAATGGACTGCTCCACTTCTGATTGGAAAAAATTGTTTAAAAAAACAAGTTGACTTAATGAAACTAACCAGAATAATAGAGAATAGAACCCTGGTAATGTCAACCCTGAGGGTAATGGGAGTACTCTTGATACCTTCTCATTCCCTGATTCTTCCGAACTCAGTAGTGATGCAGGGTGGGAGAGGAGTTGAATGCTGTGGCAGCTCTAGCATTGAGCTTGGTCTGGAGAAGCATTATTCTCTGTGCCAGGTTGCAGTTTGTTCTCTGCGCAGCTTCCACAGAGGACCGTCAGAAAACTTGTTGCTGGCAAAAAGAGGTGAATGACGTGTGCCAAGTTATATCTACATGTATCTCTCTCACTACAGTACCTTGCAGAAATGTTGGGAGGAGGATTCATTGAAAAGAATGCATGTTTGTTTCCTCTTAGGTCTTGGTTTTCTTCCCTGGCCCAGCTCTGCAACCAATTCTCTTGTAATATTCTTGGCTTATGTTCTTATGTACAGGGCCAGCTCCAGGGTTTTTGTCGCCCCAAGCAGTGAAAGAAAAAGAAAAAAAGCCGCGATCGGCGGCAGCTTCACTGCGCCGCTTTCTTCTTCGTCGGCAATTCGGCAGCAGGTCCTTCCCTCCGAGAGGGACTGAGGGACCCGCTGCCTCCACCGAAGAGCCCGACGTGCCGCCCCAAGCACCTGCATACTGGGCTGGTGCCTGGAGCTGGCCCTGCTTATGTAACATCTCTTTGTTGCAAACTAGACCCTATGTGCATTAGAAACAGTATATACGGGGATCACTTCACCACAAAGTGCAACCGTATTTGCAATGTAAAACCTTGTTGCTTTTGTCTGTTTAGAAGGCAAAGAGCTGAGGTCCATTCACATTGACTAGCAAACTTTTCTTGGCTAAAGGAGGGGGGAGAGGAATTTGAGAAGCAAAAATTACATGTCAGCAAAACTGTGACAGACTTGTATTCATATTTGGCAGCCTGCCATGGAGTTAGTGAAAAGCAAAACTACTGGCACAGATGCAGTAGACAAACTGACCTCTTCCGGTTGAAGGAGTGTGTGTTTAACCACTTAGCATCTACAAAAGAAGGAAATTGGATAGGGTGAATCTTTAAATGTCTTGAATTTTTGCAAATCCTTTCAACTGGGGGGTGGGGGAGGAGTATGACCTACATCCAAAATCCATGATGCAGCAGTATCATTGTAAGGTATAGTGTGTTTGGATAATTACTGTAATCTCTTAATGAGGGATAACTATATTCATCTTAGATGCAATATTGCTGCTAGGAAACTGCAGTTCTTCTCGTATTCACAACTATTTAGCCCATAAAAAAATGGATGCAAATAGCATGACAAAGCCTGTGAGAACTAGCATTGAAACAGAATTAACAGCACCTTCTTGGACGAGCACAACGCTTGTGAAGTGATTGTGAAGGGCCCTTGAGAGCACTTCCTTGGATATTCTTTGTAAATGTTCTGTTCAGTAAAATCGACTGTGTGTGACCTTTCTGTTTGTTTGGCAATCTGTGAGAACAATCCACAACCTGTGTGTTGAGTCGCTTGGTCTATAGTGTGGCTGTGATAAGGGTTCCATATAGGAGTGAATGCTTTAAGGGAAACTGTAGAGTGGGAGCTGCTCTTGCAGACCTGTATTGAATGCTACAGACTCTCCTGCTATGAAGTGGAAATAAATGGCTTCAGGCTGCTGTAGCCAACTGCTGTAGGAAGGCAGGCATAATGGTTTGAAAAGCTATTGCCTTGTCACCTGTGCAGAGGAGCCACTTGTGTGGCTAAGAAGTGGCTTTAGAGCCGAAGTGGATCTCAGAAGTGCATTGTGACTGGATTAGTAGTGGTATAGCTCCTTTTAAAAGAGGTCCTGCAAAGTGGAGAGTCCTTTCTAAAATGCTGGGTTCCTGTAACTGGAGAGCCCATATTGAGGAGGAGAGAGAAATCGGACTTGGGGTTCTTTTAACCTTTCCCTGCCACACTTGGCAGCTGTGAAGGGCAGTCGGAGCAGTTCTTGAGGCAGGACAGAACCATTCCAGGAAGTAGGGGCTGAAACAGCCCTGAAGGAAAAGGAGGCTTACCTCAGAGCCAACTTCCAAGTCTCTTTGGCCTATCTGGAAATGTAGGGGAGCCTGGCAACCAAAGGGAGTTGCTAGTGGGGGGGAAATCCATGTGAAGAGTTCAAGGAGAACAGTTCAGCTGGGTCTGCGTATAGCATCAAGGTTTCTGGAGTTAGTGTGGGCTGTGACTGATTCTTAAACTGGGCCTTTATTTCAGCTCTTTCTCTCCCACACCCTCCCAGTATTTTATTCCCTGTGGACCTGCTCTGTAGGGCAGTGTTTTTCTCTAGTGACTACTTTTTCATTTATGAAGCACGTCATTAAATCTTGATGCTCACCTCCTGACACCCCCATGGGGAATTGAGGGCAGGGTGACGTCAGTCTTCCTGTGAAACACGGAGTTCCATTGGCACAACCATGAGGGAACCTTCAGCATAGATTTGTCTCTCTTCTTGTTTGTGAGACTCAGGGCGGTGTGTGCGCTGGCTGTGTGACCAAGCACCAATTCAGCTCGAAGCCCAGGATGAATAATGCAAGAAGGGGAGTTTGACATGATAGCACTATTTAGGGAAGGCAGTCACTCCCTTAGCGGAAAAGCAGGAATAGAGTAACTAGAGAAGCAGTGTTTATTTCTAAAGCAGGATGCCCTCTGGGTTAGGGAAAGGAAATCTTTTGCCACACTCTGAATTTGATGGAGTGCCTTTTGTGCTGCCTTAGAGATATCAGATCAACATCAGTTAATCACTATATAGTGTATTCTGAATACAGGAACCAGTCAAGTTTCAGTGTGGTAGTTCCCATCCTGCTTTCAAGCACATCAGGCTAGACACGTCACAGTCTCTGGTCTGATCATTCCTGCATAACATTCTGTTTTGCTGCTGCCTCAGGGCACAGATATGTGTGACCAGAGGAAAGGGAGGTCACAGAGACTTTATTTGGTCAGACAATTAGGCTTTGGGTGACAGACTTCACTTTTCTTTAGGCCTTGATTTAACATTTATTCATTGGGTTTGTCAGCTGGCTGAGTAGAAGAATATTGAGTGTCTTGGACTAACTGTTTTAAAACAGACAATGGATACTTCCCAGTGAGACTTGAAAAGTCACCACTGGAGATCAGCTTGGTGAATTAAAGATCCTGAATATATTCCTCCCCGTTAGGCGGTTGTTATTGAGTAGGAGGCTGCTCTGACTGGCAAGTATGAGTTTTATTTATTCTTAACATAGAGGCCATGCAAAGAGTGGCCCAGGGTAGAAAGAGGAGGCAGAAGCTAGTTTGTGCCCTATGTGTTTGGTGGTGCAGGAAGGGTTGAGATTTGGATATTGAGTAGTTTGGCTGCGGCAATAAAAGAACCGCAATTTCAAGGAAGATAACTTGTCAAAACATCATTGGAAAGAAGGTGGTAAATGTACGGACAGGTCTTCCACAGTCCTGCTAGTGACATCTTCCCTCCCCCTCTAATCTTTGCTTAAGTTTTGATTAGGTAAAGAGTGTTCTGGGCTGCTATGACCATTCTGGGTTGCAATCCAGGCCAGTGATGGGCTGTGTCTCCACATGTGTGCAACCTTGGGTGCCTCACAATGCCTAGCTGATGTTACTCCCAGCCTGGGCCTCTTGCAAACAGCCTACCGGTATGCAGGTCACGCTCTGAGTGTCTGTGTGTAGCTCCAGTCCTGGTCCAGCAACTCTGGTTCCAGCAGCCTGTCAGCTACATAGTAGCCACACCTGCAGCAGAGTGACCCCAACATGCTCCCAGGCCCGGATTTTCCCCCAAAACGTGTTCTGCACTGCCCAGCCCTCTCCTGGACAGTTTGGATATTAAAGGTCCGTTGCTGCTGTAAGGGATGGGGTCAGTAGCCAACAGTTTGCTGCTTTAATTGGAGTTACCCAACAGTTCACTTTAAACACAGCACTGGATTAATTTTGATTAAAGAATAAACTAAGTTCATTTAACTACAAAGAGAGAGGTTTTTAAATGAGTTCAGATACAAGGTATTATAGTCAGAAATGATTACAAGAGAAATAAAGATAAAACGCTTCCTAGGAACTAAAACGTAACAAACTAAACTTGATTCAAGGCTGAAATCTTACCATAGGTTCCCAGCAACGTAGCTGACCAAATTCTCAAGTCAGGATGGGCCCTCAAAGTCCAAAGGGCTGGGTCCTTTGTCATCTTAGATGACAGAGAGAGTGAGAGAAAGAAAGAGAGTCTCTGGGGGAGTATTTGCCCCTCACTTTTATAGTCCAGTCATCTGAGGGTTAGTTACCTTTAGATAAAATTCCTTCCCACTGGGAGGATGGAGGCATGGAGACTCATGGTGAAAGAGGTTCCCTGTTGATATTCATTAAAATGCTAATTGCTCTGCAAAGAATGGCTGCTTGACTGGTGATGGCCAACCAACTTTGATGCTTCACTAGAGGCATCAGCTTGTCTTTTGTCTTCGAGAAATGGGTGTGCCCTCCTCCCCAGACTTGTCTGGTAAGCAAACTTCAGTCATAATTTCAGCTTATGTTCATATCTCTTAATATGCATTGTGTCCATACATTTCACCGTATTATTGACCAGCCAGTTTTTAATTTTCAAATGATACCTCACAAGGCATATTTTTGTACAAAGGTCACTATAATAGCATGTAGGGTGGAATATAGAGGGTATTCAATTGCAGCTGCTACTTAATTTTTTGTTTTTGTTGTTGCTGCAAACAATTTAAAATCTATCCTTAGGTAAGTGTCTCGCAACTGCTGCTATCCAGGCTCTTCACTACTGGTAGGTCTGCTTGTATTCCTGACCACTCTTGGACCTCTTAAACATCTTTTATGGTCTGTAAGTACCAACCATCATCTTTGCAGTGGAGCAGAATTGCACTTTAGAGCACGCCCTTGCTGCTCCTTACCCGACCAAAAGATTGGGACACTGTTGGTTGATGTGAGGCTTTCCAAGGATGGAGTACACGTCCTTGTAGGGCTGGTCTACACTGGGGGGCGCGAATCGATCTAAGATGCGCAACTTCAGCTACGTGAATAGCATAGCTGAAGTCAAAGTATCTTAGATCGAGTTACCTACCGTCCTCACGGCGCGGGATCGACGTCCGCGGCTCCCTCTGTCGACTCCGCTACTGCCATTCGCATTGGTGGAGTTCCGGAGTCGACAGGAGCGCTTTTGGGGATCGATATATCGCATCTAGATGAGATGCAATATATTGATCCCCGAGAAATCGATTGCTACCCGCTGATATGGCCGGTAGTGAAGACGTACCCATAGTTGAGACTGGAATCCCAAAGTCTTCATGTTTCATGCATTTTTCTTTTTACTTATGCTAGGATCTCTCTGGTAGGGAAGTGTTTACAGATCCTTAATGTCAACCCTCTGAGAACCTGCTGCTGCTTTGATGATTAAATGAGATGTGATTATAGTGTGCAGCCTAGTTCACTGAACGCTTATTATTTCAAGTAATTATAAAGTGAAATGTACTATGGCAGTCCACTTAAATCTTGCAGCATCTGTTTTTAGGACTTCAGTACGGAGGGTTGCTGTCAGATGCAAAATAGCATGTTGGCTGGCTCCTGTGAACTTTAACAACCAATTGTAAAATACAACCTTAGACTTACTGTATGTGCTATAGAGATTTTGTCCTGCAGGATCTTATAATCTAGATGAAGGACTCCATATTTCATCCTGGGATTCTAGCTCTCTTCTTGACGATAAGGATTTCTTATAAAACTGGCCAAGTTACTGTAAACCCAGCTTTCAAAGGGAGGGAGGGAGGGACAGTTCTATATTTTATTTTTGGCCATGCTGAAATACCCCACTAACAGATGGTGCTGGCTGCACAAGAAGTCAGTCCGTACAGTATTAGTGAGTATAGCATGGCAGGCTTTGGTGCCATAGCCATGCTAAATAAGGGAGTAACTGCAGTCTGGCTTGCAGCCGGGACAATCCCGCTCTAACAAGCAAGGACTGGATGTGTGATGCGTCTTCTGGGATCTCCATATATGCCCTATTCAAATGCATCACAAAGAATGTAATTTATTAGACAATGGAGTGGGGGAAATGAAGCCTCAGTTTTATCAAGCAATCACTAACCACTTTTGAATGGCTAAGAGCATGATGGAGGGGCTTATCACCCACTAGGGTAGGACTGGAGAGCTTAAAGCCTTCATGAGAATATCTGAAACTGGAGAGCTTTCAATGATGTTTTTGCATAGGTGCTGTCATAGGAGAAGGGACCTGCAGTTTATAAAGTCCCCTTCTTCTCAGGCATATGGCAGTGCCATGTGATTGATGCAGGCCTCCTCTGTTACTTGACTGAATTCTTTAAATACACTGTTTTTGTCCAGATTAAAATTGTTGTGTTTTTTTTCTTTAAGAGGCCCTGGAAGATTGTTATCTCTTGAATGCAAGAAAGCAATTGCATACATGATGTAAGCAGAGGCGGCAGGCTGAATTAGATGCCACACTGGGTTAATGTGTGAGCCTTGTTATTCCTGGAAATGTGGCTTCAGATTTGGGCTAGGTGATGAGGGAATTGAGTGTGATGATCTTGGCTTAGTCTGCAGCAGACATACTTCTCTGTCGAGCAGAGGTGTGTGGGAACAGTTTGCCTTAGAACCATTGCTGTAAGCAGCGATAGAAATCTCTCAATTTGCTACGTTGCCCTTGCCTTCCCTGTCCCATCTTGCAAAAAAGTTGCGATGGATGTAAACATGCTGAGGTCCAGGGGACAATTGGAGCTGTAACAATTCAGCCTCCAGAAGAGAGAATAAAAACCAAGATATTTAACCCAAAGCCGGAGTCCAATAACAAAGTAGGGACAGCTGGTCATTGTATCCCACGGGCATTTCCATTATTTATGGAGCAGGGAGGAAATAATTTGCTCCCAAGATGTTGGAGGTATAACGGTTGGGCTGAAATAACTCTTTTAAAAGGTCCCTAAACCCGTCTTTGAAAAGTCAAGTTTAACCTCTGTGCAGTGTAATAGCTCCTTAGTGGCCGCTTCAAAGATACCGAAACGTTTCAAGCTCTTGATAGGAATAGCAGAGAAATTGGATGTTCTGACACTAATGCAGAGAATAATTGTAGACTTCTTTTTTATGTAGCTCAGTAAAGATTCTTGTAAATCTGCCATTAAGGGACAGGCTTTGAATTTTATAAGCAATTGATTTGCGTGTGTGTGGAGAGGGGTTGTTCTGTATTTGAGATGACTCATCCCAGTCCCTCTAATCTGACTCCTCTTTTTGGCTTTGTTTTTGAGGGGGAGAGGATGGTTGAGGAGAGTATTTTTTTTCTTTTAAGCACACATTGTGCTCTCTGAAATGTTTGAAGGTAAGAAGGATGCTGTAGAAAAGTAACGTTATCATCTTATATGAACAACGTTTGACTTCAGTGTGAGGTCTGACAGCACATCTGTCCAAAATAACAGACATTGATTGGCTGCTATATTCAGTCAATAATTCTGGTAGCTAGAAAGAGTGCTTGTTTGCTTAGGACTCACTGGCTGTCAAATAGGTAAACCCAGGTAATTAAGAAGGGCTCACCACGGTGCAGATGTAGTGACTGCTTTCACTGGTCAATGAGTGTGCACCAGGGATAAAAGCCCAGCATAGTGCTAAAAATAGCCCCAAACCAGTTTGGGAGTGACCCTGCCCCATGTTGCAAATTAAATATGGCAACTCCGGTGGTGATATAGTAGAGTACCTAGTGTTCTCTCTTAACCAAGTGAGTAATTACTTACTTAAGAGATGATCGCCTAAATGTAAGTATATGAAACTTCCTATTTGTCTCTGAACAGTCTAGCTGGGAGCCAGTTAATTATTTTTGAGTAGTAAGCAAGTATTGGCTAGTAGCAAGACAAATTTTAAACACTTGTTTAAAGATTATCAGGCAAGAAATACATGGGTTTCACATTAACATACCAAATAGCTTAGAGCAGTGACCTTGGGCTGTAACATGATTTCCCAGTTCCTTAGGTAAAAAAATAGTTACATTCTCTTTTTATGTTTCAGTCAAGGGATTTTTATAAAAAGGAATTGTGTATGCCCTTCACAGTAGAACCACAGGGTTACAAACACCTCAGGAATGGAGATTGTTCATAACTCTGAACAAAATGTTATGGCTGCTCTTTCAAAAGTTTACAATTGAGCATTGACTTAATACAGCTCTGAAACTTTACATGCAGAAGAAAAATTGTGGTTTCCCTTTTATTTTTTTAGTAGTTTACATATAACACAGTACTGTGCTGTATTTGGTTTTTTTGGTATGTTGTTTTTTTTTGTTTTGTTTTGTTTTGTTTGCAGATTGGTGTCTGTGAGGAAAAATCAAACTTGCATCCTTCTTACTGACCAATGTAAAACTGGAAGCTGCTTTAAAACCATTTTAAAATAATTTATCTGCATTGACCGTAATGGAACCCTTGCCTGTTGCTATATTTGGTTCTAGTCCTGCAAGCACTTATGCACACAGATTACTTGAATGAGTCCTTTATCGTTACAATGTGTGTAAGTGTGTACAGGTTCAGGCCCTTGGTGAATAAAATTGGCCAAGGAGGAGAAATTCTGTCGCAGTACAAGCAGATTTATCACACTCCGCAGCCCTTTCTGTGCCTCTTCTTGGCAACTCTTGAATTCTGCCATTAGCTAAGCACATATAGTTGGAGATCATAGTTGTTGCAATGTATCCTTAGTTGTCAGTTAACCTTGAAGGAATACTGTAGCTGGGCTGCATTATGGCTTTGTATACATGAATTGGTTTGCTAGCTTGCAGTGTTGTGCAACTTAGAAGGCTTAAAAAAAAGTGTGGATGAAAGAAAAGAGAAGAATGAATATGCTATCTTTGTTTTAATATTCTTAATCTCTGTTTTTTGTGTTGGTGGTAGTTGATGTAATATCAGCGTCGTATTAATTGGAAAAGATGCCTTATGTGACAATAATAGGGGCATTTCTCTCCAGTGGTAGAGAAGCCACTTAGGATGTGGGATAAACATGGGCCAATAACTGCATCCTCCAGCACAAACATTTTGGAAATATCTTTTAATTTGTAAGAGAATTGGCAAAGAGGGAGGGCATAGCACACCGACCCTTTAATACAGGAGGAGAAGTTTTTAAGAAAAAGTGGGGTGGTAGTGGGGGAAGAATTTGACATACACAAAAGGCCAAGACTAGGAATAATGACCTCAACCTCTATCTTGAACATTCAAGTTATGATGGTAGAATGAAGAAAGTTCTCCACTGCAGTTTGGCACTGGCTTCTGAACGAAGTTGTGAGGCATAAAAGCTAGATGGATTCAAGAGAGGATTGTATTTCGTACTGAAAGAAATAGAGCAACCCATCCTTTTGCTTGGGGAAGGACTGGATGATTTCATCAGCCCTAAAGTGCACCTATGATGAATGGAGATCTCCACAGATGGAGCGCTTTTCTCAGTGTTGAGCCAATTTTATTTTAAACATATAATGAAAGGAGATATGAATGACTGCAGGACCGTTAAACATTAAATGTGTTGCACAGGGCTTTAGTAGCTCAGCTTCTATTACAGTCAGTGGGAGAATTGTGCAGCTAAAACCCTTGATTCTGGGCTTCAGAAACCTAATTCAAAACATTACTTTACTGGATTAGCCAGGTGAAATTCTGAGAGCCCTTTATCCCACACATGGCCTTCTAGAAAGTGAAAACCTTTTTTCCCAGCACCCAGGGTCAGCTGTCAGCCAACTCTTTATGGAGAACTTCTGACCTTCAGTTGCAGTGACCTCTTTACCAGGACAGACCAAACTTATTGGAAGAACAAGTAGTTACATCTTCCCGGTAAGCCGCAGAGGATATTTTTGGGACTGAGATTTATGCTCCTTTAGTATGTTTTATCAAAGGCTCAGACCCAACCTTGTTTAAAGATCATCTGAAGATTTTGCTATATCCACTAGATACTAAAGTCAAAGGCAGATAGCTAGTTGCTTAATTTAAAATATTACTTGCCCACAGGGGTTTAAGATTTATAAAATGCGTTTATTCACTCCGAGTGAGCAGCTGAAGTTTTTTAGCTGTCTTGAGCCTGCCTGTCAGACTGCCTTACAGTGAACTGGCACTGGGCTGGCAAAAACATTGCTTGTCCACTAATCTTGGCACAAAGCACAGTGTGTTCATGATGTGCACTTCTACCATAAATTAAATGCTCTCTAATGTTTTAGGGCTCTGGCAGCTAAGAAGACCTGTTTAAGGACTGTAGGTTGTAAACTGACTGAAAGCAGCAAAGGGTTGGTTGGATAGATCTGTGTGCATAAGAAGTACCTTACCACTGCTTCGGAAAGCAGTGTGCCAAGTCTGCTCAGAGCTGGTAGTAGTGAGGGTAAAAACACATTCTTACTGTTATGGCTTCTGATTTTTCTAGGCTAGTAGAGAAGCTCCAGCATGAATATATTTATCCACTGTCACTGTGCTGTAAAACATATATTTCTGAAGTGTGATATAACAGGGAAAAAGTCGAAAGAGCTTGCTACCATTTCAGAAGCTTTTGAGGGGAACTGAACGTGATTTTTACTTTTTGAAACTCCTGTTTAAATTAGGTGATACTTTGTTCCCCTAGGGAGGCCTTGTTTCTGTAACTACCTATATAAACAAGTGTGAAGTCTGATACATCTGGTGCTGAAAACAAGCTCTTTCAAAAGATTGCTGTTATACTTATTTCATATTCTAAAGCAGAGATTAGCAGTCCTTTCCTAAGTGACCACCTTTTTCTGCCTGCAAAACCAAAACCATCTACTTCCCCCACATGTGACTCTGTATTCCAGAATCCTTTGCACTATTTCAGGTCCAAACCCCTTTCCAAATGTTAGACACACAAGGTGGGTGAGGTAATGTCTTTTATTGGACCAGCTTCTGTTGGTAAGAGAGACAAGCTTTTGAGTTTACACAGAGCTCTTCTTCAGGTCTGTGAAAATGAAAACTTGTGGTTTTTAGGGTGTTCTGTCAGATCTGGTCAAAGCTGACATTTTTGTTCAGTAGATATAAATTAGTTAATTTCCTTTAAAAACTTTTGTAGTGTAACTGAGAATTTCATCTTCCCCAGTGCTGTATGCTAAAGAAACCTAATGCAGTTGCTTATGTTTGAAAGGTTTTCTTCTTAGGCAGAAGAGCTGGAAACCTTTTTTTCATTTAAAAAAAAAACCGTAGAATACAAAAGGCTATGATCATCAGTTAAACAACAAAACTCACACCCTAAAAAGGGCTTCTAATGTGGTATACCAAATGGATGTTCATAGGTAGGTGAAGGTAACTGAAGCGTAATGATCTTTCAATACCATTTCACTTATGAGCTTCTGATAAATACCTCTAACCTTAAAAACAACCTAAAGATCAAAACCCCCAGATAGCTGAGTTGATTCAGGGATAACCCTAAAAAATGAGTATTCATGTTAAAAATATGGAAATTTCCAGTAACTTGAAACTAGGTTTTTTTAAAAGGATTGTTTCCGATAATTTATCTTCTTAAAACCAACCCCCTCTCTCTCATAAACATTTAACACAAGTCATTGGTGCCAAAATATAATAGTACAGGCTGATGAACATGTAGACTTTTATCTGGTAACTGTATTTCATAGGAATATGCAGTGATAGTGGCTGTATTTATATTTTTTTGGTTGCCATGCCACCTATTTTTTCTCCCTGGTCCAGCCGCATGTGCAAATGGTTGCTGATACCACATTGGCTAAGGGTTTTTGGAAGACTGATGTGTAGTGTGTTTCAGACATGAAAACCAGATGGCTCAAAACGGACCCTGGATTTGAACACTCCCTAATCTCAAAACAGTTTTGACTGGGATTACAATATAGTCACTTGGGCCCAGTTCTTTTAAAAAGGTTAATCTGTAAAACCAGCAGCTTTTTGAAATTTCTAAGTAAATGTCCTCAAAAGTCAGATAATTACAATACATTTGTCCTGTGATGCCTCTAACTTGTATTTTCATTGGTTGGAAGTATTGTAACTTAATATCTTAGCAGGATACTTGTATGGGTGGAGTGCTTAAATGAATCCTCTTGCTCTTGGAACTAGAATTTAGATCATTATAAAGCCAGTTATTTCATAGCTCTCATCAAGACTTTTAAATACTATTAATTCAAACACAGCTGTTGACAAGAGTGTCCCTCGGTTTGAGCAACTGACCCAGGACTGGAGGCTGAACCAAATCAACATGTCCACTGAACATTGGTCT
Organism: Gopherus flavomarginatus; assembly: GCF_025201925.1. NCBI lineage: Eukaryota > Metazoa > Chordata > Testudines > Testudinidae > Gopherus > Gopherus flavomarginatus. Next base: position 80,435,643 of record NC_066618.1, read on the forward strand.
ACACACTATGAAGTACTGCACTTAACTGATTGGCTCCCTCCATTCTTCCCTCTCCCCTGTGCGTCAGACCTGGGACCTGTAGTGCCTACTCTACCCCAGTCATAACAGAGTAGAAGAGAATACGTAGAACTGGTTTACAGATCTTTTCCCTGGAAAACTGTGCATCATGCTGTGTAATAACGTAACCTCTCAGAAATGCTCTTCTGCTTGGTTAATACTGCACTGCAGTGACTAAAAAATTGGTATTGACTTAAATTCTGCACTCGCAAAATGTTGCTCCCCATTGCATTCTTGTGAAATTAAACACCAAGCTGGCTATGGAGAGCAGAGATGTTAGGAGTTTTTTGTGTTGTCTTGCTGCCTCCTGTTTCTTCCTGATGGATTAAAGCTGGTTCACACAGTGTTTCTCCATCTGTCATCCAAATGCTTATTATGCAGAACTCTGATCTTCTGCATTCTGGGTTCATGAGATATGAACAGCATGGTAATGCTTTACAGAAGGCGTGTGGCTCTGAACTAGCAGTGACCCAGGCCAGGAAATATGTATGTGCTGCCAAACAAAAGGGTGGGAAATCAAAACACCGGAGTGTTTTTGTCCTTAAAATCCTGGTCTTAGTGTGGCAGTTTTTAAAAATAGTTAAGTGTTCCTTGATGTCTGATTGCCGTGTCTGTCTTTTAGGCACAGCTGGAAGCTCAGAAAGCGACTCAGGATTTCCAGAGGGCTACTGAGGTGCTGCGTGCTGCCAAGGAAACCATTTCACTCGCTGAACAGAGGCTGCTGGAGGATGACAAGCGTCAGTTTGACTCTGCCTGGCAAGAGATGCTCAATCACGCCACCCAAAGGGTGAGATCAATAAGGGGCTGCTTGCCTTGTGTCTTGCTCAGTTTGAGTTAGCTGCTTTGCATGCCACAAGGCCTACATTCTTTTTGATTTGTGCGAGGGATGATGCAGAAGGGCTGTCATTCCACTGGCAAATGAATAGAAATGGATTGTGAATCAGGAAGTTGGGGCACTATTAAAGATGAAATAAGATGGGGCTTCCTGTGAGATGGTGAAGAAAGCAGCTTGCCCACCTCTGAGAATGGTTAAGGGGAGCCACTTTGGATAAGCTAAGAGCTGCTCCCACCATGACTGGAGGGCATGGAGAGGGTGAACACAGTGGAGTCTGTGTAGGGTGTGTGTGTGTGTATGTATGTGTGTGTGTGTGTGTGTATATATGTGTGTATATATATATATATTTTTTTTTTACCATGCCTGACGCTATGGTATGTGAGCCCCGGGCCAGCAGCTCCCTTCCCCGATTGTATGGTGAGGAAGAGGAATGCTGAGTCAGATGTGCAAGTGAAGTTGAGTGGGAAGGAACCAGAATGGGGAGTCTCTGCAAAGGCTAGAAGGGAGTGTGGGGGAGGAAGCAGCTCCAGCGTGTCTCAGGGCCAAGAGGCCTCTTGGGGTATGTCTGAACTGTAGATAAAAACCTAGGGCTGGCCCATGCCAAATGACTGGGCTGCGGAGACAGCAGCAGAGTCACTGCCCGAGGGAAGGCCCCTTCCAATGAGGCGTCCATGGAGAATAAGATTAGTATTTTGAGAACCAAAGCTGCTGTTTGAAGTGCTGTGAGCCCCACAAATGTTAAGAGTGCAGGGTAGAACTACACTGAGACATCAAAAGCCTGCATGTGGGAGTAGCCCTGGATTCCACTCAATAGACCAGAGTTCTGTCTCTGGCTCTGCTTCTGGCCTGCCGAGTGACTTGGCCTTGTCAATTCACCTCTCCATGCCTCTGCTTCCTCCATCTGTAAAATACGGATCATTACACTGACCTCCTTTATAAAGTGCTTTGAAATCTAGAGAAGGCAAGTATTGCATAAAAGCTAGGTGGTGGCAGGAATGTTAAATGCTTGTTAGAGAAATTCATACTCAATTTTTTTATGGTTTCTTGCCACTTTCTTTCCTAAAAGAATGAAAAAATGGCTTTGGGTTTTTTTTTAAGAACATACAAGAACCAAACCAAACTTAAAACCTCTCATGCCAAACCTCTCCAGATGTGCCAGGAAAGCTTAACCCGCTATTCCAAGCTGGCTGAAGCAATAATGTAACATTATCTTAGTCCTGAAATCCTAATCCTTTTGTGGAAACTGTATTTGATTATAAGACAACATAGTCTTCATGTATAAATTGTATACATCAGCGCTGCCAGATGGTGCACGGTACCAAAAGAGCAACAGGTGTGCTGTGTGAAATGGGAAACCTGGTATGTGAAAACTGAACATTGCTGATATTGTTGTCACCACTGTCGTGTGTTTAAGGTTCCTATACTACAAAACTGCATGACGAGACTAGCTCCACCCCTTCATTGTGATTGCCGAGAAGGGATCAGCTGTAGCCCTTATTTGAAATGAGAAGTCTACTAACACACTAACATTTTTCTTTCTTGAAGCATGAGGATGAAAACTGGATGCTTCTGCAGGTTTGCAATGGGCTATACAACAGTGCCTCTTAAAGTCCAGTTAAGCTTGGTAGTGACCAGTTACTAGTGTGAGCTGTGCAGTTTACATGTGTGATTCAGGATGTCTAAGCCAGCAGCGGTATCAACCAAAAACTGTTCCTGGAAAGAATCATTTTGGCATTCAACTGAGAAGTGACAACAACTGGAAACGAACAGCTCCATCTCTGCAGAGCTTCCAGCAGGGTTAAATTCATATGTCCCAAGTTTCTAATGTTCCACTCAAGGCCCGGTCTTCGTTCCACTCCTTTCTTCAAGGGCCCACCCCTGCTCTGCTCTTCCTGCTGTATTCATCCCCTCCCCCAAGCATGTCCAGCCCTCGCTTCTCCCCCCCAGGGCCTCCTGCACACCACGGAACAGCTGATCGTGGTGGGCAGGAGTTGAGTTTGAAGATGTGGTTGCACTTGCTGGTGCTGGTTGCTGTTCCAGTTCCGGGCCTGGGACTGGAGGTGCTGTGGCTGTTTCAGTGGTTGGCATGGAATCTGGGTCCACTACCTCTGTCTGGGTCTCTGGTAACCCAGACGGGGCGTCTGTGGACGGTTCAGGAACAGGAATGGGTCTGGAAGCTTGCCTGGTTTGGCTACGTGTAACCATTTCCACTCTCTTGTCCCGCCTCACCTGGTTGGCCAAGTCTTCCCCCAGTAGCATGGGGATAGGATAATTGTCATAGACTGCAAAAGTCCACATTCCTGACCAGCCTTTGTACTGGACAGGCAGTTGAGCTGTAGGCAAGTCTACAGCTTGTGACATGAAGGGGTAAATTGTAACTTTGGCCTTTGGGTTGATGAATTTGGGGTCAACGAAGGATTGGTGGATAGCTGATACTTGTGCCCCCGTGTCTCTCCACGCAGTAACCTTCTTTCCGCCCACTCTCAAATTTTCCCTTCGCTCCAAGGGTATTTGAGAGGCATCTGGGCCTGGGGATCTTTGGTGTGATGGTGGTGTAATGAATTGCACTCGCATGGTGTTCTTGGGACAGTTGGCCTTGATATGTCCCAGTTCATTACACTTAAAGCATCTTCCATCTGATGGGTCACTGGGCCGAGGTGAGTTACTGGAGACTGGTGAGGTGGAAGAGTAGGGTGTCTGTGGCTTTACTTGGGTGGTATGTGGGGTCTTTGGCTGTCCTCGGTTGTAGGGTTTATGGTCGGTGTGCCCCTTGGGGTATTCGTTCCCCTTGACAGTAGCTTTTTTGCTTTTTGCCACTTCCATCCATTTGGCTCCAATTTTCCCCGCCTCAGCGAGATCTTTGGGTTTTCCATCTTGTATGTACCGTGTGATGTCTTCAGGAACACCATTCAAGAACTGCTCCATTTGTATGAGGAGGTGCAGTTCTTTCAAGGTTTGAACGTTGTTTCCTGTTATCCAGGCCTCATAGTTTTTTGCAACGTAGTAGGCGTGTTTGGGAAATGACACCTCTGGTTTCCACTTTTGGGTTCGGAAGCGCGACGGGCATGATCTGGGGTTATTTCCATTCTGTATCTGGCCTTGGTTTGAAAAAGTTTATAGTCATTCATTTGCTGCTTAGGCATTTTAGCTGCCACCTCTGCTAAAGGTCCACTGAGTTGTGACCTTAATTTTACCATGTACTGGTCTTCGGGGATGCTGTACCCAAGACAGGCTCTTTCAAAATTTTCCAAGAAGGCCTCGGTGTCATCACCTGCCTTGTAGGTGGGAAATTTCCTGTGCTGTGGAGCAATAGTTGGCGCCGGGTTGTTAGGGTTGGCTGGCACATGCAGCCCAGCTTTTGCCAAGTCCAGTTTACGTTTTCTCTGTTTTTCCTTCTCTTCATTTTCTTTTTGTTGTTTTTTCATTTTTTTTTGTTGATTTTTCATGTCTCGGCGGTGGGCCGCCTCTTCTTCTTCTTGCTTCCTTCTGTGGGCCAACTCTTCTTCTGCTTGCTTCCTTTGGTAGGCCACCTCTTCTTCTTCTAGTTTTCTTTTGTGTGCTGCCTCTTTGGCTGCCTGTTCTCTTTGGTAGGCTGCCAGTTTGATGCTTTCTTCCTTTTCTTTCATCTCCATCTTTTTTTGTTTTATTTCTAGTTTCTGTTTGTGTTTTTCCATCTCTCGCCTGTGTTCAGCTTCTTTGATTTGTTTTTCGGCCTTAATTTTTGCCTTAGAAGTCACGGTTCCTGTTTTCTTGGGTTGGGGTGCCCTCCGGTGTTTATCTTCTGAACTGCAGGTTCTCTGTTGCCTCCTGAAGTCTGCCTAGCAACAGTGCCTTTAGCTAATTTTCAATGTTAAGTAAACCTGAAAAACCACTTTATTTGCATGCATATAGTGCTGGTACTGACTCTCAATGGGAGTGCTATTGTGTGACAAAAGACCCTTAACAGTCTGGTAATGGCTTCTTGCTTAACATGCAAGCCACAAACTGCCAGAGAGAGCAGAAAAAAAAAAATCTCTCTGGTTCCCTTTTAAAACCAACTGTTTCTGTCTGCTAAAAAGCCCTTAGCAGAGAAAAGAAAAATATAATATTCCTACTGGCTTCTGGATTCTGTCTATCCCACCTCTGCCACCATATCATAACCTTAGTCCCAGATTTGGACCTTAGCGTCCAAAATATGGGGGTTAGCATGAAAACCTCCAAGCTTAGTTACCAGCTTGGACCTGGTACTTGCTGCCACCACCCAAAAAATTAGAGTGTTTTGGGGCACTCTGGTCCCCCTGAAAAACCTTCCCTGGGGACCCCAAGACCCAAATCCCTTGAGTCTCACAACAAAGGGAAATAATCCTTTTTCCCTTCCCCCCTCCAGGTGCTTCTGGAGAGATACACAGACACAAGCTCTGTGAAACTACACAGAGTGACTCCCCCTCTCTGTTCCCAGTCCTGGAAACAAAAAGTACTTTCCTCTTCACCCAGAGGGAATGCAAAATCAGGCTAGCAAATTCAACACACACAGATCTCCCCCCTGATTTCTTCCTCCCACCAATTCCCTGGTGAGTACGGACTCAATTTCCCTGAAATTTCCCAGTAAAGAAAACTTCAACAGGTCTTAAAAGAAAGCTTTATATAAAAAAGAAAGGAAAAATACATACAAATGGTCTCTCTGTATTTAGGTGACGAAATACAGGGTCAATTGCTTAAAAGAATATTGAATAAACAGCCTTATTCAAAAAGAATACAAATCAAAGCACTCCAGCACTTATATTCATGCAAATACCAAAGAAAAGAAACCATATAACTTACTATCTGATCTCTTTGTCCTTACTCTTAGAAACAGAAGACTAGAAAGTAGAAACTACTTCTCCAAAGCTCAGAGAAAGCAGGCAGACAGAAAACAAAGACCTTAAACACAAAATTCCCTCCACCCAAAGTTGAAAAAATCCGGTTTCCTGATTGGTCCTCTGGTCAGGTGCTTCAGGTGAAAGAGACATTAACCCTTAGCTATCTGTTTATGACAGCAGGATGTGCTGGAGTGGGAGGCACTGATTGGGGTTGCCAGTGGGCAGGAGGTGTTGGGGGCATGCGGGAGGTGCTGCTATGGGGGCTGCTGGTGAGTGCTAAGCACTACCATTTTTTTTTCATGCGTACTCCACCCATGCAGTCTGCACCTATGGCTAAATTTCTTTGCCATGCCCAAGGAAGGGAAACCCACTTCCTTGCTGTCCCAGAAGAATGCCTATCTTAAATATGACACTTCCTTGCCAAAGACAGGCTTGTTTAACTCAGTGGTTTTCATCTTGTGGTCCACGGACCCCTGGGGATCTGCTGACTGTCTAAGATTTTCAAAGGAGTCGGCACCTCCATGTGAAATTTTTGTAGGGGTCTGCAAATGAAAAATGGTTTATAACCATTGGTCTAATGCAGTCTTCTAGGAAAGGTCAAAGCATCATTCTAGCTTTCTAACTGCTGCACAAGCTGAGTAGCAGCAAAGAGATCAGCTAACGTGCTGGATGTAGAGCAGAATCTATCTTGAATATTTTATAATTTTGACCTTTCCTCCAAAGCAGAGAGTCTTATTTATATATGCAGGCAGCTGAGGGGCACTAGAGCTGAATATATATTCTTGGATCTAGTCAGAGCCTATGAAAACTATTCTTTCTAGGTTAGAGGGTTCACAATAAAATGTATATTTTTTTGGTTGCAAAATATGTAGTACAGATAAGGGGAGTGTGGCCTTAAGTAAAACTTCTCACTATTACGATAAGTGAAATTGCTAGACACCAAAATTTAATTTCATCATTGTTCAGTCTTTCATGTAAGCATCGAAAGGAGTAAAGCACAGGTTTACTCTGAATGCAATGGAAAGCAAAGGTCAGTTGTATACTTCACGTTGGCGGCATCTCTTTTGCGTGTTTTGAATATCACTAACTGTTTGGCTTGGCCTCCAAGAGATACTGCTTATTTGATCATAGGGGAACACAGCAATGCTGATGAGACTATTATTTGAAAACAAAATTATTTGCAATTGATTTCTCTCTTCTGAAATTGGAGCCTGCTTCTTTGGTCTGAGGTAGACTGCCCCTTCTGACATGTGTTGGAATAGCTCAAATAATGGAATATACTTCCAGCTATTTACTTTGGAGTTGGGGAGTAAATTGGTGTGCATTCTGAATTCTTGGAAAAGGAATATCGCAGAAAACAGGGTCCCATCGCTTTCTGTAACAATGCTTGCTCATGAGAGAGCCTGCGTATCACCTATGCAATGGAAACTTTCATGTCTTGTCAAAATGTTGGGGGGGGGGGGTGAGAGAGAGTAATGATGACTTTAGTTTATCCTCTGGCTGGACCCTGTTATGCAGTTCATTTCACTATTACGTTTTCTGCCTGGTAGTACAGAAAAATGGATGTCCTAATTTGCCATGTGGCTCTTCAAATTTGCAAATCAAAAATAACCCTGATAGGATTGCTGGCATCATAAACGAAGCAGGACATTCACTGGAGCAGATGAGGATATTTACAGCAATTAAAACAAAATTTACACAAATTAAAGTACTAAGGCAGTGAGCATTTATTTATAAATGTTCAAATGTTTGCTTGACTTGTACCCGAGCCATGGCCCTGTGTGTATTGGACTGGAAGTGTTCATGGAAAGCATGATACACTTAACCTTTGGGCCAGTCCTACACATGCATCTCTACCTGCCTAGTCAGTGTGGCAGCATTTGTGATGGCTTATCATCCCAGCCAGAAGAGGAATATTCTGTAAAGGAAATAGCTCACTTGTGGAAGAGAATGGGGAAATAACAGGGATGATATGGTAGCTCAGAATGGAGCCATGCTGGTGGATCTTGAACATCTCACTGGGACTGCAGGGGTACTGAGCTCTCATGTTTGAGGCTGCTTATACCAAAGCGCCCCTAGAATGCACTAAGCAGCAGTATGCTCCTTGTGTTGTTAATATTTTATTTGCTAACCAGACATGTTGCTGTTTCTTCCAAGAAGGATTTTTCTAAGTAGGTTAATTGAAAGAAGATCTCTCTTCTCTTCTATATCTCCCCTCCACCCAGCTATACTCTGAGAGGTTCAGAGAGGTTATGGAAATGCTATTCATTAAAATTATATGAAACTGATAAGCATGTGACATGCCTGCTACAAATCAAACCATTTGTTTCCTCTCTTGAAGGTCATGGAGGCAGAGCAGACAAAAACAAGAAGTGAGCTGGTGCACAAGGAAACAGCAGCCAAATACAATGCTGCCATGGGCCGGATGAAACAGCTAGAGAAGAAACTGAAAAGGGCCATCAATAAATCCAAGTACGTGTTTTAGCTGGTGGTGCGTTTACGTGCTAAGCCTACTTGCATGGGGTGCTTCACGCACGTGGCTTTCAGGACTCTGTCTGTGCTGAACTTGCCAGGGGGCTGCACAGATAGTGTAGCTGGTGTCTGACTTGCAGCCCAGCCTACATGGTGACAGAACTTCACACTGGCTAAGAAAGCAACCAGGCTATTGATTAAAAACTTCAAAGGTGCAAGACTACCTCAGAGCTCCATGTCATACGTCAGATTTGTTTGCTTTCCAGAGCCTTGGCAAGTCACGTGAGAGCTATTCTCATGGAAAGGCACACGCTTCAGAGGGCATAGCTAAGAAGCATGTGTGATAAATGATGATAAAATATGTTCAGTGTGTGATTCTCTTCTACTACATAGAAGTCTATGCAAATATGGTGGTCGTCTAGAAAAGCTGCCTTTTGTAGTACTCGCTCACTGCCTCTGAAGAAGCTTTAGGTAATCTCCAACTAATATTTTTTATTTTAATTAATTTCCATTTTCTCTAGTTTGACTAATCCCTCAGTCTAAAAATGACTTTATCAATGTCTGTTACTATTTTGCTCAATACATATACAAGTATTGGTGCTTTCCAAGGAAACTCTGAGCACGTGTTCTCTCTCACGTTGCCACATATCTGTAGCCTGCAGCCATTCCACCTTGTGCTGTGTGTTTCTATGATAAGCTAAGCTAAGCAGGGTGCCAATATTGGATGGGAAACCTCCATAGGTGCTGAAATAAATATTCTGCAGTTCAGTAGATGGCACTCTCTCCTCTAGATCAGAGTGGTGGTAGGGCATTAAGTTGCCAAAAGAACCTTTATTTGAATGGGATGGAAAACGAAGGTCCTGATCACTCAACATTGAGGACCTTTTAATAAGAATAAGGGTGTTTATCCTGCCGCCCTGACCAGCTGTTACCTTGGGTACATTCTGCTACCCTCGATTCACCTTGCAGTGTCAAATGGATATAGCTTCCTCACTTCCTGCCCCAAACTGTTTGTGTAAGGATGCTGTGTCCTGCAACACTCCACATCAGAGCTTTCTATGTCAGTGGTGAGTGGAATGACCCTGCTACATGCCGTGCCAGTTTACAAAGGAGTGCCAAGGCTTAATTAGTTAACACGGCAAAACTTTTTAGAACATCAAACTTTTCATTTTTCTCATGCGAGCTTCATAATTTAAACAGAAGACAATCCCACCAATTTTTATGGGGAATAGGAGTCTACTGTCCAGTTTCTTCCCATGAATTTAGGTAGAGGGGCTGTGAAAAACAGACTTCTTCCCCAGGGAAAAGCTGCTCATATTCTTTATCTGAAAAATGGAAACAAAAATTATTTCATGCATCTCAGCGATATTGAGGCTGAGCTAATGACTCTTCAGAGTGCTAAGATACTATGGCAGTGGTAAACATAAAAAAAAAACCTACATAGAAAATATTATAAGTAAGGCTATATTTTAGTCATGGGTGTTTTTAGTACAAGTCAGGGACAGGTCACGGGCAGTAAACAAAAATTCACAGCTCGTGACCTGTCCGTGTTTTTACTGAAAATACCAGTGAATAAAACTTGCGGGGACTGCCTGAGGGTCCCACGGGTGGCAGGGGTGCTGGCTGCTTGGAGGGGGGGTGGAGCCACATGGCCTGGGACCCATGCTGGGGGAGGTTTGGCGGGGCTGGCTGACAGGCTCCCTACCTGGCTCTGGGCCTCTCTCTCTTCCCCTCCACCCCCAGCAGCAGAGTTTGGGTGTGGGGCATGGGATGGGGTGAGGTGGTCTCTGAGTGGCGCTCACTTGGAGGCTCCCAGGAAGTGGCAACATCCCCCTCACTCAGCTGCTAGGCGGAAGCGTGGCCAGGCAGCCCTGCATGCTGCCTCATCCCAGAGAGCTTGCTTCGCAGCTCCCATTGGCTGGGAATGCTTGTGTGGGGACGAGACTGCCCCAGCAGTGGCCGCTGCACCTGGCGAAGGGGCTGCCTGAGCTGCCCCTAAGCAACGTGCACCGGCCAGTGCAGAAGTCACGGGTCCGTGACAAACTCGCAGCCTTAATTATAAGGCACTGATTTTCTCACACACTAAGAGATGGTGAGGTGCCCCAAGGAATGAGACCAGGAACCAAGCTTGGTTGCTCCCATGCAGTAGAGAGAGAACTGTGACTTGACTGGCTTGCGTTGTTTAGCCTAAAATTAGGGTGGAATCCAGGGCCTCAGGAGAAACCTTCACTTTGAACCAGGCTTGTGTATAGATTCCATATAATGTGTTTGAATTTCAGAGTAGCTTAATCTTCTTCATAAGGCTCAATTATGTGCGGAGGCTAAATGGAAAAAGGACAATGAATTCTTTGTTTTTGGAGCCAGATTGTGAATCCCTGCTTCTAATGGTGGGCAGTTACTGCCATATGAATAGTCGTTAATGGGCCCACCAGTGGAGTAGTGACTTACCTGAGGGTGTAGAGCCGTAGTGCAGTCCTAGATGTTTTTGATAATACAGTAAACAGAGAAGTGTGTTTCACGTGTTACGATAATGGAGCGAGGGCCCTTGAGTTACAAATATCTGTTGTGCACAGTGGGCTGTAGGGGACTCAAAGAGTGTGCGATGCAGCTAAACAAAGAATTAATGACAAATATTGAATTTTGGCTATTAAGTGCAGGTCAAGTTTTATTAAATGAGCTTGAATTATGAGCCAGGTTAACCATATCTACGTGTCTGGTATTTGAAAGCCGGATTTTGGCACCGTTACATTCAATAACACATTGCTCCCCAAGAAACTTCAGTGGAACTGTTTGCAAGTGAGGTGCTACTCAGTACTAGTTGCTATCTCAGAATCTAGCTCACAGTATGGAAATACAGGGTAGTGGTTGAAGTCTTGATTGTATGCGAAGACGTAGCTGACGATTCAACTGCCTGACCTTGACTGGGACAGCTCCTGAAACGTGCGAGCGCTTGGAAGGTCTGTCTCAGTTGAGTAAGATGATTTTATTATTGCCCCGTGTAGCATCAAATTGATGACTCTGTCTTCAAAGCTTTGGAATAGAACTTGCATTCTTGGCTCTGAACTGTGCCTTTTGTATACTTGATATCTGCTGCTGCTATAAATAAAGCAGGAAGCAGCTCAAGTGTAGCATCTTTCTGCTTTGTGACTGAGCAAGGACAAAACCTTGGAGTGTCGTGCAGCTGGAGGGAAAAATGTGCAGATGTTCATCTGACTCCTTCCTGCAGTCTGGAGAGAGACAGGCGTTTTACTTCCAGCGTTCTTAAAAAAACCACCAAAGATCTGTGTATGTGCCCCAAGAATTGTGTTTTAAAAAGAAGAGGAGGGGAAAGGGGGAAACTCTACCCATTTTTAGAGGGTTAAGACACTGATTCTACAAGGTGCTTAGATAAATGCTTAACTTGAAAGCACACTGCTACAGTGTGACTATTTGTGCTTAAAGTTGGGCATGTGCTTAAGTACTTAGCAGAATCAAAGTCTAAAAGATTTGTATTCAGTCAACTCAAGTAATCTGTATTGCTCAAGAATATAACTTTTAGAACAAGGGTCTTGTTAAAAAAAATTGGTGTGTGCAAACAGGCAAGTCTGAGGATTAAATTGCTGGCATAAGACGTAACTGCTTTAATGCTTTGGACCAGAGCCTCTCTCCCACTCCAATCCCCTGGGGTTATCCCAGCAACTGTAACAAATTATTCTTTGTTTTTCCACAGGCCTTATTTTGAACTGAAGGCAAAGTACTATGTACAGCTAGAGGTATGTATTTAATTCAGATCTAGGAATGACTGCTTGTGGTAACATATTTTTTAAATACAATGCAAAGGGCTACTGTAATCACTCTGCATTTCTGTACAAAGTACATTCCATTCCAAACGCTTCATGTTGAGGAATACACTTAAGCCTGTTATTTTTAAAAAAGGTCAAAAAAAGACTCTTTCTACATGTGAAGTTGGCAGGCCCCAAAACCCCATTAGAGCCCTGCTGCTTATTGCTAGAGCTGAGCAAATAATGTGACCAATTTTGCCTCTTTCTGCAGAATCTGAAGTGTGTTAATTTCATTTACTTTCTGGTTTACAGTTCAAGTTGTTTCTTAAGTGTTCGAAGTCACACAATAGTGTTTCTCCTCTGTGATTGGATGAGAGTTCTTACAATCGAGTTTCCAGTAGCAATACTGCAGAAAGCAAACCTGAGTAAGCTTTCTATCAGTGCTCAGATATGAGCTTAAAATTTGTGCTAGGATAATGAGCTAAAGAGGGTGCAAACACATATATACAGTGATTGGTTGGAAAAAGTAGAATATTCACAGAAAAAGGTGGGCAGTATTCACTCATCTCTACCTGTTCTCCATGAAGTGTCTCAAGAGCTGTGATCTGTGGCTAGATTAGCAGGTCATTTCTACTGGTGATAGTAAGGAGGCCAGAAGTGTGTCATGTGCGTGTGTGGAGGCAATGGAGGATGGTGGAGGGATTGCTGAGTACCTGTGGGGCACGCAGGAGAGGGAAACAGCTATATTAGCAATGTTTCTATCTGGCCCAGCAACCAGCTGTGCAGGCACCAGTCTGTAAATGGACCAGTGGGTCCCACGTGCTTCTAAGCCAACTGAGTCTGGTCTCTGTTTTTTAGCTTTGGGATGGAACCCTTGAGCAGACCCAGACTCAGCCCTCATCTAGGGCCCTTCTTTGGGATGTGGGACACAGCCATCTGGCTCCTCTAAACCCTGAAATCAGCTTCTGAGCTGTTCAGGGTGCCCCCTTGTCACTTACACGTGCTCACCCAGAGCTCCATCTAGGCAGTGAGCCCAAATTTAACCCCTTCTGGGACAGGGTGGCAGGAAAGCAAGGGACACAGGCTCAGCAAAGGAATTGTTTTTAACCACAGAATACTGGAGCGCACTTCCTCCCCTAGTCCGAGCTCCCCCTTCCTGTAAGTCTGTGGTTCGTCAGCAGTTCAGGCTGGGCAGAATCCCTTCTGTCCCCTCTCTCCCGCACGTTGTCCTTCTGTGTAGCGATGGTCAGTCCCCTTCTGCACAGAGAAGAGCCTTGCTGAGTAACCCCATTGCCCCTGTGCCAGCTGCTCAAACTGAGAAGCTACAGACACCTTCTCTCCCCACCCCCCCAGTCATGAGCCCCTGTGCAAAGAAACCATAGTTCCATGGGAGTAGGGCTAGTGGTTGAAAGACAGCAAAGTTGGTGGCCATCGATTGCTCTCTTGATGGTGTCTTGATGATAGTTCTTCAGCTCGGTGTTGTCCAGTGTCTTTCACAGAGGCAGGGCACATCATGTTCATGGCAGGCACATGGAGAAGTTAGATAAAAACAGAAGTGCTCTTGCAGGAAGGTTGCTACGTAACTCTACTTCATTTCTTACTATTCAGAACAATAATGTACAAGAGTCAAAACCAGAGAGTGACAAGCCAGGCGGCTCCCTAAAACAGAGGCACAACTCACCCTCCCCTTACTCTAGGCTGTCTATTCAGACTGATCACATGCTTTCCTACGGAACCCTCTAGCCTGCAAGCAGGAGCAGGAATCCCCTGAAAATTAAAGTGACAAGTTGTGATATTTACCCCAGGGCAGCTGTCGAAAATGCAGTACAGTAGGCTGTGCTCAGGCAAGTTGTTTTGTGTTCAACATATAATACAAAATGGAGTTCATAAATTGATACTGTCCTATCCTACCTGTCACAAGCTGTATTTATTTTTAGTCTTTGTTGTACTCCTTAACACCAGTCTTCTCTCCTAGCTGTGGAGTGGGGTTTGTGCCTGGAGGGGGGAAGGGCAGTTAAAGCTGCACACTACAATATTCAAGGCTTTGAAGCTTGCTGCCCCCTGGGTCTGAACTCAGGCGTGCAGTTTTAGTGACCAGGAAGTGATGAGTTAGTTCTGTTTCTACCCAGAAAACCACCTGCATCTGTTTGGAGCCAAGTGAGCAGTTCAGCCTTTCCTATTCCCTTATCCTGCAGGGGGAGAGGCAAGGACTGTTAACATTCATGCTGACAGCTAGTGAATTGCTGAGGGTATATGCGATAGCTCCGCTCAGGCACATTCAGATTTAGGCATTTGTTCCAACATGTGGCAGTAATGCCTCAAATTGCTCCAGAGCCCAGTCTAGGTGATCAGGAACTGGAGACCTGTCCCAAATAGTTTTCTGCTAGTTGTGTATGTCCATTCACTTCAATAAATGATCAGAATAAACAGAGTCTGTTATTAAGCACTTTCATTAGCTCTTCATCTTAACATGGATCATCCTGCCCTCCACTAATAGAGGCTTATGCGCCATTCCTGGCTATGTGACAGAGAATCCTTTCCAATGCACTGGAGTATTCAGTCAAAGTGGAACACCACAATTGTTTGTTTTTTTCCCCACATATCCCCTCACAACTTCCCTGGCTTGTTGCATAATCGGGATACTTTTCAACTAAAACCCCTCTCATCATCTGTGCACCAAAATTATTAGTTACATTTTAACCTATACACTCAAATTATTTAAGTATACCTAGCTCTAATATACTACTTTTCATTGGTAGATCTCAAAGCACTTTACAAAGGATCCCCATTATGCCCATTTTACAGATGAGGAACTGAGGCACAGAACAGTGGCAGAGCCAGGAATAGAAGTCACCTGCATCCTAGTCCATTGCTCTATCAACTAGGCCATGTTGCCTGCTTAACTGGGGAAATTAAGCCCCCTTTTCCCTCCTTACATAATGAGAATTTATTTGAAATCCGTAATGGTTTAAAGAAACCCCATCTGCCTTCCTCGTTAGCAATTCAAGAAGACTGTGGATGACCTGCAGGCAAAGCTGGCCCTAGCCAAGGGAGAGTACAAAACAGCTTTGAAAAACCTGGAGATGATCTCAGACGAGATTCACGAGAGGAGACGGTCTTCTGCCATGGGACCCCGGGGATGTGGTGTGGGTGCGGAAGGCAGTAACACCTCATTGGAAGATCTTTCAGCATGTAAACTGGAGTCAGACTCCATCTCCAGTAAGTATAAAGTTGTGTGTTCAGAAATTCCCATGGGCAAGTGTCCTATACGGGGATTGGGGGCTGAAATGAAGGACCTTGTTTGTATCGTACAGCTGGTGATTAGTCAGATACTTTACAACTTCAGTTAACTGAGTTACACCTTCTGTTAACCCCACAATTTACCATGCACTTGAGAATTCCCTTCTCAGGGGAAATAGAGAAGAATGGTCAATCAATGGCTATTAGCCAGGAAGGGCAGGGATGGTGTCCCTAGCCTCTGCCAGAAGCTGGGAATGGGCAGCGGGGGATGGATCACTTGGTGATTACCTGTTCTGTTAATTCCCTCTGGAACACCTGGTATTGGCCACTGTTGGAAGACAGGATACTGGGCTAGATAGACCTTTGGTATGACCCAATATGGCTGTTCTTATGTGTGCATAAACCTTTGGCAACGTAGGCCCCAATCCTGCAGTGACCAAAGACTGGAAACGTTAGCTTTAACAGGATTTACTGTAATGCACAAAATAGAACAACTCTTACTGATTTATTGCCCCCCGTGCCGCCCTCTCCCACCCCCACAACAAGGAGTCTGTGGCTTACTTCAGCCTGCACTCTTGCGATGGTTAATGCTAATAGTCATTTTGCACACACAATGAGCGAGGAGATAGATTTTATGCTGCTTAGTGATCCCTGTGCCAAGGGAGATTCTAGTGCAATGGCTTTCAATGTATTTACCATTGTGGGCATCCAATACTACCTGTATGGCCTTGAGAATGTCACATGGGCTGCAGCTGTGTGGTGATTGGGCCGTGGGTTGAGAACCACTGTTCTAGTGAGTCCTGTTGGATTTTAGCTGCATAAGCACTAAGATAACATGCAGTAACTGAGCTCCCACCTTCTGCCACATCTGGCTTTGAAGTATTACTTCAGATAAATATTGACAAGCCCCAGTCAGGTACCCCATTGTGATGGGTACAGTACACTTAGTACAGAGAGAGTCACTGTCCCAAACTGCTCTGTCTAGCTTACAACAGACTATAACAGGTGGACAAGAATACAAGACACACAACTGGGAAGGATAGACTTGTTTTTATTTGTACTATCTTAACACAATGAGGAGTTGTTGTTGTTAAGTATTGGATGGTACATCACGTTAGCTTGTTTCTCCCAAAAGCGTCTCAAGAAATGGGAATATTTCCCCCTCACCCAAGGCCTGCTAATGAGATGCAATGTTAATAGACTACAGAGAAATAGTGAAACTCTGTGTAAATGCAGCCTGTAAGATAGCAATGTACATCCTGCTGATGGAAAAGCAAACAACTGAAATTGCATGTAAAAACTGCTTTGTGGAAATGGGAAGGCTAACTGGAATTCCCCTTCAACGTTCCAGTGGCTTCTGAAGTGTTTGAGGATGACAACTGCAGCAGTTTTGTGTCAGAAGAAGATTCTGAGATCCAGTCAGTGTCCAGTTTCAGTTCTGGTCCTACAAGTCCCTATGAGATGCCCACTCAGTTTCCTCCAGCAACACGACCTGGAAGCCTGGATCTACCTAGTCCTGTCTCCCTGTCTGAATTTGGGATGGTGTTTCCTGTACTAGGTCCTCGAAGTGAATGCAGTGGGGCATCATCGCCTGAATGTGAAGTTGAAAGAGGTAAGCAGAGCTGGATTAGCCCAGGACCATTTTATTATGCAGCTTTATAAAGGAACAGAAGAACTTGCTCAGCTCCTCCAGGGAGGCTGTGCTGATTGGGTTCAGACACATTATCTGCTCTCTGGATGCTTGGGGAGTGGTGCCAGAGCCACCTTCATCCCGCAGTATTACTGCCCTTTGAAAACTGAGTTATTCATTCCCTAAAATGAGAGGTTCCCCAGTTTCACTCCTGCCTGAACCCATGTTCTATACAGCAATGATGTTAGCAGCATAAGTAACTAACTGATACATCAGTTGCTGCCTTCCAATATTTGGATTCTGATATTACATTATTTGAAGGATAAGCGCTGAGCTGCTTTTTGGGCGGAGGGGGAGGAAATGATGTCCTGCTTGAGAAAAATCCTGATTCCCAATAGTTCTGATCAAATAGGTGCCAATGGAGAAACTGAGCTTAGAGGATTAATCACTCTCCTATAGAAGTCTGTCAGTCATTGCATTTGGTGATTCAGGGCACAAGACAAAACTTAGCTTGGAAGGCCAACATCCATTATTTTAAGGCCTTGTCCACACTAAAGGGAAAAGTCGGTCTAAGCTATGCAATTTGAGTTACAGTAACTCCTTGCTTAATGTTGCATTTTTCAGGAACATAACTACAACTTTAAGTGAAATGTTAAACAAATCCAATTTCCCCATAAGAAGTAATGTAAATAGAGGGGTTAGGTTCCAGGGAATTTTTTTTCACCAGACAAACTATATATTGTATAGATACACACAGTATATGTTTTAAACAAACAATTTAATACTGTTCACAGCTATGATGATTGTGAAGCTTTGTTGAGGTGGTGAAGTTAGAGGGTGGGATATTTCCAAGGGAATGCCTTGCTGCTAAATCATGAACTATTACTCAACTGAGCCCTCAAGGGTTAACACATTGTTGTTAATGTAGCCTCACACTCTACAAGGTAGCATGAACACGAGGGAGGGGACACAGCATAGCAGACAGACACACACCTTGTGTGGGAGGGGGAGAGAGAGAGAGATGCACACTGCCCCTTTAAGTGCATTGTCTTTTTAAGTGGATCAGCTGTTGCCCCAAGCTTTCTCTGTCTGTGTCCCCTCCCTCCTCTATATGGAGAAGGGTTAAGCAGGGTGCAGGAGCAGGAAGGAGGGGGACACCTTGACATTAGCCCCCTCCTTCCCCCCCCCTGCACAGCAAGCAGGAGTCTCTTGGAGCAGCTCCAAGGCAGAGGGCAGGAGCAGCACATGGCAGTGGGGGGGGGACAACTGAACTGCCCAGCAATTGCTAGCCTGCTGGGTGGCTGCAGTGCAGGAAACTTAGGGGAGCGGGGAGCTGATGGGGCAGGGGAAGGGGACTGCCAGTCCACCCTGGTTACAAACCCCCACCAGCTAGCTGCAACGCACTTCTCTTCCTGCAAGCAGTGGACAAAGCAGGCGGCTGTCAAATGATGTTATAAGGGAGCATTGCACAACTTTAAACGAGCGTATTCCCTAACTGATCAGCAACGTAACAACGAAACGTTAACTGGGACAACTTTAAGTGAGGAGTTGCATTGATTTGAGTTATGCTATTCACATACAGTATCTTAGATCTACTTACTGTGGGGTCCACACTATGTGATGTCGATGGGAGATGCTCTCCTGTTGATTCCCCATAGTCCTCTTGATCAGGAGTCGAAGGGAGAGCGATTAGCAGTCGGTTCAGCAGGTCTTCACTAGACCTGCTAAATCGACTGCTGATGCATAGATTGCCGCAGTGTCAATCCTCCAGTAAGTGTAGATGAGCCCAAAGTATATTACTACTTGTCCTAGGTTCTTAAATACTTTGGCGAAGGAAGCTGTCCGAGTGCCCACTTGACCAATATAGCATTCTAAGACTTAAGGTTCAATAATATTTTAATTGTGTCTTTGCAGGGGATAGGGCAGAAGGAGCTGAGAACAAGATGAGCAACAAAGTGAACAAAACTAGGAGCAGTAGTGGCAACTCCACTGAGGGTCTGGCTTTAGATAACCGAATGAAGCAGCTTTCACTCCAGTGCATGGAAGTCAAAGACGGGATCATTGTGGACAGAAAAGCTGTACAAATTGGCTGAGTCCTCCTGCTGCTCTGGTTACTGGGAGTATAAATATACATGAACTTCAAAATGTCTGAAGAACATTGTGCCAATAACTATTTAATATATGCCAAATCTTAAGCGTTTACTCTACAAATTTAAAACTGCACTAAAGAAGTTTAATTGATGTTGAGGGCTGAAGTTTTTTTCAGTAAAATCTTTGTAGGACAGACAAGTTGTCAAATGTGTAAGTTGTGCTCGCTGTATTTCACAGCCTTTGTAAACTGTTTTGTAGCAGCCTGGCTGAAGCAATAACTAGCATTGTTCCTGTATAAACACATGCCAGTAGGGGTGTGAAATCCAAGCCAAATGCTTGTGGTAAGCAGTTTGGCTTCAGTTTTGTAGAATGAGATGCACTTTAGATACAGTGGATCTCTGAAGTGGAATTGGCATATCCTTTAAACAGCCGTTATTTGTCTGTTATTTCAAACTGTAGAAGTATTTTGTATACAAGGCAGCTGTTGCATGTGAGAGTCTGGAAGTCTTCGGTCTGCCTCCAGTGCTCATGAGGAAGCTAGTCATGACCTAAAGTATTGGCCCGAGAGGGTGGCAGAAATGTGGCAGCATTGCTCAATAGTTGTGTGCTCTTTCTAGCCCCCTACTTTTTGGGATGGGGTGTGTGTGACTTTTCCAGGGTGAATCCAGTGCCAAAATGACAGATTTAACTTGTTTCTAAGAATCTGAGTATCCTTTTTCAGCACCTTAAGTGTTGTTACTGTAAAACGGCATGAACCGGTGTGTGCCAGAGAGAAGAAGTTATAGATCTCGACCTGCCGAATATTAGAAGCTTGTCCTTAAGATACGCATGAAGAAAAGGAGTTGCTAATGTGGACTGATGTGTTAATTTCTCTGTAGGTTGTAACGTGTGGGGTTTTAGAACTGTTTAAGGGACTTACAATTTTAGTATCCCCTAGAGAAACTGTTCACTAAAAGGGAATGGGGGCATGTTTTGGCAGCAGCTGTTAGGCAGTAGTGGTGTCTGGTAGTTATGCTAATAAGTGGTAGCAAAAATCCTTGGACTTCTGAGTTTTGGTTCTATATCTAAAGCATTCAGTTTTTTGTTGTTAATTGGATGGGAATTTAGCATCACCCAAAGTATTTTCTATTCCATGTTTTGCAGTCCTGGTGTATTTTGTCCTGCCCCTTGGCTTGTGTATCTATTCTCAAAGTAAATGTAAAATTCTTCACACTACAGTAAACATTTTGGTTTTCCACATTTTATTTTGTGTTGTTCAGTATCAGTGTATTTGAAGTACTAAATATTTCAGTAGCTATTCTAAACGTAGTTCCATAGTAAAATCATAGTCTGATATTTAAACCTCTTTACAACTAAAATGGGCACATGGTCCACATTCACTCAATGAAATCATCACCTCTTGCCATTCTAATGCCAAATGCACTGGCAATTACTGAAATGAAAACGGAGGCTTAATGCAGTTCCAGAATCGTGTACTGGAGAATACCCAAATCTGGGATGGTCAATTTTCAAACAAGCCCAACACTGGGAACACCCTGCAGTATATGGACAAGTATTGTCTCATTACAGCGTTGTAACTAGATTTATATTCATGACTCATTTGGTATTATGGATTTCCTATGACCAAAGATTCGCCAACTTTGTATACAGGGTTGCCTTTTTTGAAAGCTCATTTAGTGTACAGCAGAGGAAGGTCTTGTATGTTGTCTAACGCTTGTGTGCTTCATTTCACTATGGAAAGCTGTAACAAAGCAAGGCAAAGTCATGGGGAAGGAAGCCTGTTCTCAGAATGGCGATTCAGTGTGTTACAGCTACTGATCATTTGAACAGAGATGGGCATTCAGTGATCTGGAACTTGCAGAACAAAGGTTTAACCCCTAGATCATTAGCCTCTTTGAGCTAGACCAATACTTAAGAAGAAGTGTTTATATCCCCCGTTTATGAAGTAACAAATACTTTGGGAAACATGGATAGACCGTAGCTTAAATAAAATACAGAAGTGTCTCTTAATAAAACTGCGTGTTTTCACCTAATCTTTGTAGCTAAACCAATTGTCTATTCTGCCTCTAGTTAGGTAAGCAACCAAGCAATTAAGTGCTGAGTGCCTACTTTTGCAGATATGCCAACTCTCAGTGCACTTGTTTCCTACTTCCCTTGGCATCAAATCCTTCCTCCTATTAAAAGGTAAGTTACTACTTAAAGATCCAAAACACCTGCACTCTTGGAAAGTTTACTTGTTTGTGCACCACAGGTCACCAAAACAAAGTGTTCCTTATTAACCAGTGTACCTCCATGAAACTTCTAGGCAGATTCCAGTAGGGTGAGACATTACTAGCAGAAAGTATGCTAAGAGGTGATGTGGCCCAAGAAACTAAGAGCTGGTACCCTGCAAACTTACAGCAGAAGGGCAAACTACATTTTAAAGAGTAAATATGTGGAAGGGCCTCTTCCTCTGGACACCTCAGCATTCAGTAGCTAACTGTACAATTGAAGTGTATGTGCATAGTTTGTTGTGTTCAGGCAGGCTTTGGAGAGCACACAGACACCAGTAGAAATGAAAAGCAGTTTCATAAATAATTGCTCAAATTTTATTTTTAAACTTTTTATAAATGCCAATTCTGTATAGCAAATGCATATTGACAAATGAATACGAATAGAATATTACCATGAAATACCAAAGGAGCAAGTTCTCTCGAGTTACTTTTCATTAGACTGCCCAAAAATCCTTTCATTTACTATTACACTAGCTGGCAGTGTGGTGCTGAAAGTATAAAAATAAGCCTTTGACATTTAAAGAATGTTTGGTAACGAGTTAGCAGCCTTGAAGTGAGATGCAAAGTAAACGGCTTTACCAAAGAGTGGTGAATTGATGGCTTATCACCTTTTAAGCTTCATTATACTTTTGGTAATATGCACTGAAAACTGGTACTCGGTGAATTTTTTTTTTTAAATCTTAATTTTTTTCATAGGCTGTTCAACATGTTTCTGAAAGCCTTCTATATGTGGCATGTTCACCTTCAGGTACAGAAGCCTTAGGTATTTCTGCTGTACAAAATACGCATAGACACAATTTTGTCAGACTGCGTAAAAATGTTTAAAATTAACATTTTTCTATGTGTAGGAGAAGTCTAACTTCTAATGGAGTCTCTCAGCTTTACTGTGTTTTAGAACCACATGGATGCTGCTAGTACTCCCACTGAAAGGTAGCTATGTGGATTAAGTCTGTCTTTCTGAATTCTGACGGATTAAGTAAAACAAATGATTAACCTAATGGCTTTTTAAAAAACAGAAGGCCCAATTCTGGGCCCTAAGGAGGTAAATAAAGCATGATGTCCTCAGCAGCTCTGAGGTAGGATTCACTAGCAAACTATGTAGCATCTACAGTGCCTAAAGTGAAGGATATGTCAAAAATCCTTTTGAAGGATACTGAAAACAGCTCTTTGTAAGTATCCTTCCTCTCAGCGTGTGCAACCCAGTAAACAGTTATTCCTCCTCTTAAAGGATCAAAGTAAGTATCCTTCCTTTTATTTAAAGACATTTCTAGGCCAATTCGTTTGCATCTGGTGACTTATGATCCTTGTATACACAATTCCTTAGCTGTAGCACCTTCAGTGTGTATTAGAGTAGTTTCAATCACCAGCTAGCTAAGGGCAGTACATACTTACAATGTGGATCTTTGTAGTTCTGTGCTTTAAAACAAGTTTGAGTTGATACAGTTGCATACAGAAGGGAAGTAGGAGTCTTATATTTGACTGTTTGTTGGAAACATAGCAAAATAGCTAATTACAGTGTGCAAATTCCTGCCCAGAGTGTCTGATCCATCATTGTGTAGTAAGAAACTTTGACAAAGAGATATACTGATGTCTGTAAAAAGTTGCTTGCAGTCAGTCTCCCATCTCTTCTATAAGTGTTAGAATGGAGCATTCCAGAAGGATTACCTCAATGTCTACAAATATTTTTAATCCTAACGATCAGAATCTCTGAATGGCAGTGGTGGAGATTTAGCTGAGCAGTTTTGTTTTCCTGGTTGTGCAATAGGGTCATTTCCCAATAACCTTTTTACATCTGATAAATCTCTCGAACTAGATTAATATGCAATAGTCGGATTGCTTTTATTATTAGTTTTGTAATCTGCTGCTTTTCCTCTTTTAATGATATTCTTTAAATGAAGTGTAAAAAGCATATCCTTCGGGCATAAAGCTAAGGCTGGCATGCACAAAAGGTAGCATATACATCTGTGATGCTGTCTGAGGTTCTATGACTGAAAATTTCCTTCTCATGCTAAGGTGCTCCATGCCCCAGATAAGTAGGGCGATGTAAAATGGT
The DNA here is from genome assembly GCF_025201925.1 of Gopherus flavomarginatus. NCBI lineage: Eukaryota > Metazoa > Chordata > Testudines > Testudinidae > Gopherus > Gopherus flavomarginatus. The sequence continues at coordinate 80,458,893 of NC_066618.1, forward strand.
TCTAAACTGTCAGAACACCAAGACTGCAATATTTTAAGGATATAACTGACTTTCATATTCTGCATACCTGGCCTCAAATATTAATGGGATCTGGACAGTCAAATAGGAAGGCTTTGTTTTTGTAGCACAGCTGTAAATGCCTGCAGTGTACCAATCTACCCTTTTGTATTCTCTGAGAGGCACAGCTTGCCCTGGCATCAGGGACAGTTATAAATTTGTAATCTGCATAGAGATTGAAGATTGTTCCTTTATTTAATCTATACTAAATTCTGTGATCTAGTGGCTGGAAGCTGAAACTCACTTGTACAATTTCAAGTCAAATTACTGCTATAAAAGCCAGTGAATTAGCTTGGTGGTAATCAGGGGGAAAAACTGACTTCCTGTACAGTATCAGCCAAAAGAGAATGACGTAACAGGTGATTTGGGCAAGTCAACTTGCTTAATTCCCTGTCAGCATCCCCTGTACAGAGTTTTGAAGAAATAGGACTTTAGCCAATATTATTTAAACGTGCAAACAGCAGCAGGTGGAGCAACATCCACAATTCAGGCCCCTTAACTGTTTCTGGCCTGTGAATGGAGCAAGTGACCTAAACTGTAGCTGCAGGCCTTTGCACATGCACAATAAGGGCTGGTTTAAGCCTGAGCTGAAATCTTCCCCTACAACATATTTTAAACTGGACATACAGCTCTGTAGCTGAACAGCTGTCCTTAGTGCATATAAAGACCAACTTACTGCAGTTGGACATCATTTAGGCTATATCCTCAAACTCCATCCTCTCCCCCCCAATCTGCAGTGGGACAGCTCTTAGATCAATGCTTTTGTCCTACAATACAACTTTTTATCTTAACTTCCTTACCAAGAAGCTAAGCAGTGAGTTAGTTAATTGGCATTAATGCAGTTCTTAACCCAGCTGATCTTTCAGAGAACTGCACTTAAGGCACATCTTAATGTTTTTTTTCCAAACTATTTTCTCCTCAGAGCTGCTGTCTAACCAGAGAAGAACAAATAAAGAAGTGTACCTGTGCTATTAAGCTGCTAGATACATTTGCAGCAGTAAACTTTAGTGGGAGACAATCTTACTGCTTAATCTCCCCAAACTTGTGCACTGGTGCTCTTTTGGGGAAAAAACACCCAAAGTTGCCAGTGGGGTGGGTGGGTTGGTTGGTTGTTTTGAGGCTTGCTCCCCTCAATGTCAATGTTTTACCAGTGACTACAGTAGAAGTAGGGTCAAATGCTGTGGCTAGGATTGCCAGTTTCAGCTGGATGTAGTCCTAGTGGTTTCAACACATGACAAGATTAATGCCTGAGGACTGCAGGACAATCCTGGACAGTTAGCACCCCTAGCTGCAGATTTAGGGTCTCTTCTTGGCTGGTTACAGCTTAAGAAGGTTCCTTCTCTAACTGAATGCTGCCTTCCACAGTCTTCTGTCGGGGGGGCTGTAATGCCAGTGCTGGAGATGTGTGGTTTATTAGAGAGAAGGGAGTAGCCTCTTATTTCGACCATCGTAACCCCCTGCTCATACAGAAATGAGCTAGCACCTAAATGACAATTTTGTTGAAGCTGATCAACAGCTCCTGCAGCTAACTTATTCAACTACTGAAGCAGAATACAGGTATGTTATACTGTTTGTACAGTGTGCTCCGTGGAGTGGCTCTTATCAGAGAGGGCCAGTATAAACAACTCTGCTTTAACATCCAGAACAGCAGCCCCTGGCTTTTACTTCATTCCTCTAAAGCAGGGGTTCTCAAATTTTTGTACTGGTGACCCCTTTCACAGAGCAAGCCTCTGCGTGACCTCCCCTTTTAAATTAAGAACACTTCTTTACATATTGAACACTATTATAAATGCTGGAGGCAAAGTGGGGTTTGGGGGTAGAGGCTGACAGCTTATGACTCCCTGAGGGGTCCTGACCCCAGTTTGAGAACCCCTATGCTAAACACACACAGTACACACCACCTCTTCCTTTTTCTCTACAATGTTTACTGTAAAAGTTAAGCAAGGATTGTTAGAACTAAGCTACCTTGTATGTTGGGAGAGGAAAGACTTTTCAAAACTTGATGAGGTATAAGGTGCCAAACTGCAGTAAGCTAAGGCCTGCCATTCGTTAATCAAGATTTACATTCAAGCATTTCACGCAAAAATTTACCATCAATCAGAATTTCTGAAGTGTTCTCTCACTTTCATGGTTGCACAGCAAAAAGCATGAGCAAACTCTGAAGTGGCTAATGCAGTGAGATTGGTGGCCCAAGCCCTGGGCTGTTACTTTTTCCAAGTAGAGTAGGGTTTTATGATCTTGTGTCAATGGTTGAGAGATGTATTTCCCCAGTTCTTTCAGGAGATAGCATTGCGCTAGCTCTTGACTTCTTCCCTAGAGAGTAATGTAGAGACTCGCCCCCTTATTGCAGTTGTGATGTCTTAAGAGGGCTAGTGCTATTAAAGTCCAAGAAGAAAGGACCCTCTTGCTGAGGCAGGAAGGTGCTGGGAACAACATTGTAAACTCCAGCTGGGACATTCTCCACCTCCATGTAGCAAAATCCACATCTGATTAAAAAAATACAATGCCAGCTTAAGAAGGTGTATTTAAAGGAGAAAGGAAAAGTGTATCTATGATCAAATTGAGCATTACCTGTAGTCACCACTGTTCTTCTTCTGAAAGCCAGAGGGACCAGGATCTCCTACTGTAGAGACTGTGACAAGTTCAAACCCCACACTGTACTGCCTGCATGTAAAGAAAGATTTCATTACCCTTGTTTTAAATGTCAATACAAGATTTACCAAATTAAAAAGTTGAGCTGTAACTGGAAGACATCTGCAAGCAACTAGCACATCTGCAAGTTATTTCTCTTCTTAATTAGAGCAAGGCTATTTTTGCCACTTAACTACACTTGTCAGCACTTACTAAATTTGTCTCTGCAAGCTTCTGAATGTATTTGGCTGCAAAAAAGGTTTCAGCTCAAGAAGTGAAATAGGTGGGAGATGCCAGTTGTGCTGCACACGTCCACTACGCTAAGGGGGTTAAGCTTGTGGTTGTATAGATCAGTACAGGTACTGAATAGCAGAGACCACAGAACAAAGTAAAAGTTACATGGGTCCAGATTTCACTGACTTCCATGGAATTTCCCCCAAGTTCCTCTATAACTGAGGAAAAGTTGGCTCCACGCACATCAGAGGAGGTGCATGCCCCTTCCCATTCAACATGGAATCAAATCCCAAGGAGCAGAGGTGCCAGAAGGGAAGTGTCAAGTTATTGTTGCAGCAGCAGGCTAGTGACAGGTAAGTAACCTAGTCTTGCCTACATGAAACTGCTTCTACAGATCCTCCAAGTGTTGCTTACATACCCTGAGGAAGCATGAATGAGTGCTTTGCCAAAACCAACACCTACCTACTTATACTGCTCAGTGACCAGACCCTCTAGTGTCAGTTAGGAATGACGTAGTGGGGCTCTGCTAGAAAGTGACAGTGGGGGCCAGGCTTGCCACTCACTGCTTCACCTGTTACTGAGTGAAGACATGAACAGTCTTTCTGATGGGATTTTAGGCAGAGGCCCTAACATGACCATGCACTGTCACTGGACTTGCACTGGTTGTAGCCTCAGTGTCTACATTAGTCTGCCTTCCCAAATTCCTCCTACGGTTTTAACTGCAGAGGTTGTTCTTAGGAAGTGGAGTGGAGTGCAGCAGGGGTGGTGCACAATTACCAATTGGTACCTCAGAGGTGAGTGCATTTCACTGATGGGCAAATGCCCCACGCATGCTTAATAAAATACTTTGGGGGGCTTTCAGGATGAATGGTGCTCTAGTGCTATACACATGCCTCCCTCAATACATGCTGCTATTCGGCTATAGCACAACCATGCTATTTAACTGCATGCAGCTCAATGTTGGTGACCGTGTGGAGTGGAACAGCCTTAAAATATGAGCTGTAGCTTGCCATCCTGAGAGAGCACATCTTCTGTTACACCTTTGGGGTGGGGTGAGGTGAGGTGAGGTGAGGTTCTCCTGCATGTTGACTCTGCTGCAGGGCTGAAGGGGCCATGCCAGGGCAAGGAAGGGCCCCTGTGTCCTGCTATGCAAGGTGCAGCTGGGGGCTGACCCCTAGCCAGCAGCCAGAAAGAGAATTATGGCATATGAGGAGAATTCAAGAGGGGAAATAGGAGTTATCCTTTACATTAAAAATGATTCATTGTTTAACAGCTGGGTGAAGAGTGGAAGCTGTTTGAAAATCTTGAGAAAAGGGAAAACGCCATAATGAGGTTTGGTTCAGCTGGAAATTAAGTGGCCTTTAAAGTTCAAGTTTGATATGACAAGTTTTAAAAAAAAAGCTTACCCTTGATCTGTCTCTTGTTCTAACTGTACTGATACACAACATTTATTCTTCACAAACCTTGGTCCTCTTAATTCAATTAGCAATGGCCCAGTCTTCTCCAGCTGAAATTGGTAAATGGGGTTGTTTTTGTAGGAGTCTCTGAAGTTTCCACAGCCTCCAGCACTATGACCTTTCCACTGCCCATTAACCTGACAAGAAACAAAACAGATGGTGCCCTATTTATTACAGGCACATGTTGCTTTCTCTCTCTAGTTTCAATACAGAGAAATTAAAAAAAAAAAAGTCCTGGATTCTTCTCACTTCAATTGACTACGTATGTGACTCCACTGATTTCAGTAGTTACTCCTGATTTATACTAGCATAGCCAAGATCCGATTTTTTTTTTACATAGTGCCTTCCACTTCAACAAATATTAAAGCTATTTAGATTAAAGCCTCAGATCCCTTCTCATTTGGATTAAACAATTCAGTATCCAAATTTTCCTTGATCATATTCAGGCCACTTACCTTTGAGTTCTAACAATCCAGAAAGAGCAAGAGTTTCTGGGTATAGATGAACAAAATGAAGCTCGCAAGTTATTCTAACTCTCACTACTGTAGAGGTTGCACAATACAGACGTTCTAAGTCAAGGCATACATTTGTGTTTCATCAAGAGGCTCACTTTGCATGGAAAATACCCAACAAAATAATGTGAAATTAACTAATACAAAATTATATAAAAACTCCAGAGACAGAGAGGGGCCTTCTTTCTAAACGTCAGGAATTTTAAACGCCCATAGCAGATTAACAAGCACTGATTTATGGAAGAAAATCCAATTTCTTACCCGTTTGGAGATGGTGTATGGAGTAGGAATCTTGGAAAAAGTAAACTTGCATACTGAATACACCTACATTATGGAAGGAGAATTCAGTCACACATATCAACCAAGCATTTACATTATGAAACCATCACAAAATACCATTATGGGCAAAATGTGGCTTTATGTGCACAGCAGCTTTGGAGATCTTGAGTCCCCATCTGCCTCCAGTAGGTAAAAGATGCAGACTGACATCAGCTAATTCATACAAGATAATGCGCTATCCAAAAAAAAAAAAAAAAAAAAAAAAAAGAGAGAACATTCCCTATTCCCCTTCCTTGCACTGGGGGAAAAAAAACACAACAGATCCTTCAAACATTATTAACAGTTGGAGGGCACAGAGTATAACCAGAATCGTGGGCACCCGTACTCCTTTCAATCATTAAACCCTAGTCCCCTCACCAAAGCAAACTGTGAATACCTGAAGTGGTGCTTTAATTTGCTCTCGGATACTTAGCACAGTGCATGCTCCCCTAAAGCTCCAGCTAGCTGCTCCATGTGTTTAGTGTAGAGCAGAGGGACATCAAGCAGGTTACGTATGGACAGGAAAAGGCTGGTGATATTAAATGAGAACCAGAAGCACTTTCTGCCCAGTGAGTACTGGGAAGCAGCAGATACCACCCACAATAACATGCCCTTCAAAGTTTGTGTATTTGATATGTAAAGTCACCATGGGGTGACTGGGGCTACAGTGCTTGGGCTCCAACCATTATCCTCCACTGCCCTACTTTCCCCAGAATGCTTTTGGGTGGGGATTGAGATTAATATTTGAGTAGTGAAATAAGGGGCAGTTGTTTGTTCTGAACTGTGTCCTCCTCATACAATACTTGGTTGAGAACGCAGCTCCTCTCATTGTTTGTGAGCAGTCTAGTCATTTTAAATGCAGAGCTCAACACAGGTGCAACACAGTAGCAGTAGAGTCCTCAGTTTCCACCACTGCTTGTCAAAGCGGCCTGTAGTGAAGTCCAGTAAGCCAGCGGTGCACTGGGGAAGCATGACTGAACTGCATCCAATTCCGTATCACACTTTTATAGTGTAAAGAATGTAGGGGGAGAGGGTATGAACTGTCTTATTTTCTGTAGTGACAAAGGAAACGCGTTAACACATTAGCATGCATTTGTCAGTTACAGGATGACGACTGTGTATGGAGGATTTAGAGAAGAAAACACTTTAAACCATCTTTACTGAAATATGTGGTGGATGAAGGCTGGGTAGTGCAATGAGAAGCTAGTGCTAGAGCCTTTTACCATAAAGCAGATGCTCAATTTTAGCAGAGGAAATAAAACAAAAATACTTTCATCTTTTTAACCTAGTCTAATTATAAAATTATGCTCGAGAGGGCTTCTGGACTGCGGTAATGTAACAAAGCACTGCAAGCGAGAACTGACTCTCTATTGCCCCCACTAGATGGAAATCCATATATGGGTATGTCTACACAGCAGCTGGAGATGAGAGTCCCAGCCCAGGAAGATACACACATTATAGCTCAGCTAACATTAAAAATAGCAGTGTGGCCAGAGAGGTGGGCAGTGGCTCACGTTAGCCACCTGCATATAGTCCCACCTGACCCCCTGGGTATGTTCTCGGGCAGCTAGCCTGAGCTGCTGCCTGTGCCATCAGGGCCACTCGGCTATTTTTAGCACCTTAGCCCAAGCTGAGCTAGTGTCTATTGAGCTGGGAATCACACCCCCTAGCGGCCCTATAGACATGCACGAAAGCACCTACACAGTGCTCCCCTTTCTCCTGTGCGTCCCATCCATGATTCACATCTTCCCCCGGCCCCTTCCAAAAACACAACTATCGTCATCTAAAAATAACTACTTTGAATATAGGGCAATCAACTTAAAAAAATCTGAAAACCATCCCAATGGGGAGGATTTTCTCTTTGCTATGTTTTCCCACTGGATTCAATACTCAGCTTATAATATAATTGTAGTTTCTCTATAGTACATACCCTGACAGTATAGTGGATCGTGTTCTGTTTCTCATACTGGGATACCACCAGTGTAAACGTATGGGACCCTGGAGATGTCAGCGCTATCTTGGTCAGATAGTGGGGACTGTTGATCCGAATCCCATCAATGTATGGGGCAGGATCAGCTGGAAAGAAAGAGATGCATGTTTCCTCATCACCAAAAACGCCCCCAGCAGTGGGGAAAATCTCTATCCACTCTGCCTCTTCACTGGGCTTTATGCCAGGAACGTCATTCTGCTGGCACCACACTGGTGACACAGGAATACAAGCTACACTCAGACTAGCTAACTGTAAAAACAACATCTTCCACTTTCACAGATGAAACACTCAGAAGGCTTTCAAGAGCAACTCCAAACAAACAGTGTTTGGGAATTAGGTATGATATGGTATCCACTCATTGTGCCATAGATGCCTTTCCAGGATGCTTTGGGAAATGCAACCTAATGCCCTTTTCTTGCATCACAGGCCTCATCTAACTTCCAGTGACTTCAACGGGAGATCAGGCCCAATCCCTCTACTCTAGAGAGTGTCCTACTGTGATTTTAAGTAGACATTTTAAATAAGACCCAGAATCTTAAATTAAAATATATTTGATGGGAAGAGATCCTCAAACTTTTTCCCGTAATGAGTTTTGGAGGCTCCCTGCTGGGCTGGCAAGGCAAGTTCAGGAATCAAAAGACTGGATCTGGGCTGTGGAAGTGTCCAAAGCTTTTAAGAGTCAATCTTCCTAATATGCTATGTTTTCTCTTGTTCAATTCCCCTTTTCCTCCCACCCACACTCTCCTAGAAGAGAGGACACAGTATATTTCTAACTCTGCAACTGTAGACTGTATTCCATTATCTACCCACATAGCTGCAGTCTGAATGTTTGCTTTACTATAGCTACATAACACAGTGACATAATCTGACAGATAATGCTTAAGAACCTTTCAGGAATATTCAGCCTCTTACAGGCACCTTGGTTCTTTTCAGGATTTTTTCTGTTCCACTGAAATCAATGGGAATCTAGTCACTGACTTCAATAGGTCCAGGATCAGGCCCTTCGCTCTCTTGATAAGGGACTTAATGGGGGGAGGGGAGGGAAAGAGATTAATAGAAAACAAATTGAAGCTTAGCATTGGGAAATCCACCTCTCCATTCCATAGGATTAAACTGTATTTTTAACAGATGGGTGAAATAATATTGCAGCTTTACAAATCTGTTGCAATTCCCAGTAAGAGTGGGTGTTTTAAAGAAGTTTGATGACTGTCAGTTTGAAAGCTCAGTTAAAAAAATGGGGCCATAAAAAACAAAACAAAAACTGGAGAGATCATTTGTTGGAAGTAAGAGGTCAAACAGCCTCTTTGGAAAATCCCTCGTAGATCTTTCAGACACAGATTTAACCTTCAGTTCTTGCACTGTACAAATGCACTGACACTCGATGAGAATATTTTTTGGTCTAATACGGCATGTAAGTGCTGCTGCTAGTGCTCGTCACATCAGAAGCACGCCTCCGATGCAGCAGAAAGGAACACGAACATGTTTAATGAGATCAGCTCTTGCAAAAATGGATGACAATCTGCCTAGGTCCCAAAGGACCTTCACTGCTGAAACACAGCCTGGAATCAAAGAGGAACCTGTTGGCAGAGTTCACTGAACACGTTGGCAGATGATGGGCTCTGCCCTTACTAACAACTGCTGCAGTCAAACCAAGGCGCCCGTGTTTTAGTATAATTAACCTTTCCTCTCAAGGGCACGAAGAGCCACCAGCAACCCAACCTCAAATCCAGTTTTACACAGGGAGCTGCCTGGCTGTAACCAACAATGGGCCTAGTCCTGATTGCCTTACACTGTGTTCACTGCAATAAGAGGTGGGGTTTGTACACTAAGATCACTAGCTTGATGTCAGTGCAGAGGAGGCACAGGTAGTTTCTACCTTGAAGGATCAAGTCAAGATCAACTTTATATCCTCCCACCTGAGTTGGACCTTGACTTGCTGTATCAAGGTGAAAGCTACCTGTGTCGCATCGGCTCTAGGGTTTTACAGTTAGCTACCTTGGTACAGAAACCCCACCTACTACCGCAGTGAAGACAAAGCCTGACAAATAGTCCCACTGACTTCAAGGCAAGCAGGAGTGAGCCCATAGTGACCTCAGCCAAGACATTCAATTTTGGGGGGCTAAAGTTAGGCAATGAAAATCCATAGTTAACTCAGTTAACTGAAACACGTGACTATCTCTGAGTACATCCTTAGGTATAGATTTAAATGCTTTGCTGAACTGGATCTTTAAATAAAAAGGTATTTATCAGTGGTGCTGAGCACCCACAGCTTCCACTCAATGCAAATAGCCATAAAAAAGTTCCACCACTTCTTGTTTTTTATTTCACAAAAGAATGATTGTGCCTTTAGATAATCAGGAGCACGTTGTCACTTCCCTTTTAATATGCACCACCCTTGGTCTGTGCAGGCACAGCAGCTAGTTTTACAAGAGAAAGAGATATAAAAACTGTGCCTGTTTAAGTGGCAATGGATTTCTGTATATCTGAGGGCACGACTGAGCCTCTTAGGACTCTCCACAATGGAAGTAGACCAACGTTGACCATTGACCATTATTGGTTGGTCAATCAGAGCCCAACTGACCACACTGAAGTCTGAATCCTCCCTCACCCCTTAGGACTTTGGGTTTCCCATTCATGAATGACTAATCAGCTTCTTAAAAAAATTAAAAAGTCTTTATCCACTTGTGAGTATCACTGACATTTAAAAAACACACGTACTTGGATAGTAAACTTTTTTGCCATCAGTCTTGTACACAACCATTGTGATGAATTCCCGATTGCGTGCGAAGTCATCCTAAAAAGATATTAAAATGAGTTGAACACAGATCCAAAAACTATTACTAATGTATTGTGTAATTCAAATTCATGTTCCATTATTGCTTTTGTATTAGCAAGGTGGCATTTGGCATTTATATTTACTGAGGTGCCTATTCCAGCTCCCACGGAAGCCAGTAAAGAATTTGCCAATGACTTCACTGAGAACAGATCAGGCCTCTAGCATATTGCTCTTAGGCCTGATTAGGGATGGATTTACTAGTTATGGAAAAAAATCTCTTTCTCTAGCAGTAACACATCTACACTACAGCGTGACAGCTTACAGGAGAAGTAAATTCACGACAAATTTATTTAAAAATATATGAATGAAAACTGTTAGAAAGATTACATACATCCTACCATAATGAACTAATTAAACCCCATGATTAGGGCAGAACAAAAGCTGTGTGACATACATTTATGTACCATGATCTGAATTCCCCACTACTTCTGCAGTTGAAAAAAAAGACATACAGTGAGGTTCACTAGGATCTAGAGAATCAGACAGCCAATCTTGTACCCAGATCTGACTATATTCTCAATTGTAATAAATCTGCAGGAAAAACAGTATTATATTAGTCAGAAGAATTTAATACCTTGTCTGTAATGTGTCTGCTGAGCAGAACCCAGACAGCAGCTCCACCTTGTGGACATTGTACTTCCAGTTTGTACTGTGGATTATTAGCCAAGCTGTAGGCATCTTTCACTGGGCCCTGTTTTGCATCCCAAGTACTAAAAGTAATAATAATAGGTTGATGAAGAAGATACTAATTCATATTTCTAAAAGTAACCGCAAATCCTGCATGGAAGTGATACCACTCCTACTTAAGGAAAACTAAGTAACAGAAGCTAAATGATTAAACCTGCATAACTTCTAGCCACAAGCATGACCATGGTTACAAAGCACAGCTGTGAGAAACACTGACCCTAACACTTTCCTTTACAGATGGCTGTGCTGCAGTATGCTGAATAGGAACAGCACCATGAATAATGAGACCAGGCACAAAACACTATAAAAGTGCAAGCCATGATTTAGGACACACCCACAGAGGTAATGAGGTATTGCAATGTATGGCATAAAAGCTGGCATGTGGAAGGGAACCTGTGCTTTCGGTAACTGTAGGACTGTTTAAAAGCTATTAAAATACGGTTAGATCCAAAATCTACAGACATTGGTCTCTCCAATTTTATGCGGGGGGCGCTTTTTAGTTTTAATTAGCAGCTCCACTTTTGGACCAGCAGCAGCTTGAATCATAATTTCAAAGCTTTCACACTACCTCATGCGTTGCCTGGAGGAGGATGCTTGATGTGAAAAACAACAGAAGGGGATTAATGCTTCACTTAAAAGCCTAGAACACTGTGGGGATGAACATGGAGACACAGGCTCTTTTCTTGTCTAGAATTAATTTTTTCCACTTTACTCAGATGTGATCCATGGAATGCTGCATCATCAACTAGCAAGTCCCAATTATTACTGTTACACCTTTATGGTAATGGCCACTATGTGCCAGGTGCTTTCCTGACACAGGAGGAACAGTCCACAACAATAAGGACAGCCAGACATTTGGGAAACTGGAAACAATAATTTCCTATTTTACTTAATATACACATTAAAGAGTCTTGCTGTAGGCAGCACAGCAGAAGTGGGTCTTCAAGACTGAGTTAAATGTGGATTCAGCAAGAGCCTTTGCAAAAGTTGTATCAGGCAGTCAGAGAGTGGCACAGAAGAAGGCATGAAGGGGTTTGTGTGAATCTGATACATGGGCCAACAGGGCGAGAACATTGGCAAGGTGGAGCTGGCAACACAAAGTGAGGAGTTCAGAGAAGTAAGAAGTGAGAGTTACACACATCTTATAAGGGAGTGACAAGCCAGAATTTGATGTGACAGAGGATGGGGAGCAATGTGATCAAATCAATGGACAAGGAAGATGACTTATGACGGTGAATGCTGAAATGCAGAGTTATGGGTAAGGTCATGGGACTCATCCATCCCAAGTTAATAATTTCAGTGATTTTTAAAAGTGCAAATATTCTCAGTTTATCTGGGAGAGACTGCGTGCATTGCACAGGCTACATACCAACTTCCCAGGGACATGGGATAAGTAAAAGTAACTGCCTTATTCTTCAAGCACCCCTCAGCAGACTATTCAGGGAAAGCATGGATGGAAGATGCAGAAGGCTACAGCAAGTCCAGTCACCTAGCAGTTAGCACTGAAGTCAGTGGAGTTGCGCTCGCATAAATGCAGTGTAATGAAGAACAGAATCTGGACCATGGATTTTAAAGTGGGATGTCAGGCTCTGAATGAAGAGATTGGTCTCTAGCCAATACTCATAAATTGGGGACCAATGAGGAGAATGGAGAGAAGGAAAATGCCACATCAATATTGTTGTTTCAAATAATATATATATATGACTATGTTGTAGATCTTAACATTTCAATCTTTTCTGTTGGACCAACCTGTGAATACACGTTGATTCTTTAAAAAGACTTGGGTTCCAGCTCAAATAAATAACATCGTAATACTGGCAAAGATCCTCCCAGGCAATCCAGAAAATTCCTAAAAAGAAAACACATTTCATTGTTTGCTTGCAAAATAACTTTGCTCCACACATTTTGCAGGACCCTAATTACATACAAGCACCAAGGTTTGTATAAAATCCATTCCCATAAGCCCGAATACAAATGTCCATGCTGTTCACCTGCCCCGTCTACAACCAACCTCCACAACAGGCCAGTTTGGTAAACCAAAAGAGATTGAAGTTGACCTCCAGATACATCTGGTCACTGTCTCTGCTGATCAGTTAGGCCTTTGCTTTTCCTCAGCAGAAAGAATATTTTGCATTTTTAAGTGATGAACAAAAGCCATAATCCTTGTGGCCTCTTAAGAGCGGCAATATTAACCACTTCTGTGTTGCCCCCAACTTTCTTAGGATTCTGAAAAATTAGATACAATTAAATAGGTAATCTCCAGTTTAGGTAATCTAGCTCACTGTTTTCTACCTATTTAACTGAAGGTCTATCAGAGAAGGGACATCACTTGTCCAGCAGAACAAGCTCTTACTCTGAGAGGAAAGTACACATGGCATTGTTTGAGATCTTTTCCTAGCATTCCACTTAACATCCATTTGGGTGAGCTCCAGCACACTGGAATTTGCTTTACAATATTATACAATCTTTACAATATTCACTGGCAATTATTATCTTCTCCCCAGCACACTCAATTGCAACCACAGCCAGTGCTACTACAAGCTATTGAAATCCTGCTCCTTGAACTCTCCATGCGCTCACAGCACTGTAACACAAGCTGCTAATACAGATGTATTTCAGCCTTACAGTAGAAAGAATATCCAGTGTCATGGCAACTGTACATTCTGATACCAAGACTAGTCAGATACCAATCCAATCATAAAAAAGTAACATCTTTACAAATGTACTTCAGAATCAAGGGATTTAAATCCAAGTACTGTCAAGTGATGCATTAATAAATGAATAACTAGCTATCCTTCCTGAAGATTATAAAGCCAGTGTCAGGATGGAATTACTTTCTGCTAATAAATAATGTTTTTCCACCTAGAGATTTACATCACTCATCAACATGGAATCTCAGTGCCTTTGCATCCATCGTTTTGTAAAGAACGACCCCAGGCCAAAAAAGGGGTAATTAATTACAGTGGGGAGATAAGAGACAACTGGTAGCATAGAGGAAAAAAATGACATTGTATTTCCAAAATGGAGCAGCTACTTTAGCATTTGGGAACCGGCTGATCTAGTGGCAGCATTTTGCCCTGCCGCATGGGAAGCCCATGCTGATTTCCTTGATGCAGTGCATTAGTTCTCCCTGGGGGAAGATGGGGCAACAAGACAGTGCTTGGTATTGCTCAAGCCATCTCTCTACATAATTATGTAGTACTCCTGTTGGGCTCAAAGAAATATCTCAGCAGCTTATAGTCATCCAGTCAACAAGTGCATGCAACTACAGACTTGTGTCCATTAAAGTGTAGCACAGGGAGAAAATCTTGAAGTCTCCATTACAGGCATCATGGATCTCTTGGTGAAAGGAAACAAAACATTCCTTACAAAGAGCGTACGAACGTGTAATTCTGAATGCTAGGAAAACAGCTAATGCAGTACTGAAGAGTACACTCACATACTAGTAAATGGTATTATGAGGTCTCTCAGTCTGTGTTATGAAGTTCTAAGGATGGCCAAAACCAAATGATTAAAAAAAGGAAAATAGAAGCTAATACTAAGAAATAACCCCTTACATTTAAAATATATTAAAATGACCCACTGTACTTGAAATCTAGTCAATTTTGAAATGTGTTTAAAGGGGGAGGGTTAGCTCAGTGGTTTGAGCATTGGCCTGCTAAACCCAGGGTTGTGAGTTCAATCCTTGAGGGGGCCATTTAGGGAAGTGGAGATTGGTCCTGCTTTGAGCAGGGGGTTGGACTAGATGATCTCCTGAGGTCCCTTCCAACCCTAATAATCTGTGATTCTGTGAATTTCAGGTACTTCTTCCCTGCTTTTGCCTTTTTTTGTTGCTTAACAGTCACCCCACCCCACTCCACCCCCCGTTGCTGTGTGAATGACCCACACAAACAAGGAAACTGACTCCCCCCTTCACATACCTGCTCTCAATTAATTATATGGACAAGAGATCTTTTTTCCTAATCTTCTAGTGATAGTATCCTTAAATGTTACTTGTAACAAAGGTAAACAACAAAAACAGTCAAAAAGAAGTATGATTCTTTTTGACTTGACATCATCCTTTTAATTCATTTTACCATTGTCTATTTTTTGAGCTGTTCGAGGATCAAAGTTTAAGTATTTTTGTAGGTCTGGGGTCCAATTTTTCACATCATTTTCACTGTATCTTCCTTTCCAGCGTAAGTGACTCCACGGATTTTTCAACTGAAGAAATCTAAGCCCCTAGAGAAAGAGTAAATTAAAAAAAAACAAAAACGCCTGGTTTATCTTCTCAGGATAAGAGTGAATGTACTGTTAATCTTACCTAATAGGTACACAAACTGAACACTGAAGGAAATACAGTGTTAAGTTTTTGGAATAACTTGATAAAGTTCTTGAGCAAGATAAAGATTTCAAGTCCCTTCTTGGAGCAAAACTCCAGTCACTGGACAGTCATGTTTAAATCCACCATCCATTACAACTGATGACAGGTATGTAAAAAAGCACCCAATACAAAGCTTCCTGTTTTACTGGATACCTTATATTCTCTAATATCCAAAACAGCATAGGCATGGGTTGGAACTAAACCCCATTTCTCTCCTTCCTCTTCAGACATCACTCCGGTTGCTGTTGTGATAAGGACATCGCCTTTGTGAAATCTGGAGGGGAAATTAAGGAAACTTAGTTTAGGTTATGAGCACATATAAAATAACCAGTCTAATAATATTACATTTATCGAACACTAAACTCTCTTTTTCCAAATTGTCATATTGTTAAGACCCAACTTTGCAAACCTGGAGTGCAAGTAATCTTTTCTGAAGGAGACAGAAATTATTTGTACAAGCTCAATAAAAGACAGTATAATTGTTACTTTTCAATATTTAAGATCAGGCTCTAGTAGGAAAATTACTGTTGTCATGAAAACAACGCATCTGAGTCAGTCTTACACTGACAATATCATTTATTAAAGACGCTCAGTGAAATAAATCTTCTACCTAACACACTGTTCGAATCTTTGATGCTAGTCAAATTGCTATATACATCAAACTGAAAATTATAAGTCCCTGCACTTATGATCTTGGGGGCAAATTTTCTAAGAACCAGAGGGTGAAAAGTACATGATTCCATATTCCTACACCAGTTTGTGCGCACAAATGCTGGTTTAACATCAGCGTAGGTTTGTAGCATCTGAAAATTTAGCCCCCCAATGTCTAAATACAGAGAAACATCATAAGAGTGACTGTCAACCTATTGGGAGGTCACAAATCTGCAGAAGAAAAAGTGAGTTTTTGTGCTAGGAGTACAGCGTTTGCTTGTTTTAATGCTTTGGCCAAGCTGAGATCCCTTTCCCATCATGTTGGTGCTCTGCCTTCCTTGACAATGAGGAGAAAGTAGTTGGCTAAATAAGACTTTTTTTTAATTTGGAGACGGGAAAAAGGAACACCATCTGCAGCTGAAAAACATAATTAGGCCACACTTATCACGACAGCAGGTTATACTAAGTCCCAGGTTAGTATCATGGTCCTGACAGGTACAGAGCACTTCTGTGGTCCTCCACAGGAGATCTACTGGTCGGGCAATTAGTAAGGACTCTGGTGGCACTGTTAGAGCAACTTCACCACACCTGTTTCCACTCTGAAGTCAGCCTCATGCTGCATAGTCAGGAAATCCAACCTCCTTTCTCTGGCTCCTGCTTTCTCCTGAATCTAGTTCATGAGAGGATTCTAATTTCCATTCCTCATTTTCCACTTTTTCTCCCTCCCGCCCTCCACCACTGGCAGTGAAGAGGAACTATTATTTTTTTAAAATTATAGTTCTGCTAGAGATGGGGATCCAGTTGTCCATCCTTTAACAGAGCCCCCTTGTTTCTCCATTAGCCTCTGACGTCAAAGCCATTAATAACCTATTCATCCAGTGGATTTCAAAAGGAGAGTGCAGAGAGGGGCTATGAAGGATCAGATGTAGTAGGACCATGAAGCTTGTGTTGAGAGCTAGTGATAAAGACCATCACATTTTTAGACACTTTCATATTATTAACACATCTGTTTCACGAACGGCATCTTATGTCACCAAGGAAGAACAAATTTCTACCTCTGATAGAGCATTCTGAAAGAACCATCCTTATTGAAAGCCTGATTGTCTGAGTGCATAGCAATCCTCTCTGGTATCCAGCCAGTCAGTGCATGGAGATCAATGTTCTGAAATGCAAGCATATTTGATCATAAGAGACACATTAAGCTACCTTTAAGTGTATTTTAAAATGCCTTCTATTAAATTAGTTTATCTTGTACACACAGAGCTATTTTGCACCAGCCCCGTAACACTTATGAGAGCAATTTTTCATTAGACTAGCCTGTGCTTAAGCATAAGAAAATGATTTTTTCAAACAAGTGGCTTGATAATCAGTACTGTTCACTGGTATCTTTTTAAAGTACAATTATTAGTATTTCAAGCTCATGGTTTCAAATTCCCAGCACTCGCAGAACGAGGTTCCAAAACAAGCCTCTCTCAAGTCTTGCCACAAAGTGCACCTTCAGTAGTTTAGCTTTTACTCTAGCTTGTCTCCAAGACACAACTAGCTTTACATGGCGAAAAGGCACAATAAAAGCAATTTCAATTTAACTAGCAGTGGTGTACTTTACAAGCACAATACTGGGCTTCACTCCTCCCAAAATACTTAGGGAAAAAGACTTTTTCCTATGCCCTCTCCCAAATAAGCAAGGTTATGAAAGCACAAAGAAATGCCTCCCAACTTGTCTAAGGCCAGTATCGACAGATAGGCCTTGGAGAGCAACACATCCGGTGCAGGCATTGAGAAATACTTCTCTGATTATGCAAAGGAGGAGACAGTGTCAAGAGCTGAAGTTTCTATGTTTCATTGAAACAAATGCTAGAAGTCAAGTTGTTCCTTGTCATTGACAACTTCCCTATTCTCTGAAATTGTGTGTCATGGTAGTGACTTGAACAACCTTAGAAAAATCTACACTGTTGTTACTCTATACAAGACCAAATTCAACGAGAAAGTCCCTGATAACCAACCCAAAAGATCAAAAGAAGATGAGTAATCAAAATAAAAAGCAATGAAGTCTGGTTTTCAAGACATCATCAGGCGTGAACCTTGGTATGAACTGAGAAATATGCTGTGAGAGTTCAAATCTTAGGAAGCATTTCTTCATGTGATTAGAGACCAAAGTCTGTGTGGCTCAGCAAAATCGGTCCTGTTCTTGTTGCAAGTATTTTGCTTCTCAGATTAAACTTGAGCATTATATAAATGTCAGGGTTGCTAAAGAAACTACTATATGAATATCAAGTTACATAACTATGTATGTAAGTACTATTCTATCAAATAATACTAACTTATACATGTACCCATTCTCACCACGTGCATAACAGCACTAAAATGATTGATGTGCTCCTCCCCTAGCCAACTCCTCAACTTAATAAGGGAGACTGTCTCTTTTTCTTATTATACAAATGGCAGTAGGCACCAAAAGGGTTATTAGTGTAAGGCACAAAACTATGGTTTTATGAACCATATAAGAGCCCTAATGAAACTTCTCAAAATAAACACATGTACTTTGCAGGTTTGGGGCCTATTTTTTAAAAGACTTACTCAGGTCTAACTGTACCCACAAGCAGTCTCATTGAAATCCAATTCCCCCCTTTGGATGGGACTATTCCTACTGAGTCCAGTTAAGCACGCGTGTAAGCATTTGCAAGATCGGGGCCATGATCTCTAGCACATGTGATCCGAGAGATGCTAAAAGCAACTTAATTTATATGTACTAAAATCATCAAAATAACTTTTAAAATCTATATATAAAAATAAACCCAGACAACAACATACAAGAGAAAAGTCATTCCTCTCCTCAGACAATTCATTTAGATCTCTTCACTATTCATTCGAAGGAAAGCTGTGCGCTATGGGATGATAGACATTTTTGCCTATTGCGAAGAATAATCTGGTACTCACAGAATTTGATCCAGGAAAGTCATATCCACCCATGACCTTCATGTAAGCTTTTTCTATCAGGGACACCCACAATTCACTTTTATTGTTGGAATAAGAGCAGAGGAGTTCTCCACTGTGATCTACAGGTAACTGGTCATCTATTATCACCTGAGCAAATAAGCAAACAAAATCATCATAAAGGTGATAATTCAAACAAACTTTTCTCAAAAGACGAAAATCCTCAGAAGCTCATTCTATTTCATATAGCCGCTTTCAAACTGTGAGGAAACTAAACTTCATTCCCTGACTTAAAAACACAACAATTCATAACAGCAGCGTAGCCTAGTGGATAAAGCACCGAACTGGGACTTAGGAGACCTGGATCCTATTCTGAGCTCTGCCACTAGCAGGCCGGGTGACCATGGACAAGGCACTTCACTCTGTGCCCCAGTTTCTCTAGCTGTAGGATGGGGATAATAGTATTGACCAACTTTGTAAAGCACTTTGAGATCTACTGATAAAAAGGTCTATACACGAGCTAGGTATTATTATTAAATGTATAGAAAAGTCTAACAACCCCTCCTCACCCAGTCAATCAGAAATATGAATAATTATTTGTTCAAAGGGAAGACGGCCTCAGACTTCATCACTTCTGGTATTCCAGTTCCTTCATCCCTGATTGATTGTAGTTTTTCCTTTTCTTGAAAGAAGAAGCCACATGATGGTGGTTTTGAAGCTATTAAAATCTCTTGTTTTAAATTAGGCAGAATAGTGTGTGAGGTTTTTACTCTAAAAATGGTCTGTAATGGCTCCACAAAGAACATATCTCAGCCTCATCACGACACTAATCTGTCATTGGTAAGACCATTAATGAAGCACAAATTTATGGTCCAACCTTCCCAACTTGCATGTGAGTAATCTTACTCTCCTGAATGGCCCCAGTGATTTCAATGGGACTCATTCACGTGAGTAAGGATACTTGCATGCATGTGTTACCCTAGGAGCACACAGCTGGCAAGAGGCTCCCTGCTACGTAAAACTCAGCTGGCCTAACCTGCTCAACACACCTCACACACTATAGTTGGAGTGATATTTATTTAAGAGGTGTCCTGTAATATACAATATGGAAAACTATTAAGTCACTGACCCTTAATATTCTTGTGCGATGTAGGGTTAACCTACAACCATGTATACAAAGGTGCTGGAAATGCGTAACTAAAATGTGTTTACATCAGGCACGTCAGGGAAAGTTGATAAACAGGTTTTTCCAGACAAAGGAAAGGGGATGCCACCTCTCGCCAGGTGTGGCCAAGGACAGTGGGCTATTCATTTGTATTGGAGATTGCAGAAAGATCATTTGCACTGTAAAAATCACAAGCAGAGGGTGAAGTCAGCACGGTGTCTACGTTAAAAAGCATGGTGTCTACACTCAGCGAGGGAAAGCAATTTTATCTGGGGGTACACTTAAGAATATATTTCAAAGGTTTACTGAACCCCTAAGTTATCCTTCATCTAAGGAGGCAATGAAACCAAGTGCTTTGAGCTCCATGTGCTGGGTCCTAGCTAAATAATGGGCCAAGCATGCTGGAAGAATGACAGTGGTGAAATAAAATTTTTTGAACCAAAGACTCTAGTTGTTGAGTTTTAGTCTGAGAGGTGTATTTTCATATGTTTGTTTTAAACTAATTCTATCCTTATTGCTTATACTTGGCATAACTGAAACCTATATCCATTTGTTAATAAACTTGTTCTACTTTTACCACGAACGAACTCAGTGCTTTGACTGAAGTGGAGAGTTTGTCAACCCCAGTGAATAACCTGCTGTGTACTGTCTCTTTAAAGGAGCAGCAAACGTGATAATGTTTTGTGGTGATACCGTAAGAGGGGCTGAGCACTGCAGAGAAAGACGTTTTTGGGGAGAACTTGGATCTGTAAGGGTGCTGATGTACCTGAAAGTCAGGGTAAGGCTACTGTGATACAAAGCACACTGTTGGAATCAGCGCTCTGAACGAAAGTTGCACAGAACAGCATCACCCAAGGTTACAGGGCAGGCGGTGGCAAAACCCCTTACTGCTCTGTGTTGAACCCCAGAGTGTCACAGCATCTTTACAGGGTCAGGCACCTATGCTACATTACACATTATTATGTAACCAAAATGAAATGTAGCAAGGTGTAATAACTGCATGTGCTTTCCAACAAATGTATATCTAGAATTCTTACTGAGAAAGAGAACACAGCTTCACATTGAAACAGCATGAACTTTCAAGGTAGTTAGCTTATCCAATAACCATACTACTCTCCTTAAAGCTAATTACCTTTCTAGGGACACCGTTGATATGAAGTTTTACCATGTACTTTCCACATGGATTATACTCTGGTTCTCCTTTTTTATTCTGAGGGTAAATTATGCTATTAGAAAAAGAAAAAAATTATAATGTATCTGTGAACAATGTGTTGTATGTATACATACTGTCTGATGTTTAAAAAAGCATTACATTAATTAGATCTATTTTTGGAATTTAAAAATGCCTGCTACCATCTCAGATTAGTAGAATGTCTGTGTAAATCACAGCATGAGAAATTTAACTAAATTTTCTTGTTTTAATTTATATTTCGAACAAGATCTGTATACCTCATTCTTTCTGAAGTCACCCACTCAGTCAGCTAGTCATTCATAGATAATCGAACAAAATAAATGCATCCAACTGTGTATTTTACCATTCAAACAATGTTATATATCTTTCTGAATACATACATGCAAACCAAAGACCATGAGTGAAGATGTTAAGCTGTTAAGAGACCATTGCCCAAGGTATAAGGTAATAAAAAGACAAATGGTAGTGGTTTGGGCAAAAAACTGCTAAAAACTATTTTGATTAAACCAAAAATTTCAAAAACTCTTGGGCCCTAATCCCACAGTGGGCTCCATGTGACAGACTGCTAAGCCCATGTGGAGTTCATCACAGGATAAGGCTTTAGTTGATAACAGTATCTCAATTCTATTTAATATCACTGCTGAAGCAAGAGGTAAAATGTGGCACGTACTGCCATAGTAAAGAGTAAAAACAAGCGAATGAAGCATGATTAAGGAAGATAAAAGTGAAATAAAAAAATCCCCCCAAATGGCCAAATTTTCCAAGCATGGGTGTCTAAAGTTAAGATTCAAAAACCATATTCAGCATGTGTGAAAAGGTGGGTTCATTTTCAGAAGCGCTGAGCAGCACAAATTCCAGTGACATCAACAGGAACGGCAGGTGCTCTGCACCTATGAAAACAGGGATGTTTTTATTCAGGTGCCCAAATATGACTTTAGGAGCCTAACTTTAGGCAGGTAAGCTTGAAAATTTTGAACCAAATGTCTATATTTGGACTTTCTACAAAATGTAATATCTCAGGTTTATCTATGTTTATAAGCAAGCTTAATGTAAACCTATGTTAAATCATCACATCCATAATATAGCCTTCTATCTGACAAGATTTTAGACAGGAACAGCCATTTACCTTGTAATCAACTTTTTGTTGTACCGTCTCTCATATGCTGCGCTGATAGCTAGTGATGCGACAAAAGAACAATCCGATACTATTGTCTAAAAGTAAAAGACACTAGTGAGGGTTTACCAGTTATTAATAGTTAACAGGAAAAAGTTCAATTAGAAGTGCTTCCAACAAACAAAAGGATTTCCAAATCAAGAGAGGCAGAGGCACTCCCAAAGGGTTGGGAAACCTAAGTTTCCTCGAAACTAAAACCTGATTAACTGAGACTGAAATAAGGAATTAACTGGATGAGGGCCAGAGACAGATGATTCCTAAATGTCCACGGTGCAAACAATGGAAAAATTTCTTACTGATTTCAGAGCACTCTGGATCAGGCCCTATGTGGCTTAATGGGACAGATTATATATAGTTTTGCCACAGAAACCCTCCATCACTCTCGGTGGTCTAACTTCTATTTCCATGTAAAGTGGCCTAAATTTAAATGTACCTACGTAGAATTTGGCTAATCATTTGTCAGGACCAATTAGTTTAGTCTGACTTCAGATTGCAAATGGAGCAATGTCACAGCTATTTGGACTGGTAAAGCAAAAATTGCCAATTACAAAATTCCACCAACCTCAATGTAAAGTTATATCTGTGGTAGAGGAGAAAAATAACTTAAGTTGCCATTAATTTTCCTAGCAAGGGTTAAAAAAAACAACAACAAACGAACAGACATCAAATTAAACACATGGTTTAATATTACACATGTTTTAATAAGCAAGTGTGTAATATGCTACTGTTAGGAAACAGAAGGGCAAACCTTACTTCTGCTGTTCTTAAATCCACAGAAGCAAGTGGAGATTGAAAGAGATTAAAGCTAGCTGAATAGTGGGCCCTGACATCTTGTGGCTGTTTGCAGGATAGAACAGTTTGTGTCAGGCTAGACAGTGCAAGCTCTGAAACTCATCTTACTGCTGCTCAGAAAACCCATTGTATGTGGCCCTCCCATGTATGGTGCCAAACACTGTTTTTATTTTCACGGTTAACATGTCAGAAGCTACAGTGCTCTGCCCCTTGTCCAATTTTACCTTGTGCATCCCATAGTTAACAGATCAATGACTCTTGATTCTTAGAGGTCTGAAGAAGGCAGATACCTTATGAGTCTATAATGGGCTGCTCACTGGAATACATGACTGCCTAGTGTAGGTTTTTAAACTAGATTCCTTTGGATATGGAGATCTGAGGTGTACAACAGTTACGTTTTCCATTCCTACCTATATTTTCCCTCTGTTTATTCTTACACTCATAAATAAAGTAAGGCTGTCAACTGCAATTAATCATGAGATTAAAAAATAGTCTTGATTAATCAGTTTCAATCACATTGTTCAATTCACCTCATACAATATAGTGCCATCTCTATTGTGAAAGTTCAACAACAAATATAGATTTTTTTATTCTATAATTGCACAAAAAGAAAACAACGTAAAACTTTAGAGCCTACAAATCGAAGCATGAAGGGGCATATGAATGTTTAGCATATTTGGCACATAAATGCCTTGCACTGCCGGCTACAATAGTGTCATGTGGATGTCTGTTCTTATTTACAATGTCACCTGAAAGTGAGAAGCGGGTAGCATTATCTCCCACAAACGTAAACAAACTTGTTTGTCTTAGCAATTGGCTGAACAAGAAATAGGACTGAGTTGACTTGTATGAGGTGAACTGAAAAATACTATTTCTTTTATCTTTTTTACAGTGCAAATATTGTAATCAAAACAACGAAGTGAGCACTGTACACTTTGTATAATGCTCTAATTGAAATCAATATTTTGGAGAATGTAGAAAAACCATCCCAAAAATAGTTATTTTAAATTGGTATTCTATTATTGTTTAACAGTGCAATTAATGATTTTTTTATCTCGTTTATTTTCTGTTAAGCGCATGTATTAACTGCAATTAATTGACAGCCGTAACAAAGTCAAATGGTCCACAGTGAAATCTTAGAAGAGGGCAAAGTTCTCCTACTTGCTAGGTTTTAATGAGCACCCCAACATTACTTTAAAAGTCCCCAAACTCGTTCTGCAATTATCAGAATAGCTGATGTAAATTTCATTTGAGAAACAACTTACCTGCTTTATGCTGAAACTTGACACAGTATAGATCATTGTAGGGTTATTTGTTAGGTCATCTGGCCGCACCCACTTGGCAAACATTGCCTTTTGTTTGGGTGACAATGGTAACTTGCCACATTTATCTCTGGATTTAAAAATAATAATAAAAAAATAATTCAAAACAACCAAAGACAGATCAGAAACAACTTTCCATGGTATGTCCCATTTTATTTACAGCAGTCACAGACATCAATCAACGAGGTCCATTACTCAATAGCGGCGGAGGGAGGATAGACACTAACAGAAAATGTGGAAATGTTAAATGCCTTTTTTGTTTCAGTTTTCACCAAAAAGGTGAGTAGCGATTGGATGTCTAACATAGTGAATGCCATTGAAAATAGGATCTGAGGCTAAAATAGAGAAAGAACAAGTCCAAAATTATTTAGACAAGTTAGAAGTCTTCAGATCTGCAGGGCCTCATATCTCTAAAGCCTTGTCTACACTACGAAGTTTCTTTTGGCAAAAGCTACTTTTAGCAGCAAAACTCCTCTGTTTTGCTTTCAAAATAAAACCACCTCAATGAGACGCATAAAGCATTTTGCGGCAAAGTTAAAGCATCAAAGTGTCAGTGTAGATGCTGCTGTTTGTTTTGTTGACGTAACTGGCTTCCACCAGCATCCCACAATGACCACTCTGCTCACTGTTCTATGACATATGTAAATAAAGTAGTTTAAGTTAATAGCCTTACAAAGCTAATAATTATTTGGGACATATCATAATATAAAACACTAAATGTTGACATTTCCCTCCATATAAAACCAAACAGGAGAGGGGAATTCCAAAAGCCATCTTTAACAACACAGACGATTTTTTTTTTTGTCACTGGTGTTGGAGAAATTTATTCAATGCTGGAAAGTGCTGAGCTAGTCCACTCAGGGCCTGGCAGATCTCAAGATACTGGACTGTAATTCATAATTTCCCACCTCCCCCATATTATCATTGAAGTTTACATTTATAAAACTTCCCAACAGTTTCACATAACTGAACTAAAAGCAGTGTCTGTCCCTGCTGTGGTCCCCTCTTCCAAGGAAGTCCCCTGAGTCCCAGGTTGCTGCTCTCATAATAATACCTAGCTCTTATACAACATGCTTCAGCAGTAGATCCCAAAGTGCATTACAAATAGGTCAGTATCAGTATCCCATTTTACAGGTGGAGAACAGAGGCATAGAAAGGTAATGTGATTTGCCCAATGTCATCCAGAAAGCTAGCTGCAAAACCAAGAATAGAAGCCAGGCCTCCCAAGTCCCAGTTCAGTGCTCTACCACTAAACCAGGGGTTCTCAACCTCTCTCTTTCTGAGGCTCACCCAACATGCTATAAAATTTCCATGACTCACCTGTGCCACAATAACTGGTTTTCTGCATATAAAAGCCAGAGCTCGCATTGGGGGATAGCAAGCAGGGCAATTCCCTGAGGCCCCATGCCACAGCACCATGCGGTGGGGCTTCGGCTTTCTGCCTTGGGTCCAAATGAATCTAATGCTGGCCCCTTGACTCCTGGTTAAGAACCAGGGCACTAAATCACGATTTTCACTCTGAAGAGAAACTAAAGCTGCCCTCTGACATTATGTGGTGAAGATGTCAGGCTTATGCCCCCCCCCAAGTCCAAAGATTTCTAACAAGCTGGAAGTACAACTGAATAAGACAAGGTGAAAAAACACAGCACAGTAGGATCAGCATGCATTGAGCAGCACCACATTCAGACAGTACAAAGGAGGGCAAGGATTTTCAATTAACAGATGAGTTGGGGTTTTCAATTTGAGACCTTTTAATGGGGCCTGATTTTTAGAGGCTAGGAGTTCAGCACTTTTGGGAAGTCAGCCTCTATTAAGGTGTCAAGCAGAGCATTCAGAATTTGAGGTACCCCAAATCCATAGTCACTTTTCAAAATCGTGGCTGAGTTTTAAGCCAACTTCGCATGCAACTCCTCAGTTTTTGCTGTTAGACTAACTTGGTGCAAATGGCACATTCTCTACTGGCTGGCAACAGTAAAAGTTGAGTTACAGCCTTACTTGAACAATTTGGATTTTGAGAAAGGAAATGCAGTGAAGACACAGGAAAACTTTGAGAGAAAACAAGAGCAAAAATAACTGGAGTAACTCATGATCACTTACGAAAATGGCATTGGAAAGGCAAAACGCTCCCTCAGGTCAACACTCATGAATGGGACATACTCTATACCATTTATCTTTGATGTCTTTCTGCATATCACAAAAGGAGAACATGATCGTAAGTGTCAAAATTGGAACCATAATATTCAAAGCTGTTTTGTTTTACCAACTTCCAGAGCACAACACCCAGGAAATAACAATGAAGGAAGAAATGAAAAAACAGAAGCCAAGAAATGGTGCACTTGAGGACGAGTGACATTCTGCCTCAAATAGGGAATAACTACAAGTTCTACATTTCTAAAGCTGGAGTACTTGCTGGGTTGGGCATCAATCCTGCAAAGATATGCACAAAAGCAGCCCAATGGTCCTCTGTAGAGGCACAATGGTCTGCTGCCCGCACAACAATCTGTAGCTTTGAGGTCCAAGGTCTTAAAATGCGTTTGTTTAAATATACTTTCAACAATGTCTTTAGATTTCTATTTTCACAAAGTTTTTTATTTTATATATATATACACACACACACACAATACACTAACAACTTTTTAGAGATTAACTGATCAAAAGTCGATGAACATGAAAAAATAGCCAAAAGTATAGGTACGAATGATAACACTGGATGTATTTATTAGTGTGTTTACAAGGAGATAGTCAAGTGCACACAAAGCTAAAGATGGGCGCTATTTTAGATCAGGAAGAATCAAGAAACATGTACAGGTCAGATGTGACCATTCCAAGTTTCAGTGACCACTGCTGAACAATAGGTAGTCAAAACAAACAACAACGATATTTTCAAAACAAAAAGATATGTAGGATTTAAAGCAATGTGAAATTCTCTTTGAAGCTTTAGAAAAGTTTACATTTCACAAATATCAGTTAAGATAAAAAAGGAAACTTGTTTTTAAAACGAAACTGGTTCATTCAACTGTCCAACTTTTCCTGCACGAAGATATTTATATTGTTAGGGCCTGATCCAAGCCCATTGAAGCCAGTGGAAAGACTCTCACTGACTTCAGTGGGCTTTGGATCAGGCCTTAAGTTTTTAGGACCCAAACCTGCACAGAGCTGTCTGACAAGGAGCCATCTGTGTTCACTTACAAAGAGTTTTTTTTGGGGGGGGAACATGTTAGCTTTCAATACAGTAGAACCTCAGTGTTATGAACTGACCAGTCAATCACACACCTCATTTCAAACGGGAAGTATGCAATCAGGCAGCAGCAGAGACGGTTTAAAAAAAAAAAAAAAAAGCGAACAGTACTGTGTAAACCATCAATTACTAAAAATATAAAGGGAAAGCAGCATTTTTTCTGCATAGTAAAGTTTCAAAGCTGGATTAAGCCAATGTTCAGTTGTAAACTTTTGAAAGAACCATAACGTTTTGTTTAGAGTTATGAACAACCTCCATTCCCAAAGTGTTCACAACTCTGAGGTTCTACTGTACTGTGGTAATGAGTGCTACAGAAATATTTCTCCCACCTCCTTAAAAAGCAACCAACAAAACTAAATCAAAATCACCCCTCCCTCTTTCCCCTCATAAAACCCAGTTATGTCTCAATCTAGTGCTTTGCAGTAGATTTACATGGATAATAAAATTTGGGAAAATTGGACTCTATCTTACCTGAGCACTTCAATCTCCTCTGTGGTGTATCTCTGACCTTGAGATTCACTAGCTTGCACTGTTCTGATTGTCTGTGGCTTATCATTCAAGGAAAAATCAGGTCCCAATGGAAAGAACAGTCTGACTGGCTGATTCGGTTTAGCTGCAGTTTGTCTGTCTTTCTGAGAAGACTTTGACATAGATTCTTTCAGTGCCTCTGCTCTAAAACAAATATTCTATGATTGTTTACAGCAACAACAAATGTATGGTTTAATATTTGCTTGTTCATGACTCCATATAATTAACATCAGATGGAAAGGCAAAATTTGATCTTGCTAAGGCAGTCACTTCATGTAGATGTGAAATGCACACTCAGGAAGTTCCTGATGCCAGCATCACTCTCTACTTTCTCCCGTAGTAAGAATGGCAAAAATACACCAAAAGTAATTAGCATATAAAACAATTTAGGCACAATTCATTTTCAAGCTTCTGTCACTTTTAGAATTATGCTAGTTGGAGGATTTACGTGAGACTGTAGGTATGTTTTGGAAGCTAAACATAAAAATCAAAATCCATTAGGATGTTCACTATTCACGTGGATATGAAGAGATTTAATTTATCATGTTGAGATGGACAAGGGTGTTGAAATAACATCTGCCAGAACTCAGCACACTACAGACCTTATCTTAATCTCAGCTACATTGTTGATTTATGTAGAGTTACTCTGGATTTATACCTGTGTAACTGAGATTGGAATCTAGCCCACTAAATCTACTATATATACACACTGATATACAAACAGATTAAATTAAAGGGTTCAATTTTCCCCTGCATCAAAGCTCCACTCAGTGCAGGGGAGGGGTTGGCTCAGTGCTGGCTCGACCCCAGCATTAGTTAGAGAAGCCAAGGGGCTGCTCTAATTTATGCTGGGGGGGACCTAAGGGACCTCGTATCAGCAGAGAACTCACATTATGAAACCACATTCCACTCTTAACCTGTCCATTCCCTACACCAGCATAACACCATACCCCTGGAGCAGTAGACACAGAAGCTGCTTCTGTCAGCTTTATGCCAGTGGGGAACTCTCCTCCAAAAGGAGAACTCTTCATGGGCCATTTCAAGCCAGAATCCATCCTCTTTGTGCTACCTGAGCAACACAAAATGGACAGAGTGGACCAGAGAATCCAGCTCAAAGTATGCATTGTAACCCGATGCCAATCGTTTGCATGAGTATTTTGTAAATATTCACCTATCCAGCGCTTGTCTAGCCAGCTGTTTGAGTTTTGATTGAAGGATTGCATCTGAAGTTTCATTAGCCTTAAGAGAAAAAAATAAAATAATAGGCACTGTAAACCTCACCTGTCAATCTAATTCCAGATGTGCAAGTTGTACTGCCAAATATCCACTAGTTATTTTTCACCTGTAGATTTTAACTTCAGAATTCCTCCAAATTTGTCTTTTTTAAACCAATCAATACTTCCTACACTGTTTAAAAAAAAAAAAAAAGGCAAACTCCACATACTAAGATAAATAAACCTGCTTCTCTCATTGTCTCATCTGAGTGGGTGTGCACAATATGTTAGAATGCAAGGTACCGTTTTAAATTTTTCAACATGGGAAGCACTGAATTCACACAGAATGCTGCGGGGAAAATAAATCAAGTTAAAATCTACAGGGGAAAAAAATACAACTATTAAAGATGTTATGTTAAAACACTATTGAACTTGAGTGTATCCCTTTAAGTTTTCCAACTGACTTTTCTGACACCCCCACCCCCAAATCAGAGAAACTTATGATACAAGTAAAAGAAATCAGAATACTTTCTTCCATTTTCAAAAAAAATCTTAAGCTTACAAGTTAAAGTCTCATTCCCAATTTTTCCTGGCTGGAAGGGGCGTGGGAACAGAGCCAGTGGAGGTTGAGAGTGGGGTGGAGAGTAGGGTAGAAAGTGACCATGGGAGAAGTGAGAAATGGAATATTCAGGCTGGAACAGATAACTTCTCCCTGCATATAGCCTGCACAGAAGAACAGACTGGTCTCTCCACCTGGATACGGTGGACAGAAAGCCCTACAGCTAAGGAACTAAACAGAACCACTGTAGCCAAGAGAGTGAACGGACAGTTTGTTTGGACTTTCTTTTACCTTGGAGGGGGAGAGGAACCTTCTTGCACTGCCTGCAATGCCAAAAGCATAAAACTATCACCTTGCTAAAGCAACAGATTACCCAAGGTGAAGGGAAACTCAGACACCAGCTGCATCTAATGAGGGACCCAAGCGAGAAGAATGGTTAAAGTGATATTAATTGTATGCACAATATTTAATCTAAAGATATGTGACAATGCCTGGTAACAGAGAGCAGGATACAGCAAAGACAACAAAATGATATACGACATAGGCAGAAAGGGCCCAGGGCCAACAAATCAAAGGGAAAAACATTTAGTCTTTGATTAGACCCTGATCCTGCAAAACTGAATGCAAGTGCTTAACTTCATAGCTTGTGCGGTCCTTTTCAATTCTGCGGAACTATTTACCTGAGTGAAGTCAGGCATGTGCGTAAGTATTTGCAGGATTCAGACCAAAACGTTTTAATGTTTTATGTAAATATTACCTTGAGAAATAGTAATGTTACCCTCCCAATATATCACATCACAAAAAATGGGCAGAAGAAGATAATCAGACTTGGTGAAGTTACATCATGATGGTGAGCTCTTCCTCTAATGAGTTAGTTTTGGCTACTGGACTTAGTATGAAAAAAGCAGTACCTGTAATATTATTTAGTCACACTTAAATACTAAAAGTAATTAGGCAATTATTTATTTCTATTTTAATTGGAATTAATTTGTACAGTGTTAATGTCATAAAAGAAGTTTAGTGAAAATCTGTAGGAATACTTAAGTTATGTTACGTGTTACTTAAAAAAAAGCGTATTTGCTTTTAATATATTAACAAAAAAATGTCTCCAATGACACATTAGAGGACCATCTTCTTGGAAGAAAATTACACTTTAAACTGTTTTAGCTTTCTACTGGCCACAGGCCATAGATTCCAAAAGAATATTCCAGCAAACGTATACGGTTTATATACATTTTAAAGAGAGTTTAGGAAGAAAAAACCCATATATCAATTTTACACTGTTGAATAACAGTGCAGGACCAAGTGACTGTAGCCAATGTATGCAAAGTATTTCTTCAATGGGATGTAGAGAATAGAAGGCAAATAAAACACCAAAACAAAACAAAACAAATAAAAATACAGGTACTACATTTTTAAGCCAGCCTCTAAAGATCAGTCACCTGTGTAAATGGAAGAATTTCTTACCAACACATAATTCCACTAAGTTAACTTGTAGCATAACATACTGTTTTCAAACAGAGTTCCACGGCTTCTGTGTACAATTCTATAGCTTCCTCTGCATTGCCCTTGTCATCTTCATCAAAAGCCTGTGTAACCAGGAAATGGGCACGCTCCAGGTCCAACTGCTGTTTTGACTTCAAGGGGTCGGTGTTCTGTGACTGAACTAGATTTAAAAAAAAAATAGCATTTAGCTAGCTATGATGGTTGTTTGGGTGGAAAAATCTTTATTACAATGGGCAAGCAAGAACACAATGGTCACATAGCTTATGTTTTGCTCACAGGCCAGAAACCAACACCACTTTTAAACATCCTGTCAGATTTTAAGCTAAAAGACACAATATAAGAAAGGAACAATATAGGAACTAGAGACATTGTCCCTCAGGGTACTCTGAATTTGAAATAAAAATAAGATTATATTGAACTTTAATACTATACATGGATTAATTGTTGTCTATAAAATATGGTGAGATCCTGTACTTCTTGTGGAAGAAACTCCTGTTGAGATAAATGAACTTGGTAAGACTCAGTGGGAGCTGTGTGTGTTGTAGGCACAAGCACCAATACTGCAATGAAATCACAAGTGGACCCATGAACAAACAGCATTCCACAAAAGAGCAGGAGTCCACTTATACAGATTTCAGTACAGACATGGGGCCTAAATGCACGTGTTAAATCTTGGCTTTTTTTTTTTTTTGCGTGCTATGGCTATACCATTTCCTCAAATTTACCATGACAGAAGTGCTCCACTTCCTTATGTAACAATATTTAGTAAAGTCTATCCATGTTAATATGAAATAATTCCCCCAAATAAGCTTCACTTGTGATGCCCCTTAGCATTTAGCTTACTCATGTGTTGGGGGGTTCTGGATATCAGATGAAATAGAGTAATTCAGCTATATGGTTGACAGGACCATACCTCTTCCTACTCAGTGAATCTAATCTGAAGTATATAATCAGAAAGCTCTTCACTAACCTGCTGAATACAGAGCCTGAACTCTCTCCAAGTACTCATTTATCTTCTCTTGAATATTTTCCAGGTTTGAGCCTGCCATTCCAGCATAAATCAAGGCTTGGGCAGCTTCCTGGTGGAAAAGTTAACATGCAATAAATCTGCTTGCTGCAGGAATAAGTCCTTCCTGCAAGATGGGGTTATAAGCTTGCAATGAGCTCTATGCAGGTGAACCCCTGGGCCTGCAAAACGCCACAATGACTTCAAGGAGGAGCTGCCTGCACAAAACTTGTTTCAAGTCACAACTGAGGCCTCTGTTGTTTTATCTTCCACTTAATATTTTAGTGCATGGAGTGACCTGCAAAATTAAAACGAGCTTCCTGAGAGTCTATAAAGCTATCTTTTAGGATTTGTCTATACTAGACCAGTGCCCACCTTAACCACGGCCACAGAGAGATGAGGGGCTCCATGCCTACAGATGCTCCAGGTAAACAAAATGAAAGTGTATTAGATATTCAGTTCAATGATTCCATAGAGTTTAAAATCATCAAATTTGGTGTAGATCCATTTATAAGCAGACCTCCGCTCTTTGATGCGTCACCGTTTTACTAAAAATATTCAGCTTATGAACGAGTATATACGGTAAGTATAATGAGGTTTGCACAATGAGAACCTGCAAGATCAGGCGCCAAGACATCTGTGCCCACCTGCAGCCTCGTTAATAATAATCAGACCATCATTTCTGATTAGGCAAAAGTCTTCAAAAGATAAGACTGATAAGCACCATTACAGCACAAAGGTAGCTGTTCAAAAGATGAACATCCCAAGCTATTTTATTGTAACTATAGAATGGTCATGCTGTCAGAGTTACTACTGCTAGTCAATAAAAAGTCTAGATAGAAAACAATCACTATTTTATAGTCAGTCTTTAGAAGCTTATTTCCTACTGATAGGACAAGTGTGCACCAAATAAAAAACAAAAAAATAGTGTGGATATTCTATAGATACCATAAAGCTTATGTATTACATCTGAACTGGACTAGAACTTGCCACTTCAACATAATCAAAATAATTCAGAAAAGTGTTGTGCAGTAGCTGCGGTCAGAGACTGGAAGTCAGGATTTTATTCTGAATGGCACGAATGTGACCCGAGACCATGGGCAGGTCATATAACCTCTCCATGCTAACCTCACACAGCTGAACAGCTGCTATTAAAACTGAGACCTCCGAGTGCAGTTAGGTTTGTAAAATGCTGTTAGATGAAAGGCTGCATAAGTATAAGCCAAGAATCATTATATGGGAATACACAAGTAGTATGTGGTTTGAACTCATCCCATTAATAACCTTTTGCAATGGGGCTTCGCCACTTCGGTTACTCATCTTATCATAAACAATACAGCTAAGACTAATTGCTGCTGTGTATAGTACTTAATAGCCCAAATCTGTTCATTTGCAGTTTTATAGCATACTTTGTTCTTAGATCTCTGACGTTAAACAGATACATCTTCCCACTTCGCCACTGACCAAAAGCAAAAATGTCTTCGAGGGCTAGCTGTGAAAATCACCACAAAAATGGAAGAAAAACATTGTATTTCTCTTCCTTTTGCAATGAGATCACATTAAGTTTCCTAATGTGCAATAATCTATAATCTATGAGGTTAAGTTTCTGTGGGCTAGAACTCCATCCACTCCCATTTGTAAGCAGCTTCCGGATGACAAGTCCAACCAGTTTTAAAACACACAGGTAGTTTATTAGTTTCCGCAGTCTAAAAATAACCTAGGGAAATCATATTTTTGAACTTGTATTTAAGAACACAGGTTACCCAGATCCATCATCACCCCTCACACCAAATGTGTTTTTTCTAAATCACCTCTGATCAAGCAAATGTCTCAAAGTAACGGCAAAGCCCCCCAGTCCTCAGGGAAGAAAAATGGGTGGGGATGAGATCAAAAGGAAACCCACTGCAAGCATAGCCATTCACTTCCCTTCTCTGTGAAGATGGGACACAAGTGTTTAATACTCTCTGCTCTGAGGAAGGCTGTCTAAATGAAGGGAGGGAAGACAAACAGCCATGAGATCTGATAACATACTTTCTCCCCTCCAAGCCACCATTTTAAACCTTGGCCTGCACTCAAGGGGGAGTCCCCCACTAAACAAACCCACCCCATCTGCCCCTCCATCCCCGCTTGGCAGCTATGACTAGGGTGACCAGATGTAACCCGCCGCAGCAATCCGGGGGAGGGTCCTTCAGTCGCTGACGGTCTCCGGTGACATTTCAGCAGCAGGTAATAAACGTTGCCGCCAAAGACAGAAGTACCCAGTGCCGAAGACCCAGACGGGTGCTACGGTCAGGTCACGGGACAAACTGCTTGAAATTGGGACGTCTGGTCACCCGAGCTACGATGGTCAGTGCCAAAAGCCCGGGCGATCTTCCAGTCCCCGCACAGTCGTTATAGGACTAACGCCCTGGGTGGAGGAGGAGCCTCACAGTGCGGGGGACACAGCTGTGAGCGATGTGTGCGGCCGGGGCTCATCCATGCAGTAGACAGAAACACCCGGGGCAGCTACATGGAATCCGGGAGGTAGGGAGCTCCCGGGAGGGGTCCCGGGGAAAACCGGCTGAGGCTGCGGCGGCAGGGGGGGTCGGGGTCCGGGGGCGATCCCGCTGCGGCGGCGGGGGGGGGTCCCGGCACCTTGTAGTAAAACGCCGCCTCCTGGTAGCGCCTGCCCTGGTCTCTCTGCACCGCCAGCTGGGCGAACTTCACCGCGTCCAGCTCTAGCGCCGCCGCGTCCATGGTCGGGTCAGACCCGACCCACGCTCGCTCCCTTCTTCCGCTTCCTGCGGGCGCCAGCTCCCGGCCGGCTCCACGCAGCGGCAGCTCCGCCTTGGCCGAGGCGTCCCCGACTCCGCCCAGCACGCGTGCAACCCGCTGCTGCGCATGGGCGGTTCGGGTTCTCCGGCAGGAGGCGGCGGCGGCTGCTGCTCAGCGTCCCCGGGGGGCAAAGCCGGGCGGGACTCCCCCGCCGGAGCCGGTGTGGTGGGCGGGCGGCCTTCCGCGTGTGCTGCCCGGTCAGCTGCAGGCGGGGCTAGGGGGGCAAAGCCTGGTTTCAGGTTACCGACTGGTCTGGAGCGCCCTGCGATTCAGTTTCGTTGGAGCTGGCAGTCAGCCCGAGTTTATGCTCTTTTCTATTTTGCACTGTAGAATGCAACGTCCAGTTTTCAAAGGATGCCTTTTTGCTTTTAATCACTTATTTTGCTTACTGGTTTAACCATGAGCACACTTTTTTGGTCCTTTTATTTTTTTAAATTTTACCATGTTTTTAAAAAGTTTCCGTGCAGTTTGCAGGCATTTCACTCTTGTGACTCTTCCTTTTAACTTTTGTTTAACTAGCTTCCTTATTTTTGTGTAGTTTCCGTTTCTGGGGTTACTGTGTTGGGTGGTCATGCCTTAAACAGAATACTGATTTTTACAGGACTATCCAGCTGAGAAAGCTAAATCTAGTGCTGATAGTCTTGTTTGCTGTATACATTTTATTGCTTTGGTCATGTTGTTAATCATACAGAACAGTCACTTTAACTAAAAATAATTGGAGATATACTAATCTCCTAGAACTGGAAGGGACCGGATCTAAGGTCATTGAGTGCAGCCCCCTGCCTTCACTAGCAGGACCAATTTTTGCCCGAGATCCCTAAATGGTCCCCTCATGGATTGAACTCAGAACCCTGGGTTTAGCAGGCCAGTGCTCAAACCACTGAGCTCTCTCTCCCATGTAATCAACATTAGCGTTGCAATTTTATGTGTTACCCATTTAATTAATTTTTCATACAATATTTACTGTATAAAATAACTTGAATATGTATGATGGGTGATGTTTGGAAGGTCTATGCAAGCATTTGGAATTGCATGCAGGCACTATGTTAGCGATTGCTAATGAAATTATGTTACATGGCATTAAATAATTTCCAGAACTATGATTGCCTTTTGCTGACTCAGCATGGAGGCAAAACATTATGGAAAATAAACCCCTATTTCAACAGTAAGATGTCAATCCTGTTTCAGCTTGTGTCACAATGGCTGTTTCTATTCTGCAAACGATTGCTGTAGACAGTAATCAATATGTTTAATATATTTTGGTCAACTGGAATAAGAGTTGGTCTCTGTGTCTTGGTTGATCTGTGGCATTCAGTCTGCCTCAGTGTCATTGTGCATGCACAGAATTTATGTCTCCCCCCGCAGATTTCTTTGCTTCCCACCGAAAGGGAAAGCAAACGGAAGCCACAAGAGTGGTCATGTGACCCTCCCAAGCAGTATCTTTCAGATGCTGTGGGCTGAGAGATAAATCACTGTGGGGCAGGAGTTGGGACCTGTGAAGACTCCATCTGGTGGCTTTTATGCTGTGTTGGGTTCAGCTACTAGTCATGGTGGGCTGGGGAGGATGGGACTTCTTCCCCTGCACGGCATCCAGGGCCGGGTCGGACCCACCCCCAGATTTCTCCCCGGGCTGTAGGAAACTCAGCAAATTCTCCCCTGCCCACTTTCTGCACCCATTGCTCTTTGGGTGGGGAGTGGAGGGAGGGATTCCTGTACAGGGAGCTGCTTCCCCATCTGCCCAACCCCCATACATCCAGACCACCTCATACCCAGACCCTCCCACTAAGCCTCACTCCCTTCACTCAGAACCCCCCGATGAGCCACATGCACTGGGATTCCCACCCCACCAAACCCCAACCAGTTGCAACTTGAATCCCCACCCCTAAGCCCCAATCCCCCAGCATCTGGACCTCCCATTGAGCTCTAGCCCCCTCACCCAGACCCCCTCCCTGCTGAGCCCCAATCACCTTCACCTGGACCCCCCTGCAGAGTCCCATTATTGTTACACCCAGAACCTCCAACAAGCCCCTGTGCATCCAGATCCCCCACCACCCCCCTTGCCCAGATCCTCAACTGAGCCGCCCATATCTGGATTGACCCACATTAGATTGAGAATCCTCTCAACCCACAGCTAGATTCCCCCACATTAAGCCCCTCCACACCCGGATTCTGCCTTGCTGAGCCTGCCTGCCTGCCCACACAAAGAGGCAGGGCCCCGGAGTGTTTCTAGGGCAGGCCCAGCTCTTGTGCTGTGTCAGGGTTGGGTGCAGCCTCACCATCAAGTCCATGTCCCGGGGGAAGGGAGAAGGACTGCAGGGTGATCTCCCACCTGCATGCAGCAAGTGACTTGTGCTCACCACTGCCATGCCGAAGCCTTCACCTTTATTTATTGACAAAAATTTGCAGAATTTTAAAATATCGTGCACAGAATTTCCTCAGGAGTAATTAGTAGACACATGAATGTGTCTGGATCATCATTGAACTGGAACCCTTTTTGTAAGCAAGTTAAATAATATCCTTCCTTACACAATTTTCACACAATCAGATTAATGCTTTGAAACATCCTGCATACATGTAGACCGCATGAGTACAGTATGTTTCTGTTTAAACTATTAGAGACCTCTCCAGGTTTTTTCTGTGAGTAATACCTTTCAAACCTAATTATGCACTGGATCAAAGTTATCTTAGGGAAGAATTATTGATGGGTCTTTCTAGTATATATTTTGAATAACTTGTTGCTATTGTATAGATTTGTCTGTCCCAATTGGTTTTGAACTATATGCCATAAGCATGTTGTTATTTCTGGAATCTGTACTAGAGCTGGAATCTTGAGTTTCAATTATGGTCAAAGCCTCTTTGGTGAGTGGAAGTGTATACTCTGAACTATTAATGTTTTTCTTCTTATCCGCCAGCCAGTATAAATCATTTTAGAGCAGTTACTTATAAAAGTCATTATCCTGTAAGAAGTTGTTTTCTTTGCAGTAAATATTTCCTACTCAACAAGATTAGGGGTTAGTTTGAGCCTGTATTGTATTAAAGTTTCTAGGAACTAAGAAACATGCACTGAAAATAGTGCAGCCTCCATCAATTATTTTGATAATTTTGAATCACATTCAGCTGGTATTACTGGATAATTCAATTACTGGCTGAAGAATACTAACATTAAAGAATACTAACATTCCTCAAATTAAAAAACAGAGAGAAGCAAAGAAGAGCCACTGTGGCTAAACAACAAAGTAAAAGAAGCAGTGAGAAGCAAAAAGGCATCCTTTAAAAAGTGGAAGTTAAATCCTAGTGAGGAAAATAGAAAGGAGCATAAACACTGGCAAATGAAGTGTAAAAATACAATTAGGAAGGCCAAAAAAGAATCTGAGGAACAGTTAGCCAAAGATTCAAAAAGTAATAGCATTTTTTTTTAACTACATCAGAAGCAGGAAGCCTGCTGAACAACCAGTGGGGCCACTGGACGATTGAGGTGCTAAAGGAGCACTCAAGAATGATAAGGCCATTGCAGAGAAACTAAATGAATTCTTTGCATTCGTCTTCACGGTTGAGGATGTGAGGGAGATTCCCAAGCCTGAGCCATTCTTTTTAGGTGACAGATGTGAGAAACTGTCCCAGACTGAGGTATCATTAGAGGAGGTTTTGGAACAAATTGATAAATTAAACAGCAATAAGTCACCAGGACCAGATGGTATTCACCCAAGAGTTTTGAAGGAACCCGCACTCCTGGAGTGCGGGTAGCATAGGCCCAGTGCCAGAAGGGCCTAAGCTGGGGCCACGGCACAGGGGAAGCTGCAGAGCGGGAAGCAGGGGGGGGTGGGGAACCAGGGGATGGAGTGTGGGTGGGGCCATACCTGGCTGTTTGGGGAGGTACAGCCTCCCCCAGCCTATGATAGGTGCTGCCCACGCTTCCCCTGCATCAAGCTCACCTGTGCTCAACTGTCGTGACTGGCTGGGCTGCACTGGACTAAAAAACATGTTCTGGCTCACTGTCCCCCTGGATAACCTGGTCACCTGTCCCCCATAATCCTCCTCTTCCTCATCCACCTCCTTCTCCTCCTCGCTGTTCACGTTCGAGGCCTAAGACTTGGGCTCCTCCTAAGTATCCATGGGCTCTTGGGGGTGGTGGTAGGGTCTTCAGCAAGGATGGCATGCAGGTTTTTGTAACAGTGGCAGGTCTGTGCTTCCACGCCAGATCTATTGTTGGTCTCCCTTGCCTTCTGGTATGTCTGCTGCAGCTCCTTGGCTTTCATGCAGCACTGCTGATGGTCCCTGTTGTACCCCTTCTGCACGCCCCGAGCATCTGCTTGTAGATGTTGACATTTTTACATCTGGATCAGAGCTGTGCCTGCACAACCTCTTCTCCCCACAGACCCAGGAGGTCTAGCACCTCCTGTGTATTCCAGGCAAGAGCATGTCTGCAGTGTTTAGCTGTCATGGTCAGCTGGGCATTGCACACAATGGAGAGCTGCTAGGTATGTTCGCCAATCCGGGCAACCAAGGAAAAGGAATTTCAAAAATGTGTAGGATTTTAAAGGGAAGGGGAAGCTTCCTGTCCATCTGGCCCCGGGCAGCGGAGTTCACAGTAGTGACCAGAGCGGTCAGGCTGGGGCATTGTCGGACAGTTCCTGGAGGCCAGTAATAGTTGATGTATGTAATGCAGTGTCTACACTGACACCATGTCAACCTACCTACATTAACCTTGACTCTATGCTACTTGGGAAGGTGGTGTTATTAAGTGGACGTAGTGGGGCAGTTTCATCAGTGGGAACAAAATTTAAGTGTAAACACATCCATAACTAGGTTGATGTAAGCTGCCTTGCATTGACCTAACTGTGTAGTGTAGGTCAGGCAGTAGGAAGTATTTCTAGCTGTGATCTTTTCACTCTGTTTCCCTACAGAGTGTTAGAGGAAGTAGCCTGCTCTTGTCTTGGCTGTCCCAGTGGTTAAGTATTAATGGCCTGGAACTTGACTTTTCCATTGTAAAGACAGGGTCTTTCATTCATGTGCATAGTTTCCAGCCAGTTCTTTTTAAATGGTCTGATTCCAAGCAAAATGGTTTAGTGGCTCAGACCCATAGCCCTTACCTCCCTTGTCCCAGGGAGAATAACCCTTTCCTCACAATGGGTAGCAGTAAAAAGTAGGCACCTTGATTTAGACGGATGGTTAATAAAAATATTACTGAAACTTTCCGCCTTCCTCACAGTGCACAGCTCAGCGTATCATGGACATAAATTCTGGTATCTGGTATTCTGGTATCTCAGTAGTTTTCCTACAACAAAATGGACAATGAATTTGTGAAGACAAAATGTACGCTATTCAGATTGCTTGGTCCTTTGTAAAACTTACCTGTAGTGTTTACATAATTCCCCAATGTTTCAGAGTGCCTTAATATTATTACTACTATAAAACCTGATAAACCTGAATTGCCAATGGATAGCTGGTGAAGAAAACAAAAGCCTACAAACATTACAGTGGCACTGCTGCACCATTGTAGTGCTTCAGTGTAGATGCTACCTACTCTGATGGGAAGGGTGCTCCTGTCAGCGTAGGTAATTCACCTCCTCGACAGAAAGTAGCTAGGTCAAAGGAAGAATTATTTCATCGACTTAGCGCTGACTACACTGGGGGTTAGGTTGGCTTACCTGCGCCACTTAAGGGTGTGGATTTTTCACATCCCTGAGCGATGTAGTTAAGCCGA
Source organism: Gopherus flavomarginatus (assembly GCF_025201925.1). Lineage (NCBI taxonomy): Eukaryota > Metazoa > Chordata > Testudines > Testudinidae > Gopherus > Gopherus flavomarginatus. Next base: position 80,499,777 of record NC_066618.1, read on the forward strand.
CTTAATTTTCTAGTGTAGTCCAGGCCCCAGTTTCTTTTAAAAATGGGACCTAAGATCCTAAGTGATTTAGTTGCTTTTGAAAATTTTATCCACAGCTTTATTGTCTCCTTCCAGTAGAAAAGGCTTGCATTCTCCTTTACCTGAAACAGGGAAAAGATGTGTATCACTCCAATAAAGAATGAATGCTAGACATGGGCATGGCATATTATCAAGTAAGCTAGTTAAGAGCTTAATTTTTAAAATGACCTCCCAATATGAACCTGCAATTTTGCATGTGCTCTTGTTGGTGGGTGCAACTAACAAAATATTGCAATCAAACTACAAGATTCATGCCACTGCAATTTTACTAGTTGTGCATGCTAATAATTGTGCATAAAGAATTAAAGAAACATTTATTTCAAATAAAACTGAAGGAAGCAACAGGTTGGAAAGCAAGCTGAAGACTCTTTGAAATTGTTACCCTATGTATGGGGCTGGTGTCTGTACCTCATTCTTTAAAATATTCACTGATCTTAAATTTAATGAATAGACTTGAGAATATTTACATTTTAATTCCTGGTTCCCTATTTCTCATGTTCATTAAGTGAAAAAAGTCATGAATTTAGAGCAAATGGACAAATAGCACAGGCACACTAGGCTTTTGAACTCAGTCACAAAAAAACAGATGCTCTTTTTATATAAAAACAATTTAATTTATCTGCTGCTTTTGCTGTGAGAAAGGTCATTTGCTTGATACATTCTTTTGAATAAATGAGTCATCTCATTCATCATAGGGAACACTGCAACTGATTTAGGACCAAACCTTACAGTTCAATGCAGTCTTGCATGAGTAAGATCTGCAGAATTTGTCCTTAGACTCGGGAATGTTAGTGGCTTTCTCTGAACTCAGTTCTTCAGGTATTTACTGTACTATACAGTAACTTTCTTTTTCCTCATAGTTTGTTTCACTGTTGTATCAACTTAATCTGATCTGAAATTCCTTAGGAATATTTCTACAACTCTTTGTATCATAAAAGAATGTTTTTGTTCCAATTAAAAAAAATGTAGTTCATAAACTCCCATTTATCTACTATCTAACTTGCAGAAGTTCAGCCAAGTACTCCTTCTTTCACTTTCCACACAGACTAAATTCTTCTGGTCCTGCTTATCTTCTCATGTCAGCTTTATCTTTTTTAAAATCTGACCTTATTATCTGTGTTGCATCAACTTATTTGCCAGAGATTTAAATCCTGGCAAGCAAATCCTTTAGATTTGTCTGAAACAGCAGTTTTGCCATAAAACTTGTACTTGGGGAAGAATTATTTTAATGTAATCTACCTATGGCTTTCCAGTAGCATGATGATTTAAACCCTTGTCATCTGATATAAATTACAATATAAAAGAAATATAGTAACTCGATATTTTATTAAGTATTTTAAGTTATTGAAACAAAAGAGAAGCAAATTTTGCCTCAGGTGGACAGAAAAGCAAGAGAAAAAAATGATTTGGAGAACATATCATATGACAGAGATGCTGTTTAATTGTGAATTCAACCCCATTCTTTGATATGGCCAAGTAAATGTTGCTCTACGTTAGTTTCCAAGTTGCATCAACAATATTGGCACATGCAATGTGTAAATGTGCCTTTATGGGCAAAGCTACCTGTTTTACAGTGGTGAGTGCAGACGCAATCAGGTGTAAGTGAGACTCCACCGTCTGGGAAAACTTAGGCCCTGATCCTGCAGTTGGAGCTGGACTTGGTAGATGTCAGTGAGCCAACCTATGTAGCCCTCAGTGAGAGCAGCAATATTTCATACTGTTAAGAAAAAACATTTTTGTGAACTTTGACTTGACAGCATTTTAAACCCTTCTGGTAGATGAACCCATTTTGATAGCGTCTATATCTTTCAAACACAGAAATGGATACTCATGCAAACATTTTTACTGTAGTGTGAAATATGTCCAGTAGTGTGGTAGTATGGAGGGTCCACCAAAGATCACTGCACTGCCTTAGCCCAGCAACGGGGCTTAGCCCAGACTGGCTGCTTTGTGAGGGTCTCTTCACTACCTGGGCATCACAGTAATGTGTCCTGCAGGGCCTGGATATGCTTGGACATATGGGAAATGTGCATGTAGGTCTGGGCAGGAATGGGCCATGGAATATGTGACTACAAAGATCCAGCATTCCTGACACACTACATAGGGCTGAAAAGGGGTAAGAGCTTCTCTGTTAGCCTCTTGTGATGGGGCAAGGCCAGATGGCTATAGGAAAGTAGTAAGAAACAGGTATGTCAGTCCCAGGCTAAACAAATCCCTGTTACCATTGTAACCAAATGGCAGTTGCGCCAGGTTAATCAAGACACCTGGGGCAATTAAGATCCTTCTAGAAAGCAGTGGAGATACACCTGAAACCAATCAAGGGCTGGATGGAACTAGTTGGAAGTCTCCCAGTTAGTCAATTAGAGGTGTGTGTCAGGAGCTATAGGAGGAAGCTGCGCTGCTGGAGAAACTGGGCAGTACAAACCCTATCAGGCACAAAGAAGGAGGTCCTGAGGTAAGGGTGAAGTAGATTTTGAGACAACAGAGACTGTATGAGGGAGGGTTGCTTCTTCCCACCTTCCTTGCTGGCTTATGATCAAAATGGCTCAGTAGGCTCTGACCCTTGCCTTTAGAGAGAGAAGGGCTATGTGGAGGGTCATAGTGAGCCTCTGAGGCTAGTGTAATCTGCCTGGAAGCGCAGGACCCACTGAGACAAGATTGGAGCTTTGTCACGCTATGTACTGAGGAGTTGTGTTGAAGCCCCACAGCCTGCCCACAGAAGGATGGCGATATAGATAATGAGGAAGATAATACACCTCTGTCCCGATATAACGTGATTCAAGATAACACGAATTCGGAAATAACATGATAAAGTAGCGCTCCAGGGGGGCGGGGCTGTGCGCTCTGCAGATCAAACCAAGTTCAGTATAACGCAGTTTCACCTAGAATGTGGTAAAATTGTTTGGCTCCCGAGGACAACGTTATATCAGGGTAGAGGTGTATTGTATTTGAATATAAGACTTGAAATAATAGTAAACTGCCCTGTCTTGTAGGTTCTTTCTTCAGTGTGTTGCGGATCATGCATAACATTAGCCTACTGGATTAGAGAACTACTCTCAAGTTCCAACATGATGTTTAGGCAAGCCCGATGAAACAAAGTATTTCGTCAATGTGATGTTCTTGTATTGACCCTCCCATCGTAGCAGATAACAAAGAAGTTGGTATATAAATGAGCTCTTTCCCTTGTATCCAGCCTGCTTCTCTTATCTGATGTATTGACTGCCAGCAAGAAGCAACGAATATTTTATTTAAAAAAGAGAATATCTTTCAAGCAACAAGTAAACTGTCACAGGATCTCATTGTATAGCCTCACTCTTAACTGTTGTCTTCCAGGACCAGCAAGACATCATGTATCTAAAATACTTGTTCTTCTTATCTATATCAATTTTTCCACTCATCCAAGAGCACCTTCATTGCTCTACTAATAAAACTATGGGGATCAACAAAGACCAAAGCAACGAAAGTGTCAAAGACTAACCAAGCAGTCTTGAAGACAACTTTTTAATAAAAGTATCACACTGTGCTTACACTAAAAGTTCAGACTAAAATTACCAAGATAAAATTTATTGGAAAAATACCATAGAAATTACTCCAGGACCATTTAAACAGCTATTTCCTCTACAAAGAAAGTTAGTATCTCATTAATTAAGACAGACCACTGGCTTCACTGCATTCCAACTAAATGCAAAGCCTGTCTTTTAATCTTCACTCAATCAATTCTACCCACTTGCTGATATACAACATGTATTAACTAATTGAGCTGTTTCTCCTACAGTCTGGATAAGTAAGAGAGATTATTATTTCAGTGTTTAAATATTTGGGAAGTACTATATCTGTATCTGTGTGTGTGTATTTACAGGTGAAAGTTAAGGATGGTATGTAAACACCAATGTAGATAGGCAGATATGGGATCTCAAAACACCGATATTGACTTCATATGGTGATACTGCCAGACTGGTATTTATGCTTCAGCGTCTGTGCTAACATTCCAACTTGCAGCAATCCTGCCATACTGCACTACAGAAGAACACGACAGAAAAAGACTTAAACTCTGCTGTGTGTTTGGTGAAGATGCTCTATGTCGATGGGAGAGAGCTCTTCTGTCAGCATAAAAAAACCACCTTCGCAAGCGGCAGAAGCTATGTCAGTGAGAGAAGCTCTCCCACAAACATAGCACTGTGTATGTGAGTGCTTATATTGGTGTAACTTACATTGTTCGGATGGTGGTTTATTCACACCCCAAAGCAACATAAATTTTGCCAACGTAGGCTGTAGTGTAGACAGAGCCTTAGTCTCTGAGCCTGCAATCATTTATCCATGTGCTGAACTCTGTCCCTATGAATAGTTCCAGTGAAATGTTCTCAGATGGGTAAATTACTCCTGGGCATAAGTGAATGCAGAACTGGGGACTAGAGAGAACCAAAGCTGCTAGGTGTGCACTGTTTTGTATCTTAGGCCTGGTCTACACTAGGAAATTAGGTCAGTATAACGATGTTGCTCAGGGATGTGAAAAATCCACATCCCTGAGTGACACAGTTAGACTGACCTAAACCCTCGTGTAGACAGCACTAGGTTGCCAGGAGAGTTCTGTTGACCTAGCTACTCACTCAGGGAGGTGGAGTGCTTATACTGATGGGAGAACCACTCTCATTGGTGCAGATAGTGTCTTCAATGAAACCCTACAGCAGTGCAGCTGTGCTACTGCAGCCTCAGTGTAGGCAAGCCCTTAAACTCACTGGGAGCCTTGGCGCTTGATGACATGGAAAAAGAGAACAAGAGCTGGTCTGATGTGGAAAGTGGCAAGGGATATAAAAAATGAAAAGGAAACCAATCAGTTAAAGCCGAGTAATGGCATACACTGATTCTGAGATTTAAAAATACGCACAAAGCTGTTGCTTTGGTCTCATTTTTATGAGGTAATCAAATGGAAACATTACATTTTACATAAACAAGCAGAGCAAATCCTCCATCTTCAGAAGGCAAAAATTATTTTATTCCAATTTCCTTTCCTCGTTTTGTACCAAAACCATGATTGCTGGAGGAGAAAACACAAGGTTTGTAGCAGAGGGTGTGGTGCTTCTGTAGAATCTCTCTATTAACAACAGTAACTGGAATTTTCACCAGTAACTACCTGTCACAGGGCTGGCCCCTTAAGGGACTCAGCTGCCCAGCTTACCTGTGACAGGCTCTGCTGAAGGGAATGAGCCAACCCAGGTCCCCCTGGAGACAGTTAACTGCCTACACACCTGGAAAGCAGGTAATAAAGAAATAAGCACCTGGGCCTAATACAAGGCCTAGGGGAGCTCAGTTGAGGGGAACCTTTGGAAGAGGAAGGATGCCCTGGATTGGGGAGAGATGCTTCTAGGGAGTCTGAGCTAGGCAAAAACTGTCCAGCAGGGAAGCCTGAGGGAGACTCTGACCGAGTGGGGAATAACGGCAGAGCTCTCCAAATAGTGAAGAAGCTTGAGGCCTCACAGCAGAAGGAGCTGCTGAAACCCAGAGGCTTTTGGTTTGGGACATTGAGGTTTCATCTGGGTAAGAGCCTCTAAACACTTGCAGAAGTGCTCCTTTCAGGAGGCTTTCTTAAAGGGTGCAACTCTGCTATAGAGTGTTTGTTTGGCTTTTCCTTGACTGGGCTGTCATTGTCTCCTCAGGAAGGAGGGGAAACTGAGGCAGACCATAGCAGAGCCACACTCCCCCATAACGAGCTGCTCAGGAAGTGATGGTGCCCTATTTGCATTACCCTTCAGTGAATTCTGTTGAGTATCACATTAGTGGGTTGCTTTAATAAATACCATTCCAAAAGCTAAAGGATGGTGTTAAAATTTGCTAGTTTAACTCACCCCCACCCCATCAGTTCTAGCTGTAGACATTTTACTCAAGCATTTCCTGGTTAAAATATTTAGACTTTTTAACTGGCCTTCTACAGAAAGGCACTGAATAAATGTGGTATATTTAAAATAAAATAGAAGCACAATTTCTTAAGTCAATATACACACTTCTAGCTCTGATGAATACAGTTTCTGCCCCAGACTTGAAGGATGGATACACATTGTTATGGTGTAGTCTTGTAGGTTGAAAAATGCATGGATATACAACTTTGGAGCAATGGCTGATACTCCAAAGAGTTTTTATTGGCTTAACTTTTTCTCTTCCATTAATGTGTGTAATGCCAACAGACTCTGGTCATCGTCCGCTGGGATCAAACCTGAGACCTCTGGAGCTTAATGCTTGAGCCTCTACTGCACAAGCTGAAAGATGTGTGTCTGTTAGCCAAGGCTGTAGCAGACTCCTCAATCTCTAACTGCCACTGAAGTGGGACAGTGAGCCACACCAACCAGACATGGGTGACATGCACAAAAGGCTATATTTACCTCAAAAGTGGTAGGCCAGATCTGGGGTTGAAGTTAATTTTTTCTGTAAAACTTGAAGTGAATCAGACAAAGCTTCATGCATTATGACAACCTAAAAATGGGTGTTCAGTGTAGTTCAAGAAGTCTTCCAACTTTGTTGACTCATCTGTGTTTGTTTTTTAGTTGCTCCAGAGAAGTAAAACTTAATCTCAGCCAGGGGGATTTAAAAGACTAACTGCCTAGCACCTTAATTTTGTTGTTCAAAGTCTAATTTTGAAAATTATTCACTTCTGAAATTGGCAAACTGATGGTGGATGTGGCCCCCATCAGTGTTAATACAGCACATGAGTGCTGGAGATCTAAGCTTTCATTATATTCTATTGAAAAAAAAAGAAGGCCCTAACTCTTTTCCTTATCTGCATTTTCTAGGTCTCTTTTTCACGTTGTCTTCAATGGGAGCAGAGTTAGGTTAATCTCACCACTCTTGAAAATCCATCCTGAATTCTCACTTAAAAAAAAATAAAAATCTAACATTCTTGAAAAGTAATGGGTTTCAGATCACTAATTTGTGTCTAATAGCTTCATTTTAACAAGGACTGTTTTGTGTGGGATTTTCTGACTATAAGGTGGCATTGGTTTCCTTGGTCTCACTTCTCCTTTTCCATCCTTTCAAGAGAGAGTGCAAGTGTGTGTATGTGCATGTGTAATTCACTGGGCCCCCACTCTGGGCCTATGATGTCATCTCAACACTGGTATACTGTCTTTAAAGCTGCTGGCCAAGCTGCCAATGTACTGTATGAACATAACTCAATAGTTCTTATTACTTGTTAGTTCCTTTGAGGCAGTATTGTTAAATCCCAAACTTCAGATGCCACCGCATGTGTGCATATGCGTCTACAGCTCATGGTCAATCAGAAGAACATGTATATTCTTTCATCAGTGCTGAGAATGTCTCTGTGAATGGAGTGAATGGTGCTTGTAACCAAACTTCTTAAACTTTGATTTATATGGAGGATTTTCACCTTAGTGACAAGAATGATTTTCTACTGAGTGAGGAATCTTCTGGTCTAGACCATGGTATTAAGAAATTACATTAAGCTGTGCTAGGTAACGAAACTACCACAAGATGGCAGTGTTTCAGTAGTTTACTGTCCAAAGTGCTATGAATCAGCAGTGACTCTTTTCTATAACCCAGGACCTGGTTATACCAGGGCTTGGCAGACCATTACTGGCAGTTCTCCAAAGTCTTTATGTAACCCTTCTTCCAGGTGGAGTTGGTAGCAACCAGGGCTGGGTTCAATATCTAGGGGTTCCTTTTAACAATACCACACAGAATTGGCTCAAGCCCCCACCCAGTAACCTGGGAAAATTACACACCACCCCAGGGTGCCTCTAAAAGGCAATATTTCTCCTCACAAGCACACCATCTGTGTATAGAAAAGAAACTCTTAGTGAAAAGAGAGAAGTCACCTGACAATTAGGGAAAACACAGGATTCAACTGTGAGCAAAACACCCACCCCACATTATATTGGGCAGTGGTTTTTGCCTCAAGTTCTTGAGATCTACAACTAAAAGTTTCTTTAACATGCCCCTCTCTGCTCCCTCACCACACCCCACTAACAGTGATTGTCTTTGGTCAGTGAAGACCCAGAGTTCAGTGGGGCATCTGTGTGAGTTCACCTCCCACCCAGGGGTGGGAGGGTGAGGGCACCTTGCTTGCCCCACCAGCTGCTGTTCCGTTCAGCTCCACTGGCTGCCCCGCCCAGTGTGGGACCCAGATTTAGGGCTCTTCATACCAGAAAAAGAGAGAGGCCTGGCAGGTGTTGCTCCTCACAGCAGGTATCATACCAGGTAGTGTGGATGGGAATTGATACAAGCACTGGTTTAAGGGTCCCGGCTGGGTCTTTCAGTGAGGGTATGATGGAATCCCTATTCTGTTGCCCTCAGCCCAGGAGAAGTGCAATGTACTGCTGAGCCCAGTGTGGGTGAAGACAGAATATTGCTGTGCCAGCGAAAGACTGAGCATGATGTTGCTGGATATCTGTTCACGTTTTGTTGAACTCAGTTGTAATATCCTAGAGCCTGGGATGGGATGTTTGACTTACATATGCATCTAGGACAGTTCTGAGACCTCAAGACTGGGAAAATTAAGGCATCCACAGGATCTGATGCAAGATATAAGGCTCTGCTACAGAGGTCCACAAAAATAAATCTGTTAACTTTCCTCTAGGTCTCAGTGAGTTGTCTTGTCTTTCAGCTCCTTCGGATGGTTCCTTGAAATGGTGCCTCAGGCTCACCTCTCGCTCACAGTACAGTACATCTTCTATCTGGGCATATAGGAAACACCTTCTTTCAAAGTTAAATATAGGGGCTGGTACCTGTGGCTTCGTGGTCAGTCTCTGTCCGGTATAAGGAATATTGGCGTTCTTAGTCACACTTAATTCCTGTGGCCAGTATACACTGTAAATACTGAAAAGACATCACATTGCCCTCTGGAGGGAGGCAGTGCTTTACATATCTCAACTGTCTTCAGAGGAATGAATGGTTCTTAGGTTTTCACAATGATTTTGAGCCAGAAGGAAGACATAGGGCCTTCATGGGAAACTGGGGATAAACTATATGGGACGGTGGTGGTGAAATGCAGGAACCTTGCATTAGAAGCAGAGGGGAGAAGAGGAATTGAGTAACTTTATTTGATGGGTAGGAAATCTAGGTTATGGAGGAAAACACTGCTTCCTTCCTGCCTCTTAAGAGTGAAAATAAGAGTTAGTAAAATTTACATTGTACTACTTAATAATGGTGTTTGAAGCTTGCTAGAGTAGTATTCACCTCTATGTGCAAACTGGTGAGAAATGGAGAACACCCACATTAATTCCCCTTCTAGGGCTCCCAGTTTCCAAGTTAAGTGTAAAACCTACACTGAAGAAGTGCAGCCTTTTTCAAGCATACCCCTGAACATTGGGATTTTCATTAAAAAGAAATAGGTGGTTCAACCCAGACCAGTAAGGAGTTCTCACTGCCTGCCCTGCAACTCTGAGTGTCTTAGATCATAGACTCATAGAATATCAGGATTGGAAGGGACCTCAGGAGGTCATCTAGTCCAACCCCCTGCTCAAAGCAGGACCAATTCCCGACTAAATCATCCCAGCCAGGGCTTTGTCCAGCTTGACTTTAAAAACCTCTAAGGAAGGAGAGTCCACCACCTCCCTAGGTAATCCATTCCAGTGCTTCACCACTCTCTGAGTGAAAAAGTTTTTCCTAATATCCAACCTAAACCTCCCCCACTGCAACCTGAGACCATTACTCCATGTTCTATCATCAGGTACCACTGAGAACAGTCTAGATCCATCCTCTTTGGAACCCCCTTTCAGGTAGTTGAAAGCAGCTATCAAATCCCCCCTCATTCTTCTCTTCTGCAGACTAAACAATCCCAGTTCCCTCAGCCTCTCCTCATAAGTCATGTGCTCCAGCCCCCTAATCATTTTTGTTGCCCTCCGCTGGACTCTTTCCAATTTTTCCACATCCTTCTTGTAGTGTTGGTCCCAAAACTGGACACAGTACTCCAGATGAGGCCTCACCAATGTCGAATAGAGGGGAATGATCACATCCCTCGATCTGCTGGCAATGCCCTTACTTGTACAGCCCAAAATGCTGTTAGCCTTCTTGGCAACAAGGGCACGCTGTTGACTCATATCCAGCTTTTCGTCCACTGTAACCCCTAGGTCCTTTTCTGGAGAACTGCTTTCTAGCCATTCAGTCCCTAGTCTGTAACAGTGAATGGGATTCTTCCATCCTAAGTGCGAGACTCTGCACTTGTCCTTGTTGAACCTCATCAGGTTTCTTTTGGCCCAGTCCTCTAATTTATCTAGGTCTCTCTGTATCCTATCCCTACCCTCCAGCATATCTACCACTCCTCCAAGTTTAGTGTCATCTGCAAACTTGCTGAGAGTGCAGTCCACGCCATCCTCCAGATCATTGATGAAGATATTGAACAAAACCGGCCTCAGGATCAACCCCTGGGGCACTCCACTTGAAACTGGCTGCCAACTAGACATGGAGCCGTTGATCACTGCCCGTTGAGCCCGATGATCTAGCCAGCTTTCTATCCACCTTATAGTCCAATCATCCAGCCCATACTTCTTTAACTTGCCGGCAAGAATACTGTGGGAGACCATATCAAAAGCATTGCTAAAGTCAAGGAATAACACATCCACTGCTTTTCCCTCATCCACAGACCCAGTTATCTCCTCATAGAAGCCAATTAGGTTAGCCAGGCATGACTTCCCCCTGGTGAATCCATGCTGACTGTTCCTGATCACTTTCCTCTCCTCTAAGTGCTTTAGAATTGATTCCTTGAGGACCTGCTCCATGATTTTTCTGGGAACTGAGGTGAGGCTGACTGGCTTGTAGTTCCCCGGATCCTCCTTCTTCCCTTTTTTAAAGATGGGCACTACATTAGCCTTTTTCCAGTCATCCGGGACCTCCCCTGTTTGCCATGAGTTTTCAAAGATAATAGCCAATGGCTCTGCAATCACATCTGCAAACTCCTTTAGCACCCTCGGATGCAGTGCATATGGTCCCATGGACTTGTGCTCATCCAATTTTTCTAAATAGTCCCGAACCACTTCTTTTTCCACAGAGGGCTAGTCACCTTCTCCCCATACTGTGCTACCCAGTGCAGCAGTCTGGGCGCTGACCTTGTTTGTGAAGACAGAGGCAAAAAAATCATTGAGTACATTAGCTTTTTCCACATCCTCTGTCACTAGGTTGCCTCCCTAGTTTAGTAAGGGGCCCACACTTTCCTTGACTTTCTTCTTGTTGCTAACATACCTGAAGAAACCCTTCTTGTTACTCTTAACATCTCTTGCTAGCTGCAACTCCAAGTGTGATTTGGCCTTCCTGATTTCACTCCTGCATGCCTGAGCAATATTTTTATACTCCTTCCTGGTCATTTGTCCAATTTTCCACTTCTTGTAAGCTTCTTTTTTGCATTTAAGATCAGCAAGGATTTCACCATTAAGCCAAGCTGGTCACCTGCCATATTTACTATACATCGGGATGTTTTTTTCCTGCAACCTCAATAAGGATTCTTTAATATACAGCCAGCTCTCCTGGACTCCTTTCCCCCTCATGTTATTTTCCCAGGGGATCCTGCCCATCAGCTCCCTGAGGGAGTCAAAGTCTGCTTTTCTGAAGTCCAGGGTCTGTATTCTGCTGCTCTCCTTTCTTCCTTGTGTCAGGATCCTGAACTCGACCATCTCATGGTCACTGCCTCCCAGGTTCCCATCCACTTTTGCTCCCCCTACTAATCTTCCTGGTTTGTGAGCAGCAGGTCTAGAAGAGCTCTGCCCCTAGTTGGTTCCTCCAGCACTTGGACCAGGAAATTGTCCCCTACGCTTTCCAAAAACTTCCTGGATGCTGTGGTGCTCTGAGTCACAGCCCTGACACCAACAGCCTGACTATAAGCATGTAGGTCATAGCCTGGCTTTCATGGCCCATTTATGTTTTGCAGTGTAGCTTCAATGCCCTCCTTAGTCTTGAATTTCCCCCAACCATCAGCCTCTGTAGTGTCTAGCTCTTTCTCCTGGAACACTCTCAGAAGTTAATTGCTCTTTTTAAGAGTCAATACCCTTGTTGGGTTATGTCCATTTTGTATAATTTCTGGAGTTTGTGCCCATGTGACCCAGGTGATCACAATTTTCCCACCTTTTATTTCTCCTCAGAAATGGCAAACAACTTCTGGATAGAACTGGTTTTTATCACCTTTTCCACAGGATTTCTGAGAAGGAGTTTTCTGCTCTTTCTATGGGGTTTCCCAGGCAAGGTTAGATAAGTCTGCACGGAGCAATGCTCAGGGGCTGTTCATCCGAGTGACAGTAAAGAACTGTCGCGGGTCTGACTTGCACTTACCTATCCATCCTAGTGGTGGGAGGCTAGGGTTTTCTTTTTACAGCTCTGCTTCCACTTGGACGTGCATTTAACATCATCTGCAAGCAAGGCCTCCCAGAGGGGGGTGGCAAGTGGGGAAATTTGCCCCAGGTCTCGGGCCCCACAGGGGGCCCCATGAGAGTTTTTTGGGGCCCTTGGAGCTGTGTCCTTCACTCGCTCTGGGGGCCCTGGAAAACTCTCGTGGGGCCCGGGCCATCTTCTGCAGCAATTCGGTGGTGGGGGGGTCCTTCCGCTCCCCAGGTCCCACCGCCGAAGTGCTGCATAGATCAGCAGCATTGGGTCCTGGGGTGGAAGGACCCCCCTGCCGCAGTGCCGGGTCTTCAGCTGCAATTTGGCCATGGGGGGCCCCCACCGCCGAAGACCCCAGCCCCCCTGAATCCTCTGGGTGGCCCTGTCTGCAAGGAGCAGAGAAGGCAGGGAGCCACATCTGATTTCCATCATCCATCTCCAGCTGCTGTCCCCTGACTTACCATCTACTCTTCTTCAGACCCAGAGGAACATCAAGGGACTCCCTGGAGCTCCTCTCTGATGGCTTTCAACTAGCCAGAGGATTGAAGTCCCAGGCAACAATCAAAAGAGGTTTCTATTAAGGGGTTTACTTACCTGTTTATGGGGATTATTTTGGAGAATCACTGTATTGCATAATTTTTACTGTTTACTCCCTCCTTTTCCTTTGCCCTATCCATTGTACACCACTTCTTCAATACACTTTATTTGTTTTTCACCTTATCCCAACTGATTCCTTGTTATTCAAGGTGGGAGGGACCCCCCATGGGAAAATTAAACCTACCAGTTGACAGATGCTGGACAGGGAGGGTCGAATCTAAGGACACAGGAAGCAGTTCATTACTTTAACTGGTGTTTGAGAAACACCCTTATTTCAATCACAGCACTGAGTTGGTTTTATAGGAAAAGTAAAACCAGTTTATTAAACAGAGTCATAAATTAGAAAGATATCAAGTACAGGGCTGGCTCCAGGCACCAGCTTATCAAGCAGGTGCCTGGGGCAGCAACTCCGGAGCGGGGCAGCACTTTCAGCTATTCGGTGGCAATTCAGCGGAGGGTCCCTCACTCCTGCTGGGAGTGAAGGACCTCCCGCTGAATTGCTGCAGATCGCGATCGCAGCTTTTTTTTTTTTTTGGCTGCTTGGGGCAGCCAAACCCCTGGAGCTGGCCCTGATCAAGTATAAGGAATAAAGACAAAGGGTTCCAAGCAAACGAAGGTCAAGGTATTCTGCTAAGACTAAAACTGAACTTCAGCAAGTTACAGTCTTTAGCTATGCAGGTTATTCACCTTAAACTTAGTTCCCAGAGATTTGAACCCCCTTGGCTGAAGGGCCTAACAGTCTGTGATTTCAAGAGCTCTGACCCCTTGAGTCACCCAAATGAAGAACAACTCACTTATATCACCGCAAAGTTCCTCGTCTCTGTTTCAAGAGTCAAGAAGGCTTTTTGCTGTTCTTCCCTTCCTGTGGACTTGATCTCCCTGCTGACTCATATGAAAATGGCGCTTCCATTGCTTCGATTCCACACTGCTTAATTTACAGTGGAGACAAGTAAATAGCTGCCTTCCCTCCTGTCAGGGAGAGAACCTGTTGCCAAGAATTCAATAGGAGTCAAAAGGTCTGATCCATTCTGGCAATTTGTAAATTCCTATGAAAACATTTAGTGGAGCAACTGACTGCAAGCAAATATTCTGAATTTAGAAATGCGTACAGACAAGACACCATTTGTACTAGCTACTGACCACTAAATAATGAGTATCCCCACCTCCAAACACACTCATAGACTTCCAAACTCTAACATATAACATTCAGTGGATCTTATTTGTCCCCAATCCAATTCACCCCGTGCAGAAAGCCAGCATGAGGCCAATGCACCACTGGGGTTCCACTTAAACCTATTTTTGAGGAATTCAGTGGTGCGTAGATCTTGTGCTGGCCTTCTGCACATACGTGAATATCTCTCCCTTACAGCTAACTGTAATAAAATCAGTGGAGTTACACTTGGATGAATTTATCTATAATGGGCCAAAGACAGAGGCTTTTACAAGCATTATTAGTACTAGAGAAAGGGAAGACTTGGCAGACATAGAAATAAGCAGGGCTGTAGAGATTCACGTTTCCTGCAGGTCAGTTCTGCACAAGCTGTATAAACTTTCTCCAGTTAAACACACGGTCTGAAGGCGAAGATTTTTTTTTTCCTGAGAAACATTCTCTTTTTCTGGCAGCCTCCACAAACCACTTATACACAACTCCCTTTAATCATTTCTCGTTTCTTGACCCAAATGCACATCTGCTTGAGGATGCAGAACACCATGTTCTTAGACATTTTATTATACACACACATGCTTCACAGTAGACTTTCATTTGTGCCACACATTTGCTTATACACTTCCACTACCGTGTTCTGTCTTTTTATTCTGCCTAGAGGTAGACACATAGTGGTTATATCAAACAAAAGGTAGGTGCAAGGTTGTGTTTTATAATCAGTAGACTGTAGACCGCAGGCGAGGGGGAATACGTCATTTTAGATTATGCCTTTTAGACCTACCCTTCATTAGCAGTCACAATTGAGACACACAAAGCTGGGCCTCAGACAGATGCAATGCTTAAGAGGACTTCATAGGCTGCACTATCCTAAGGGATGCTTTCCACCTCCCTCTATACCTTACCTGCTATAATGGCCCTGAGTGCTCAGAAATCAGGAGACTTGCTTAAAAATTGTGACATTAAACCAATAATAAATCTTGAGTTCTTTTTGCCTTCTGGTGTGTGAGCCCTTAGGCTGCATTTGATCATGTTTTCAAGCTTTTCTTCACAACTGTGAGGACCACCAACTTACCTTTTTTAAAAAAATGACAGCCAAGATTCTCACCTAATCACATGCTTCCAGGAGCTGGGCTTTTAAGAAAACCACCAAATATGACAACTTACAATAATATTGCAAGAGTTGGCAGCACTCAAGACATCCTCCCACAGAGCCCCTTCCCACACGTTTTTTCCATGGTATGTGTGGATGAGAAATGACATGGACTTAACAATGTTTGGGGGGGACTAAAAGAGGGTGACTGCAGTGAGCAGGGTCAAAAGGGCCTTAGGACTGATGAAAATGAAAGGGGATTTTAGTTGCTCAATGAGGGTGTGATCCTGCAAGATGTTGAGCATGCTAGCTCTGATGCAGTTAAGCTGAAGTTAGTGTCCATGCTTGTGCTTAAATTTAAGCATATTGTTAAGTGCTTTGCTGGATTGGGGCTCAACACCTTGCAGGATCAAGCCCAAAGAGCTGATTGTTAAGAAAGTGAGAAGTGGCCAGTCTTGGGAAGAGGGAATTTTAGTTCTAATAAATGTGTGTTGTAAACTGTGGAAGCTGAACAATTGTTTAACGGGGAAATGGACCCAGATCAGATCCAGGTTTATTCCCAGTTAATTTCCCAGCTGGAGCTGCCTGCCCCTACAGTGCTAGTGGGGGAATATATAGAGGAAGCTCAAAGAGAGATCCCATTCTGAAAGAGACAGGCATCCTGTGTACAAAAACAGGCTTTCATGGCATGAGTCTAATCACACTGAAAGGGAAATACCTCAGGGCAGAGATTTCCAGAGAATTAACAGAATCAAAAAATAATACGGTAATACTACATTCTATTCACGAGGCTTGATTTTCAGTGTTGCTTAGAGTATGTGTTGCCACTTATATCTTTGAATTTAAAAAATCTCATTTGGTCTGTACCAAAAGTTTGATGTGATGTTGTGCCGTGCTCTGTAGTCTTTCTCTTATAAATAGATTTCTTGGCAATGGAAAGTTTTGGAAGAAAATACAAGGGAAAGGAAATTAAAGATATAGAACAAGATATTCAGCTCCATGCATGTCAAGACTACAGAGGAACTTTTCTGAATTAACATAAATGTATCATGGTATATTAAATTACATAAAACATCTTGTTTACCATTACTGAAATGCAGCTGTGACTAGGGTTGCTGAAGGGGTCTCACTGCGATTACTCAATCAGAGCAAACCACAAAGAATGGGGTAGACAATCCTTAAAACTGCTGGGCTAGTCTCATAATTAGATTCACCAATTGCAGGTATCATTGCAGCCTCTGCTTGAGCATGATGTGCTTAGACAGTCTGGGCGTGTAGCTGAGGTGTCCTAGCTGCAGACTGTATTGTCGCCCCAAAAAGTGTTTAGACAGACATGTCAACTGCGCATCGAAAAAACAAGTCGAATGCCTGTCTAAAAGTTTGTGATCAGTGGCAGTCTTACATGGACAAGGGGCACAGGTGTAAAGGGAGACATTGTAAGCAGTGTCAGGATTTGATCACCGGTGATGTAGACAGTCACTTGTGTTTTATGCATAGCATTAGAAAGCCCAAATAATCAGAAGAGTAATTTTTTCATGATTTTGAATGCATGCAGGAGACTGGGTTGCATGTGCCAAATGAAATTTTTGCTATGTTCCTAAAGCCAGAAAAATCCTGGGAATTTAAGGGTGGTGAGTATCTTTCTACCTTTGTTAAGACCTTTATTGGCAAAAAGTTCCAGGACTACACATTCCTAGTGCACAATTCCAAAGATTATGATGTGTACTTCATTATTAGACAATTACTGAAGGAAAATATGTGCATAGAACTGATAACTCAGGGCAGTAAACTAAAGTGTGTGAAAGTAAAGGCCCTGGGTGTTTGTTTTATAGACTCTTTAAACTTCTTGTCCATGAAGCTTAATAAGTTTCCGCAGGCGATGGAGTTTGATGGTTGCAAAAGGTATTTCCCACATTTTTTTAACACTTTAGAAAACCAAATTTACATGGGACCTATGCCTGGGATAGAGTACTATGGCGTAGACAGCATGCTGCCTTGACTGGTATCGGGACAACTGATATGGGACGTTTGACTTGCAGAATGATCTCGCATATTATTGTCAGCAGGATGTCAACATTTTGAGATGGGCTTGTATCCTGTACAGAGAAGAGATCATGAAAATGACAGATGAGAGATACTGTAGAGAGAGGTCCTAGTAAATTCACAGAGGCAAAATTGTATATAGATCCTTTCTGGTACATAATGCTGGCATCTGTCTGTGTAGCTATGTACGGGTTTGTTTTTTGCAGCCTAACATAGTAGCTCTTCTCCCTCCAGACAACTGTCAGAAGCAATAGAAGAGATATTAGACCTCTTCTATTCAGTGGCTGTTGTATACTGCTCACAAAGAAAATATACAGGTATGGCATGCTTTCCGGGGTGGGCAATTACAGGTAAGCCCCTACTTTCTAGACAGTTACGCCGTTGTTGACAGGGTACCCACAGCCTTTGAGTTTAACAGGTGTTTTTTTCCAGGGCCATGTCACCTGTTATTGTGAAAAAGCACAGAACCCTATGACGGGGACAACGTTTGGTTTCTTTATTACAAGATGCAGCTCAAGAATGGCTCTCTGAAAAGACTTGGTTATGTAGCGAGAACCTTCTGGGACCACGAGTCGGGGGAGGTGATAGAAACAGACAGGGAGCTCTCAGATTTCTTAAATGAAGGCCAGCTACCTCAGCCTCTCGTGCCTAGGGATGCTTTTTTGCTGGGGAGGACTAATGCTATCTGCCTATATTACAACCCTAACCCTGGTGAAGAAATCCACTATTATGATTTTACCAGCCTGTACCCTTTTGTAAACAAAACTGAAGAATATCCTATCGGACACCCCAATATAGTTCATGACAAATTTGGACCCCTTGCAAATTATTTTGGAATTGCGAAAGTTAAAGAGGCCTCTTTTTCCCGTTGTTACCTGTCAGAGTGGGTGGCAAACTTATGTTCCCGCTATGCCGAACCTGTGCAGAAACCAAGCAGTGGGAGATGTGCACCCATACTGATGAGGAGAGGGCCATCCTGGGGACTTTGTGCATGGTGGAATTGAATGCGGCCATACAGAAGGGGTATGCGGTGACTAAAATCTTTGAAATCTGGCATTTTGAAGAAAAATCTGACAAACTCTTTTCAGAGTGCATAAAATTACACCACCACCAAAAACAAGAGGCTTCAGGGTATCCCAGCTGGTGCACAGACAAAGAAAAACAAAATAATTATGTTAATGATTTCTCCTGGAACGAAGGTGTGTATTTATGCCAACATGAGATCACGTCGAACCCCATTAAGTGCCAAATCACTAAACTGTTTTTAAATTCTCTGTGGGGTAAATTTGGCCAAAGAACAAACCTACCCAATACCAGCATCGTGAGAGACCCTGACGAATTCTTTCAGTACCTGTTTTCCCCCAATTATGAGGTTTCATCCTGCGAGTTTATCGATGATGAAACAGCGTGCGTGTCTTGAAAGCACGCAAAAGACTGCTACTTGGTCTCTGGGAATACCAACGTCTTCATAGCCTGTTTCACCACCGCTTATGCCTGTTTGGTTTTTCACACCCCTGAGCGAGAAAGTTGCAGCGCTGTAACATGCCAGTGTAGACAAGCCCTGAGATTACTCAATTAGAGCAAACCTCAAAGAATGGAGAAGTCATTCCATAAAACTGCTGGGCTATTCTAATAATTTGATTCACCAAGCCAGCAACAACACAGCTTCTACAATACCTTACTGGTTACCCAAAAACCAAGACCACAGTTCCCACACAGACAGCAAAGTCAAATATGGTGAGTATTATTTAAAATCTTGTTCACCATATATCCAGTGCTACCAATCCCAATGGATCAGACACATTATCCACCAGGTCAATGGATATTTCAGATCTTGCCCAAATACATGCTTCTAGCCAACTCTTATTAACTAAACTAAGAGCTCTTAAAAAAGAGAGTATTGTGGTTACAAGATCATTATACGTGCAGCTATGCATAAAGTTCTTAGGTCAGTTACATAGTAGAGATAGTGAGCTGCTGATTTGTAGAAAGCTCTTCCAGAATCAATTCCATAGGTTACAGTTCCATAGGCTGTCCATCACTGGAGTTTGAGAGCAAAAGAAGATGCAGAGTCTGTTTAAATTCTTCCATGAGAAATAATCCAGACTGGAACCGAAGATCTCAGTCTTGTGACTCAAACTTCCTCTGGTAAAACTCAAACAGACTTGAGATGAAAAAAGGATCAGGTCTCCAAGTTCTTTTATGGGTCTCTGGCAGGCCATGATAGCTTCATGACAGCAGGTAACACAAAGACTAGGAAATGTATATTGTTGCTTTGTTAACAGTCAATTCCTATTTCCTATGTATACACAGATAATTAGTTGCATTGATTAGCATAAGGCCATTAACCATCCAAAGACTGATTGGTAGCTTACTAAAAATTTCAAAGAGAAATATAAAGACAATATTATTATTACACCAAAGTTTCATCTAAATGTTAATATGCTTTTTTGATCTCTGAATCAATGTAATATAGTAACAGACAGAAATAGAAGTTTACCATCTACAAGCTAATAAAATTACATATTTGTCTTCATTACTAAGCAGATGTTTGGTGTCAGACCCTCAGCTATGGACAAACAACTCAGGGGCAAGAGGAAGCTTACAAAGCTCATCAGAGCCCCACAGTGCTGCACTAACAGCCACCGAAGGCCATGTGCGTGCAGGCCGTGTCTTCAATGGGCATTGCAG
The DNA here is from genome assembly GCF_025201925.1 of Gopherus flavomarginatus. NCBI lineage: Eukaryota > Metazoa > Chordata > Testudines > Testudinidae > Gopherus > Gopherus flavomarginatus. The sequence goes on from NC_066618.1 coordinate 80,519,753, forward strand.
AATCTTCTGAGTTGGGAGCAGAAGTACTGCTCGTTCCAGAGGTAGGAGGGGGAACCTCACCCTTTCCCAGGGAGAACAATTTGATGCAAACTCAGTTTTTCTCATTCCAGATCTTTCTTGTGGGATTTCTGTGTGAGTGAGCGATCCAGGCTGATATTACAATTGTTATGCTCCTTGTATGAGGACACCTTTGCACCTAAAAGCAACCCTTGATAGTATGTTATCAATACAGTGATTGGAGCTGGTCTGAGAAACTTTGACAGAACCATATTCCATTGCAATATGCAGCTCCATCCAAATGCTTCATAAAATCAGATGATTTCTTTAGGGCTTTGATTAGGAAAAAAATTGCAAACTATTCTAACAATGTCTGAATTTCTTGTTTTGACATGTTCAGAAATAGCAGTAGTGATTTTTTCTTTTGATGTACTTTATTATATATTAGACTATATAATACAATTTTAAAAAGCTCAGTATTGAAATAAAACATTTTGAATGACCCTAAATAATTTCTTTTATGAATTTTCCTTTACAGAAAGTTTTTGAAATGTTCAGTTGTAAATGAGAGGAAAATCAGGCCCTGTGGAGTCATTTGGGTCAGTAGAAGTTTTGTATTGTGGGGATTGTACGAGCAGGTCTTTTGTATTAAAAACAAATATATGATCAAAATTGTTAACAAAAGAAGAATGAAAGTTCTCTTTGCAATTTTTCCAAAACACTGTCTTATTCTTGAGATCACAATTCCCATGACTTCCACCTTCTCTTTGGCTTCTTTCTATCTACAGCAACTACACATTTTCCATGGGCTCCTTATAGTTGTTCTTTTGATCTCAAATTCTTAAGTGAAGACTTTTATAAATGATTGATTACTTTGCACCAAGTTTCTGTATGCAATGGAACTAGAAGTAGAGTATTTCTCTTTGCCAAATTACTTTGCATACTGGAGAACCTCTAGAGAAGATGAACTTTGAGACAATAATACTATAAACTGGTTTACATCATACTCCATTCTAAACAAACCCTTTGACCTTGCTTACTTGTCCTGTCCTGTCAGATCTGAGCTATATTCCAAATGTTACTTTCAGATCCAGAAATCATAGGAGACCTTGTCCTCTTCCATCATTTTTACACAGCTGACACAAGATTTCCCCATTCTATTACTATGTATCCCTTGTTTTTCATTTCTATTATAAATAAGCAACAAAGCATCATTTTTATTTGAAATGCTTAAAGTAAAGAAATAAAGGAAGAGTGTTTCTGTGCTGATTCATGTAAAAGTTAATAAATTAGAACTCTTTAGCAGAAGCTTTAAGGCCTGTAATTTTGGTGAGCAGCCACCCTCTAAAAATCCCGTTTAGATTGGCCCCTTTAAGGCATCTCCATTTGGACAATCACAATCACAAGTCATTTAAAAAAATTTGGCCTTCATTTTGTTAATATTACAGCAGTACCCAAAATCAATAATCAGGGATCACAGCCCCATCTGGCTGGGCACGACACAATCGCATAGTAAGATTGTTCCTGCACTGAAGTGCTTGCAACTATGGCCTTGACCCTGCAATGAGCTATGCACAGGCATCAATGTCCCATCCCTCATGGGGCTTATTGCAGGATTGAGTCCAAGAAAAAATGGAATATGGGCTGACTAACAGACTTCGGGCAGTTTTAAAGTTTTACCACAAGCACAAACACAAAAGCACAGATACTCATACCAAGGCTCCCTATGGCACAAAGAACCTTTCAACTCACATAGGTCAGACTAGACCAGTGATTCTCAACCATGGGTACGTGTACCCCGGAGATACGCAGAGGTCTTCCTGGGGTATGTCAAATCATCTAGGTATTTGCTTAGGCTACATAAAATGCACTAGCAAAGTCGGTTCATATTAAAATTTCATACAGACAATGACTTGTTTATACTGCTCTATATACTATGCACTGAAATGTAAGTATATTATTTATATTCCAATCTATTTCTTTTATAATTATATGGTAAAAATGAGAAAGGAAGCAATTTTTCATTGATAGTGGCTGTGACACTTCTGTATTTTTATGTCTGATTTTATAAGCAAGTAGTTTTTAAGTGAAGTGAAACTTGGGGTACACAAGACAAATCAGACTCCTGAAAGGGACACAGTAGTCTGGAAAGGTTGAGAGCCATTGGCTTAGATGACCATGATGGTTCCTTCTGACCTTAAAATCTATGAGTCTATGATCTCAAATGGTAACTCACTTTTACGTCTGTTCCTTGTTAGAGTTGAGTCTGAGCTGCAAAAGTCAGATGCAGATTATAAATAATATCCCTGTATTTCTGTGGTTTGACTCATTATGGTGCGAAGATCTAGCTGCTAAACTTTAACTTGGATCTGGGTTCAGAGTCTGAAACAGGGGCTGTTCCAGGCCACAGCACGCCAAGCGCATGCTTGGGGCGGCAAGCCATGGGGGGCGCTCTGCTGGCGCTGCGAGGGCAGCAGGCAGGCTGCCTCTGCCGTTTGCCTGCGAAGGGTCCGGTGGTCCCACGGCTTCGGCGGACCTCCCGCAGGCGTGCTTGCGGAGGGTTCGCTGGTCCCGCGGCTTCGGAGGACCTCCCGCAGGCACACCTGCGGGAGGTCCACAGAAGCCGTGGAACCAGCAGACCGTCCGCAGGCAAGCCGCGGGAGGCAGCCTGCCTGCCGTGCTTGGGGCGACAAAGTTCCTAAAGCCGCCCCTGGTCTGAAACTCCCACGCCTCCCCCAGGGAAGATCAGCTGGCGTGTGACAGGGAATATCTGTCCCTAAAAAATTAACAGTTTTTCAATCTGGGGCTTTAGCTCAATATCGTGAGGCCCTTCAGTTTTAATTTTGAAAGATACTATCCTCCTGTAATTCAGTCATTAGGCTGCTCTTTTAAAAGAAAAGATAAACATAAAAATCCTTCAGCTTCAAGGCTTTAGTGTGTGGTCCTTCTGTGGGCTGTTCTGTTTATACTAACAGTAGCATAGGAACATACATTTTCAGCCTCTTGCGTGCAGATACTGTAAGGCAAATAGGAGAAACTATCAGCTGGTTTGTGTTCACCTTCAAACTCTTTTATCTGTAGGAAAATATTTAAAATGGACAACTGATATTAGATATGAAAGAGTAGAATTTGCTAGATGTAAAAACCGCTCTGCATCAAAAACCTCAATGCTTAGCATACAAGATCTGAAAGTAGCATGCTATAATAAAGAAGATTTGCCAGGTAAAGTATTAAAAATGATGAATCTGAAAGTCAGTGAGAATCTATCGGAATTTAGTTATCATACCATTTGGCAAGAGAAATGAATATTTCAGTACTTTGCAATAAGTAATCATTTTAACATGAATGAATGAATGCAGCAAAATCTTTTTTTTAAAATCAAGTCAAATATAGGCAGGATTAAGGCATTCCCAATCTAATTTGTTTAAGAATTCCATTGTCACCCCTTATGTATGGAACATCACAACTGAAGGCGAGTCTGTGTAACCATATTTTTCCTTTCACTGTTACGCTCATCCTCTTTCCTCCATTCTCTGTAACTGTTTGTTAAACTCAGCTGTTTCACCTTGTCTTTTAGACAAAGCAGGGACCCTTTCCACCTTTGGATACTCCAGTCAAATCTGTAGAAAGTGGTCTCACTTCCTTTGCCTGCACTGATTGGCTGTTTCCTCCAATCTTACCTCTCCCTCCAGGGGTGGCTCCAGGCACCAGCATACCAAGTGTGTGCCTGGGGCGGCAAGCCGTGGGGGGCGCTCTGCCGGTCTCTGTGAGGGCGACAGGCTGGTTGCCTTCAGTGGCTTGCCCGCGGAGGGTCCGCTGGTATCATGGCTTCAGCGGACCTCCCATAGGCATGCCGCCGAATCCACGAGACCAGGGACCTCCCGCAGGCAAGCCGCCGAAGGCAGCCTGCCTGGCATGCTTGGGGCGGCAAAATACCTAGAGCCACCCCTGTCTCCCTCACAGTCTCTATCCTAGCTTCACTCCACACCTGCCCCCTCACCCTCTCCTCTGTCTGCCCTGTCCCTCTCTGCCATCTTTCCTTCCCTGCCTTTCCCTTTTCTTTCCATTTGGCTGATCCCATCCTAAGTAAAATCACCCACTCGCCAGAGAACTAACACCATCACATTGTTCATTCTGCTTGTGTGTTCTATCTCTTTCTCCACCTGGTAATCTGCCCTGTCTATTGAGATAATATTGTCTCATTGTTTCCTTGTACTCCCCAGTCAGTCAGTCTGTCTGTATCTATCTATTGTCTCTTGTCTGATATTTGGATTGTAAGCTGTTTGGGGCAGTGGCTGTCTTTTTGTTCTGTGTTTTTCCAGCACTTGGCACAATGGGGTCCTGGTCCATGACTGGGGCTCCTAGGTGGTATAGTAATATGCATCAGAATAAAAATAGTCTTAAATTAGATTGTAAACTCTTTAGGGTAAGGATTTCTCTTATGTGTTCATATAGCTCCTAGCATGTGAAGTGGAAGCTAGGGTCTGTTAGGGGAGGGAAAATTGTGGGAAGGAAAGGCCCAGCTTGAGTCTTCTTCAAAGTTTGTGTGAACCTTGAAGAGTTTCTGTTTCTGGCCAAAGACAGGTAAGTCTTCTAGAGTTTAGTGATTTCAATCTGAAAGTTTCCCACAGCACTGTTCTCATATCTCATGAGACATTGCATCATGAGTCTGAAGCCCATCACTGTGGTATCAGAACATATTATACAATTTAAATTACTGAGTAGTCTACATAGAGTCCTCTCTCTTCTTGTCCAGAGATACATAGGATTCATCATGTACCTTCATCTCTGTCCTCTTGTTCTTCTGTTATTCTCTTACCCAATCTCAGAGCAAGCAGAGTAGAGGGTTTTTCTCCTCCATTTCCATTGGGATTCCCTTATGAACACCTGTATGAAGGAATAAAGCACGAGAACTCTTTGAAAGACAAATATGCAGGTCAAGTGCAAACTAAAATGTCTCCCAAAATGCAAAGTCACATCTTGTAGAGTAGTCACATGAATAGCTGATGTGTGCTACCCTTGAAATAAAAAAGCAGTGTGAAACTGCCAGAAGGGTCCACACATGTCTCAGTAAAGAGAACCCCATATTGTCAAAGCTTATCCCTGCATTTACTTTGCACTATGCTATGCCTGGCCCAAGGGGTAGTAAAACACACACTGTGACATGTCATTGCATATTCTTTATGAAAATAAAGATATGATATGAATATGACATAACTGAGATATACTTTATGCAAGATGGCTCAGGTGAGATGTCATTGGGAAGGTTATGATTTACTAAATGTGATTATCCAGTTTGTGTCCCTGTATCATTTCTGAAGTTAGGGATATTGACTATGTATCTGTATTTCAACTATGCTACTTTTGGGTGACACCCGCTGCTAACACTTCAGGTACAACAATGGAAAAGCCAGACAGGGAGGAGGGCCCAACAACGAGGACAATGGACTGTGAAAATCTTGGCCTTCCTGTGGACACTCCATACTGCCACTGACTCATGGATGCTGTGATACTACAGGATCAGGTGGTCTTGCCACATGATGCTAAAACATCACCTGGGATGACTTGTAACTTTCCACTGTAAGGGAAGGGGGGTGGTGTCAAGTTTGGGAAATTTGTAAGTCCTATTTAAGGGTGAGGAGTAAGGCAAACAGGACTCCTCTCCATGGCGTGTCTGCCCAAGAAGAAAGACTGCAAAAGGGAAGGCGGGGGGCAGGGATGGGAGTCCAGACTGAGACAGGGGTCAAGTCTGAAAAGGAATATAACTGGAACTTTGAACCACAGAAATTTGCAGACTGCCTGCAACAATATCTAGGTTGAGAAATACTATTTGTAACCAATTTATTTAGTGAAATTAGCTTAGTTTGTGTGTTTGATTTCATTTGCTTAGTAATTTGCTTTGTTCTGTTTGTTACCCCCTTTACCACTTAAAATCTGGCTTTTATAGTTAATACAATTTGTTTTGTTTAATAATAAACTCGGTTTCTGTCATTTCTAATGGGGGTGAGGAGGGGCGAGAAGTTGTGCATACCTTCCTCCACATTGAGGGTGGGATGAATTTCATAGGGTCTGCACTCCAAGAGAGGTGGACATCTGAGTGCTGGAGCAAGTCCCTTAAGCTGAGTCTTCCCAGAGCTGATCTGCAGCTGGGTATGGCCCTGCCTGTGTGTGTGTGTGTTAAAGGAGGTTTTAAGAGCCTGGCTCAGCAAAACGGGTTAAAGGGGACCCATGCTGGCAGAACAGATAGACTCAGTGGTATTTCAGCACATCAGGTGGCTTCCCTCACACACACTAATTTAACTATGTGTTCCTAGTACAGATTGATGCTGTTGTCTACCATCTCTTTTAATCACTACACTAATAATGAGCATTCCCCCATGCCTGTTTCTGAAGCTTTAAAAACTTTGTTTCATGATCAAATTTGGCATTTTAAAGTAAAAACAAAGGCTGAAATTTTCAGAGAAGCCTAAGGGAGTTGAGGGGTCCAAATCTCATTGAATGTCAATGGGACTCTTAGACTCCTTTGACAATCCCAACCAAAGCTTTAAAACTTCAAAATGGCTTCAGAGGACTCCTAAATGGCTGTATATTCACAGCAGGTCCGCAAATGGAAACACCACATAGACAGGCAGCAAATCAGAGCGCAGGCCATCACTCCACCTTTGGTTTGTCCAGCTGTGCTATTTATGGTCACACACACGCTACACAGCCCCATTCTAAATGTCTGTACCCCTTATATTAGCAGGACACATACTGATGTCTCCATTGCTCTGAGGTTCTGGTAAGATCAATAGAGAATGAGCTAACAACAATTATTAGGGGTATGGAACGGCTTCCGTCTGAGGAGAGATGAATAAGACTGGGACTTTTCAGCTTGGAAAAGAGATGACTAAGGGGAGATATAATTGAGGTCTATAAAATAATGACTGGTGTGGAGGAAGTAAATAAGGAAGTGTTATTTACTCCTTCTCATAACACAAGAACTAGGGGGTCACCAAATGAAATTCATAGGGAGCAGGTTTAAAACAAACAAAAGGAAGTATGGCTTCATACAACCTGTGGAACTCTTTGCCAGAAGATGTTGTGAAGGCCAAGACTATAACAGGATTCAAAAAAGAACCAGATAAATTCATGGAGGATAGGTCCATCAATGGCTTTTAGCCAGGATGGGCAGGAATGGTGTCCCTCCCTCTGTTTGCCAGAAGCTGGGAAAGAGCGACAGGGAAAGGATCACTTGATGATTACCTGTTCTATTCATTCCCTCTGAGGCATTTGGCATTGGCCACTGTTGGAAGACAGGATACTGGGCTAGATGGACCTTTGGTTTGACCCAATATGGCTGTTCTTATGTTCTTATGTTAATGGTGTATTGTGTTGGCCAGGATTCTGAATTTCCTAGTTAGTGCCAAATGAGAATTAAATGCCTAACACTGCTTCTATTCTAAAAAGGGATTTTAATAAATAACTTATTCCAGATGAGACTGGATTTTAATACTTACTTCTGTGTATGAGCTGCTTTTCTGAATATTCTTGGGAGCTAGAGTTTCACATCTGTCCACTGTCTTAAGCAATTTTGGCTCTGACTAGAAGATGCTTTCATGAATGAAATGTTTGTGCTTATGTCATAAACAGATTGTTAAGGGTTAATGTCTCTCCTACCTGTAAAGGGTTACAAGCAGGGAACTGGACACCTGACCAGAAGACCAATCAGAAGACAAGATACTTTTAAATTTGGGTGGAGGGAAGCTTTTGTGTGTGTTCTTTGTCCGTTGTGTGTTCTTCTCTTGGATGGTCTGAGAGAGACCAGACATTACTACAGGATCTCTAAGTTTCTTTTCAAATAGTAAGTAAAAACAGGCGGTTTAGGCTTTTTGATTGTTTTACTCTATTTGCAATTGTGGATCTGGCTGGTTAACTTTTATATGTGTAGTTGCTGGGAATATTTTGATTTGTATCGGTACTGGGGGGAAAGTCTCTTTCTGGTGTCTGTAAGCTATAGGACCCTGTAATATTTACATCTTGAAGTTACAGAGATAATTCTTTACTTTTTCCTTTCTTTTATTAAAAGATTTCTTTTTAGAGAACCTGATTGATTTTTTTTTCTTGTTTCCCTTGTTTTATTCCAGGGGATTGGGATAACTCACCAGGACAGGTGGGGGGACAGGAGAGGGAGAGATAGAATCTCTCTCTGTTTTCCTTGAATCTGTTTACCTCTTTGTGGAAGGGAAGGGAGATGCTTCTCTGTATGGTGATTTAGAGGTTGGATCAATATCTCTCAGGATAGCCCAGGGAGGGAAATTCTGGGAGGGGGAAAGGTGGGGGAATGGTTTATTTCTCCTTGTTTTAAGAACCCAAGGGATCTGGGTTCTTGGGGTCCCCAGGGAAGGTTGGGGAGGTCAGAGTGCCCAAAACACTATATTTTTGGGTGGTGGCAGTGCTATCAGATCTAAGCTGGTAATTAAGCTTAGAGGATTCAGGTGCTAGTATCTCATTTTCTGAACTCTAAGGTTCAGATCTGAGAGGGAATGCTATGACAGCTTATTCAACATCTTATCCTCTACTAAATGGGTCAGTGAAGAGATGTAAATCTTGTAAATAGATCTGATATTATTAACCTTTAGGCTGCTGACATTTTTCTACTTGTCCAGTAAATGAATGTAACAAAGATACTTACAGATATCTGTATCATGCTAGGGGTTTAGAGACCACATTTTACAATACTTTTAGAATAGCTTTAGTTTACTATTCCAATATTTTTATTGATCGTTGTTTCTTTCTTTTCTACCAGTAAACACTATAAGGCTGACCCTTGTCAGTGCCAACTACGGGGACACTAAGTTAAAACATTATAACTTTAAAACTCTATTTTTAATTTTTATTTTCAAATTTCCCATTCTAACCTGAGATGAGAAGTGCCACGTGAAATTTCCAGGGGATTGGTTTCTTTTTTTGGGATATTAGCTTTAATCAACGCCTTTACTGTGATCCTGCACACACATATTTTCATGTTTTAATTTAAAGCATGTGATAGTCCCACTGACTTCAATGAGGTGACTTGTGCTTCAGGTTAAGCTCATGTCAACCTTTTGTAACTAAAATAATAATATTACAAATAACAATACTTATATGGAGTTGCTGTAAGCACTCATAATTTGTGAAATTCTCAAAGGAGCTAGATAAAGGTATAAAGTAGAGATGATTACAATTTTTTCTTCAAAACTGTTTTTGACAGATAAATAGGTTTTCAAAAAATGAAATTTTTCATAAAAAGCATCTGCTTTCTGCAGAAAATTAGATTTTTGTATAAAGGAAACAAAAGGCCCAAACCTGAAATATTTCATCCCAAAACTGAAATATTTTGTTTTGGAAATGCTGCAGACTGTGTTTTGTGGAAGTTATAGTTAAATTGTCTCATGTCTCCCTTCTCTATGGGTTAGGCTCCCCAGCCAGACTACATGACCCATGATGTGCTGCTTCCTCTCTCTAAGAAAGTAGGCTGTGGTGAATCATGGGAGATGTAGTCCAACCAGAGTCCTGGCCTATAGAGGGGAATGAGCTCTTGAAGCACCTGAACTACAACTCCCAAGATACATTGCAGCAGCATTTCCAAATTGAAATATTTTGGTTTTCAACCATTTTTTTTCAAATTTCCACCAAAAATCAAAGATGTCCCCATTGAAAAAAATCCATTTTTTCAAACTGTTCTGGTCTTAAGGCCACAGACCAAGTTGGATGAAACTATATTTGGCAGGTGTTGATGCAAATAACAGAAACATACTTTGTACAGAAAACTGGGAAATACATTTCCTGAATGGGAAAATAGGCATTTAGGGCTTGATTCTGTAAGGTGCTGAACACTGGTCTTGTGCATGTGCTTAATTGTAAACACATGAGTAATCCCCTTGGTTTCATTAATGGCCCCATCGTTAGGGTTGAATTGAGCTTAAGACATCTTATACTTAGATGTGCTGCTACTAGGTCCAGTGAAATGTGTTGACTCCTGAATTGAGAAGAATATTGCAATTTTCTTGGGACTGGTTAGTAAATCCTTTGTTCTTCAGATGGGGCTCGCATTGGATGACTGGAACTTTAAGAAAGTTTGGATCAGGATCTGAATTTTTATGTCTGGTGCCCATTGTATTTTTTTCATTTCACACCAGCAGCAAAAGTAAATGCACTAGTAATAATGAAACTTTAGACATTTTAAAAAATGTGAATGCTGATTTAAAAGCTACAGACAAACAACCAAAGGGATTCATAATCCCATCACAAAATGAAGGCAGTTTTTCTATCTTAGTAATAGTTAAGCATTCATCTAAACGGTTTAAAAGTTTACTTGCTTAAGCACCACTTGGGAAAGAAAGATGGAAAGTCTTTATAAAAAAGCTAGCAGTAAATGAATGAACTTCCATGTGGCCAGCTTTTTCAGTAAGTCTAGATGCAACTTCCTAGCATAGACCTATTTCTCCTGGTGTCTGGCAGACCCTTGACGACTTGCAGCAGTCTATGCCTTGATATTAGGGATGAATGCAGGCTGAGGCAGGGGGCTGGTTATCCCAGGAGTATACTGAGCAGGGTCTGCCTGGGTGGGAGGGCGCTCCCCACCTAACCCCCACTGGTGGCCCTACCTGAGCCAGTTGCAGCCACTCAACCTTCTGGGAAGCAGGAGGGAGAGCAACCTCTGGAACAGCTGACCCATGTCACATTAATCACACTGATCTCCAGGCAATTAGGTAAGCCACCAACTGCATTATGTTTGTTTCTCCAATCTTCTCTTAAGTGATCTAGTGTTTTGCCATATGTCTGTGTATTGCTCCATCAGAAAAAATATGCTTTCCCCTTAGAGCCTCTTGGATGGATGGAACTTTTTTCATAGAGACATTTTAATGCTAAAAGATCGATAATGCACTTATAAAAATAATGAAATATTTTCCAGGCATCAGTCCTCCCTGTAGATAAGGTAACATCCAATGATCAAAGTTTCCCTTATCTGCCTAGAGAGTTAACACTTGGAAAATATTTTCATTACTTTCATAAATGCGTTGTCATTCTCTTAGCATTAAAATGTTTCAGAGAAACTAAGTGGGCGTGGGGAGACTCATTTGTTTCACTGTTTTGTAGGACTAGAATGTTTTGCTGGATGAATGTAGACTTCTAATTTGCTTTTGGGTTGAGGAAAGAGAGGATGAGAGAAACTGATGTAAAAAACTAGACATATGGACTGAAGCTGTGTGTATCTTTCTCTTTGTACTCCAGGGCTTATGCTTTTCCAGACCACTTTCTAAGGAATGAAGGCAGTACAGAAAAATTAGAGACCAAACTGAAGTGCTTCACCAGGTAGGAGAAACCTATTTGATCACATTCATTCAAGCAGATAGAGGTGGGGCTAGAACATGTTATGAGCAAGATCATTCTTTCTGCTTAATTGAGGCAAAAAAAGAGAGAGAAAAGGAAGACTAATGTGTGTACAGCAATAAGCAGAGTGTGCAGAGAGATCATGATGCATGTGGAGTTAAAGGACTACTAACCTAATTGGCAGCAATTGGTAATACTGCGTGGCATCGTGTATTTGTTCCTCAATTGATTAGTTAGAGTGTGATTCCATGATACCGTGCTCTTAAATTATTTGCTATAAGAGTTTCCTAAGGCAAGGCCATGAAGTTATCTCTTGGAGCTAGCAATGAAGTTGTTCTATGCCTGCTATCTATGCAGCCTGTAAGAAGTAGTTAGTCCCTGTGATTCTGGGGAAATAAGGCAAAATAGACAGTAGCAAATGGAGAGCTTAATCACCATCTGCTTTAAATCCATAATCTTATTTATTTAAAGTAGCTGCCAGGAGGAGGTTGGAGACAGCCAGCAGGGACTGATTTAAATCAAAGAGATTTAAATCACCAGTTTTAACCATCATTTTAATCAGCAAGCAGGAAATCTTGATTTAAAGAACCAATTTGAATTGTGATTTTCATTTGTACTTATTTTGCCTAAAGAAAGATTGATTCTCATTGGTTGGTAACTATTAAAACATGTTGCTTTCCAACTAAATATAGTCTTTATGCTAAATTTGATTCTTCTTTTTGCTAACCATCTGGATGCACAATATCTATACACATTTATTTAAGCAATTATAGATCTTAATTTACGTGTATTTAGATTTATAATTTCTATATTTTGTATTAAGTTAGAAAATGGTGACTGATGCAATTCTTATTTACCAGATAATGATGAATTTTCTACTTGTGATTTGTATCTAGCTATATTTGGATAGAAATTAGAATTCAGTTAAAAATGCAGAAAAACAGTATTTTCCAATTTTTTAAAATTAGCTGAATAAAACTACCTTAAATGTGCTGGATATATAAGAAACTAAAAGTAAGTTTACTTAAACATGTTTTGCATTTACAACTAACTGACTTATTAAACAAAGGCAGTAAGTAGTCAGTGAATTGAACTGATTTTTTCTGGCCATTCTGTTCTTCAATATTTTAGAAGTGGTAGCTTTCATTCTCTTAGACCTAATTTCTTTTCATAGATTGGAAGAGAAAAACAAGCTTTCCTGCTTTAAAAACAACAACTCTGAATTGGTTTCTTAATTATGAATGAACTAGTCATTGAACTGAACTAGGTGAATAAACAGAAAATGAAGAAAATTAGTCTCTCTGTACCTGCAGAAGAGGCTACTGCTATCAAAAACTAATTAGCACTTAAGCTGGTTCCAGGTGCCGGCATTTGACTTCCATGAGTTCAGTGGTCTGACTTTTTTGTACCAATTAGTATACTTATTTCTATTGAATTTCAATTATTTTAATAGTTTATGATAAGTGTAGTTTTTAACATAATAGTGCATGGTGATGGCTATTAATCCATTTGGAATACAGGACTGATGGTCACTTTGAAATTGCCATAAATTCATATTGCCCCAGATAGTTTAACTACAGGAATAACATCTGAGATTTTCAAAGCCAACTAAAGGATACAGCCTCACTGGTTTCCTGAAAATTAATAGGAGCTGTGTGACTAAATCCCCCAAATCTCAGCCAAATGGTGTAGCCCACTACCTTCTGTTAACTCTGGTCTCCAACAAACTGGCTTGTCTTTTGTCCTTTGCTGGGGCTTTGAAAACTTGAGTACTGCATTCTCTTGCATTTCCGGTTTGTCTTGTGCTGTTTCCATATACCGTGGGAAATCTTTTTTATGTTACAGCAGCTATGATAATTTTGTATTGTTGCCATCCATTAGGGCTATGTTTCCCAAACTTTTGAAAGTTTGTTTCATTTTCAACCCTTCCATATGTCATTAAAGGCTCTCCCATCCTGATGTAAGGATCTTCCTTGCTCCCCTGACTAGTTCTTCATGGTCCTCTGGGGAGAGGTGAAGAGGATTGGGCATGTCCCCATATTTTAGGAGATGTTGCTTTAGGGGTTCCACTGTTTGTATCAATATCATGTTTTCATTTTAGACTTGTCTTCCTTAGCTAGTCATACTAAGAAAATCCTTTCCCTTGCACCACAAACACGTATAACTTATAGGGCTGTTCTTGTTTTTCTTGACAGACTTTCCACTTGTGTATGTATTTGTATGTCTTGTCCTTAGAAAAGAACACTACACTTAGCAATTGGTATATTGGTTGCATGCTGATTGCAAATTATCTTTTAAAAACTCTGTGGGAGTAAGTCTGGTTGTAAATTAACGTGTGACAAACACTCTTGTGTGGTCCATGGCTTTTCATGAACATCAGGAAGTTACCCCAGTTTTTTCTACTGTATTTGGTTTAATAATGTTGTCCAGATGTTTATACTCTAGCAGTGTTGTTCTGTGAGAAAAACACAGATGCCACATTAACCATGAATATAAAATGCATCTGCACAGGGGGGTCAGTTTAAAGACAGTTAAAAGGTAAAATGAGTTTACAGGTGATAATCTTGGCTTCTAAGAACATCGTTTTCACACACTTTCTAGTGTAAACACTTCTTTCTATTAGAGATTAGCCTGAACTGTAACTCTGGGACTTTGGGAACTCAATTTGATACTTTCCTTCCATATCTGCCTAGTTTGTAAGGGACTGCTGAGAGTGAAACTACTGTCATACATCAATTTTTCCACAGATCCTCATATAAAATGGATTTTGTTTCACTGTCCAGAGAAATATTTCATGTGATTCCAACTAGCTTAGGGGGAAAGGTGGTGAAGTAGCACTGTATATCAGTGATGAGGTTAACTGTAAAGAAATAAGAAGTGATGGAATGGATAAGACAGAGTCTGTCTGGGCAAAAATCACACTGGGAAAGAAAGCTACTAGAGTCTCCCCTGAGACAGTGCTTGGGGTGTGCTACAGACTGCCGGGATCTGATCTGGATATGGATAGAGACCTCTTTAATGTTTTCAATGAAGTAAACACTAATGGGAATTGTGTGATCATGGGAGACTTTAACTTCCCAGATATAGACTGGATGACAAGTGCTACTAGTAATAATAGGGCTCAGATTTTCCTGGATGTGATAGCTGATGGATTTCTTCACCAAGTAGTTGAAGAACCAACAAGAAGGAATGCCATTTTAGATTTGGTTTTGGTGAGTAGTGAGGACCTCAGAAGAAATGGTTGTAGGGGACAACCTTGGTTCAAGTGATCATGAGCTAATTCAGTTCAAACTAGATGGAAGGATAACCAAAAATTGATCCGGGACTAGGGTTTTTGATTTCAAAAGGGCAAACTTTAAAGAATTAAGGAAATTAGTTAGGGAAGTGGATTGGGCTGAAGAATTTGTGGATCTAAAGGCAGAGGAGGCCTGGAATTACTTCAAGTCAAAGTTGCAGAAACTATCAGAAGCCTGCATCCGAAGAAAGGGGGAAAAAATTGTAGGCAGGAGTTGTAGATCAAGCTGGATGAGCAAGCTTCTCAGAGAGGTGATTAAGAAAAAGCAGAAAGCCTGCAAGGAGTGGAAGATGGGAGGGATTAGCAAGGAAAGCTACCTTATTGAGGTCAGAACATGTAGGGATAAAGTGAGAAAAGCCAAAAGCCATGTAGAGTTGGACCTTGCAATGGGAATTCAAACCAATAGTAAAAGGTTCTATAGCCATATAAATAAGAAGAAAATAAAGAAAGAAGAAGTGGGACCACTAAATACTGAGGATGGAATGGAGGTTAAGGATAATCTAGGTGTGGCCCAATATCTAAACAAATACTTAGCCTCAGTCTTTAATGAGGCTAATGAGGATCTAGGAATAATGATAGGATGACAAATGGGAATGAGAACATGGAAGTATATATTACCACGTCCGAGGTAGAAGCCAAATTTGAACAGTTTAATGGGACAAAATCAGAGGGCCCAGATAATCTTCATCCAAGAATATTAATGGAAATGGCACATGAAATTGCAAGCCCATTAGCAAGAATTCTTAATGAATCAGTAAACTCAGGGGTTGTACCGCATGACTGGAGAATTGCTAACATAATTCCTATTTTTAAGAAAGGGGGAAAAATGTGATCCAGGCAACTACAGGCCTGTTAGTTTGACATCTGTAGTATGTAAGGTCTTGGAAAAAATTTTGAAGGAAAAAGTAGTTAAGGACATTAAGGTCAATGGTAATTGGAACAAAACACAACAAGATTTTACAAAAGGCAGATCGTGCCAAACCAACCTGATCTCCTTCTTTGAGAAGGTAACAGATTTTTTAGACAGAGGAAACGCAGTGGATCTAATTTACCTCGATTTCAGTAAGGCATTTGATATGGTTCCACATGGGGAATTATTAGTTAAATTGAAAAAGATGGGGATCAATATGAAAATTGAAAGCTGGATAAGGAACTGGTTAAAGGGGAGACTACAACGGGTCGTACTAAAAGGTGAACTGTTAGGCTGGAAGAGGTTACTAGTGGGATCAGTTTTGGGACCGATCTTATTTGATCTTTTTATTACTGACCTTGGCACAAAAAGTGGGAATGTGCTAATAAAGTTTGCGGATGACACAAAGCTGGGAGGTATTGCTAACACAGAGAAGGACCGGGATATCATACAGGATGATCTGGATGACCTTGTAAACTGGAGTAATAGTAATAGGATGAAAGTTAATAGTGAAAAGTGCAAGGTCATGCATTTAGGGATTAATACAAAGAATTTTAGTTATAAATTGGGGATACATCAGTTGGAAGTAACAGAGGAGGAGAAGGATCTCGGAGTATTGGTTGATCACAGGATGACTATGAGCTGCCAATGTGATATGGCTGTTAAAAAAGCTAATGCAGTTTTAGGCTGCATCAGGTGAGGTATTTCCAGCAAAGATAAGGAGGTGTTAGTACTGTTATACAAAGCACTGGTTGGACCTAATCTAGAATACTGTGTGCAGTTCTGGTCTCCCATGTTTAAGAAGGATGAATTCAAACTGGAACAGGTACAGAGAAGGGCTACTAGGATGATCCGAGGAATGGAAAATCTATCTTATGAAAGGAGACTGAAAGAGCTTGGCTTGTTTAGCCTAGCCAAAAGAAGGTTGAGGGGGGATATGATTGCTCTTTATAAATATATCAGAGGGATATATATTAGGGAGGGAGAGGAATTATTTAAGCTTAGTACCAATGTGGACGCAAGAACAAATGGATATAAACTGAACACTAGGAAGTTTAGACTTGAAATTAGATGAAGGTTTCTAACCATTAGAGGAGTGAAGTTCTGGAACAGCCTTCCAAGGGGAGTAGTGGGGGCAAAAGACATATCTGGCTTCAAGACTAAGCTTGATAAGTTTATGGAGGAGAAGATATGATGGGATAGCCTAATTTTGGCAATTAATTTGGCAATTGATCTTTGATTATCGGCAGGTAAGTATGCCCAGTGGTCTGTGATGGGATGTTAGATGGGGTGGGATCTGAGTTACTACAGAGAATTCTTTCCTGGGTGCTGGCTGGTAAGTCTTGCCCACATGATCAGGGTTTAACTGATCGCCATATTTGGGGTCGGGAAGGAATTTTCCTCCAGGGCACATTGGCAGAGGCCCTGGAGGTTTTTCACCTTCCTCTGCAGCATGGGGCACGGGTCTCTTGCTGGAAGAGTCTCTGCAGCTTGAGGTCTTCAAACTACAATTTGAAGACTTCAATAACTCAGACATAGGTTAGAGGTTTGTTTCAGGAGTGGGTGGGTGAGATTCTGTGGCTTGTATTGTGCAGGAGGTCAGACTAGATGATCATAATGGTCCCTTCTGACCTTGAAGTCTATGAGTCTATGAAAAAGTTCACTTCCATATCTCTCTACAGAACCATGATGGCTTTGGTCTATGCCACACTGGAATTACAAGAGCTTTGAAAGAACTTGTTTTGTCTACCAACTAAGTAAACCTGGTGGGCCACAAAATGGCTATGCCAGCGTGAGAGTGCTAGCAAAAGCAGGAAAAAGCACCAGACAGCATTTATAATTTGGTTGCTGTAGCATAAGGTGGATGGCAGATATGACTCTGCAATTCCTGCTCATCAGAATGGCTATGGTGGGGGAACATTGCCAACAGCTATTAAACATGGATAGTGAGGTTTTTCCTGGGATTGGCATCAATCCACATTTCTGTTGTTTAGCATCATAGGTTGGTCTGTGATGTCTTTTGGAGATGTGCTAAAACTGAGCACTGCCTTTAAATGGACCTTAAAGTCAGGAGCAATTTCCACAGCTGAAGTCTAGTTTCTAATTTGGTCCCATCTTTCAAAACTGAGAGGAATTTCACAAACTTGAAAACTAAAATAGTCAGTTCACAGGTGTGCAAGCACATCGCTAATCATGTACCACAGCCTTTGTAACTGATTCTAAACCAAGATCACTTGCCTTTTGGCTCTGGACAGGAAGAGCCCATCTAACAGGTTTAAAGAGTCACATCAATGTTCTACCCTAAATCAGATATTAGAGAGAGTCTTATATGAGGCAGATCTTGAGCTCCCTTTGGCCTGTTTTGTGCTGCTCAGAGCCTGAAAAGCTACCTAAATGGGCAGCTGGTGATTCCCCTTGTGCAGCAAAATCCCCCAGAGGTGCATAGCCAGTGGGGATGGTGTGTTGGGCTGGAGACCAGAACAGGCATGGCCTTAGAATCTCATGCTCTGACAATCCTCAGACAATAGAATGATCTCTAGGGGGGCCGTTACCTTGATAGTAGCATAAAGCAATCGCTTCTGGGGCTGAATCAGTCCCTTGGTGACACCAGGATTGGGGGAACAAAAAAGGTGTCTTAGAGCCCCCCTTTTCTCCAAACTTTTGTGTTGTACTAAGCTTAGCTCAGCCAGAGCCTACCTCTCTTAGGCTGTACATCTCTTAGGGATTTATATTTCTGGTATCATGCTGAGACCAGTACATCTGGAGTTGCATTTCATATTTAAGACTTAAATCCAAATTTCCCTAGCATATGCCTCTCTGACATTGCCATTTCAATTTAACTGAGTATAATAACTTTGGCAGGAATATTGCCCAGAGTTATTAAGAACTCAGAGAGAAAGATATGTGAAGGTACACTGGGGAAATTGGACAGCCTCTTCTTCACAGCATCTGGAGTATTTCATAGGCATGCTTAGTGAAATCTACCCGTGCCCTTCTCAAAAGCAATCAGACCAGGCAGATTTGGAGTCATCGCTCTGGAGAAGGAACCTGAGTAGAATGTGTAAGAAGATTATATTAGAATTTAGGCAGGCAGGGCATCTACGCAGAACTATTGAGAAATGATGCAGAAACATACACACAATCCCAGTCTTATAAATTAGGCTTCCTCTATTTCTTCTACGTTATTTGGAGACACTTTTATGTGTTTCCAACTAAAGATATCTAGTCACAAATCTCTAATCTGTGTTTATGAGATTTCAACCCTCAACTACATTCCACTCAGAAAAGCAAGTCAAGATAGGATAAATGTTTGTGATGAATAATTTCTAGTAATGTTTCATTACCCTGAGATTTGCATGAATATTTCAGCACTCACAGCAGAAGCATAAATAAACTCCTTGGGAAAAACAAAACAAAAACCTCCTATAGAAATCCTGCCAGCTCCTAGCACAGATCTTGGAACTTTAAAAAGCCTGTGTACATGGATTTTATTTCACACTATAGGCTCATTTGATATGATAAACTCAGAGGCTTCCTGTCCTTTGCAGCTCTAATCCTTTGGGGGACCCTTAGCCTAAATACAGAGGGGACTAAATCTAATATACTCTGCTTACATTGCCACCTTCAACAAAGGCAAAATAAATAATCTCCTGCTAACACCAAATCAAACCACATTCTAGCATTTGAAGAATTCTTTTTGATGCATTAAAGAACATCAACATTTGCCACACTTCAAGGAATATTGCACACATGGTCACCATTCTTATTATTAGTGGTAGTAATATTATTGTAACATCTAGAGGTACCAGCTGAGATTGGAGCCCCCTTGTGCTAGGCACGGTAGAAATATAAGGTAAGAGACACAACCTGTGCCCTGAGGAGTTTACAATTTATACAGCCAAAGGGCGAGAGAGAAATAAAGTCACTTCTCATCATACTGAAGGTGACATGGCAGGTCAGTGTCAGAGCCAGGAACAGAACCAGATCTCCTGGGTCCGAGTGCAGTACCTTATCCACTAGATCATGGTGGAATTTCACCAGAGGCAGGGAAATAGTCCCAACCTTCTTTCCAGCTGCTAGAATTCTAAAATGGGCTTCCTAAGAGCCCCTTCCAGCAAATCACTGGAGCAGAGCCAACTTGCAATTAACCTAGGCCGGGCTAAAGTAAGGGAAGGAGAACTCCTCTGTGAAGATACACAGGGTTTCCTCAATCATGGGTCAAATTTAAAACATGGTAATGTGGATATTGCTTATTCCCCTCTATATTTAGGTTAAACTCCAGACCTTTCTGGTTTTGCTTAGTATATGATCATGGTAGACCAAACTGCTGCAGGGACACCAGTCTAGTCTACTGTGGAAACAAACAGTTCTTTAAATGCACAAGTATTAGTTACTTGATAGTTAAGAAATAGTTTATTGGGTAATTATTTATGAAAATAATAGGGACCAGTTCTTCCCGATATGACCCTGAGCTTCACTGGGGAGGGAGAAGTGGTGTCTTGCTTGAGTGGTGTTGTCAGGATGCACCAAGCCTTTTGAAATATAAAAGCCTACCAGGCACAGAGGAGGGGAGTGCTTTATAGAGCTCTTCAGTTCTGGTACTTGTTCATTATTTCACAGGGTGAGCTCAAACACATAGGTAAGATAATTACCACTGCGTGACCTCTCTCAAAACCGGGACCCTCACCCCTAAGGTTTCCATATGTTCTTTTTCAGTTCTAATTTTGTTTTCTTTGTTCTGGTCTGGCTTCATTTTTCCTGTTAATTGCTAGAAACATTTTTTCCAGTTCCTGTAAAAAATGCCTTGCAGATGAGTATAAAACAGCTTTGTAAGGTCGCAGGTTGGGAGCAGTTGTCATAAACCCAACTTTCTTGCGTGTTCATTCCAGTGATATCAGATCTGGACAGCTGCTATCGTTGTATGGTCAGAGTAAATTATTTATCTTTCTAAAGAGATTAAGATTAATATGTTTATCATAAACAATGTTGGGTTAATGTGCTAAACTTTATTTGTGCCTGACTGTCACTACTAAATCTGAGGTTGCAGTTTCAATGATCTTAATCATCACAGATACTTTCCACAAATATTTTATTCACCAGCTGGCCTGCCATTATTGAAAAGGAAAATCGGATACTGATGACAGTATGTCCACTGGTAGTGAAAACATTGTCTGCTTCCTGTCTTTCTCTGCATGTGAATCATGCTGTACTTTTTGTTGACCTCAGTTGATCTCCAGATGGATGTTCTTTTTTTCTGCTTTGTATAAGACGAGGCCATCATGTACAATGTAAATCTTTTCAAAGCATTTCTTTTTTTACAGATCAACCCTCAGTCTATAAATCCTTTGTTTGAAAGAGTTAGCTAGCTTTCAGTCTCTCTTCCTCTTCATTGTTGTTCTACACACTACACCTTCACACGTAACTGGGAGTCACAATTTTCGAAGACTCAATTCTATTTAAACCATATTTCGTTGACACCTTATCCTAGCATGTACTGTATAATAAGAGCTCCTCACTGTGTGAGATCAAACCTCCTTAAACAGCTGATTTGAGGTTTGGTTTGTTCCTGATGTTCCTAGTGTGTTTTCTGTGGTCAAGTTTTTGCATTATTTAGTGTGACCTGATCTTCAAGTGGCTTGTGAGGAGGCATCCACTGGTCACATCTCCCTGGCTGAGGCGGAAAGAGAAGCAGAATTCTTCATTTGCTAAGTCCCAGGGGGAGCCAGAGTAGGCTAGGGAAAGAGCACCGCGCTGACTCCTGTTACATAAATTTCGATGCAATATATGGGCCTCAAAGAGTCAAAGATGTTAACGTAACCCTACAACTGTCCAACATTCGATTGTGGCAACTTAGAGACTAACACATTTGGTCTACAGCCCACTTCATCGGACGCATAGAATGGAACATATACACATACAGAGAACATATCTCCTCACTATATGTTCCATTCTATGCGTCCGATGAAGTGGGCTGTAGTCCACGAACACTTATGCTCAAATAAATTTGTTAGTCTCTAAGCTGCCACAAGTACTCCTGGAATTAGATAAAGCACAGAAAGTACTCATTGATCAGAGAAATGTTTTTCTAGAGCAAATTAAAGTTGGTGATCCGGTTAAAATCCTAGCTGAGAAAGAAAGGGATACATTCTTGGTCAGTGTTGGATTGTTGGCTAGTATAGCTTGTGAAAGTGAGCCTAAGCAATGTAAAAGTAATCCACTTAAGGTAGCTCAGTATGATGAGCTGTTGCCTGGGAAAAGCAGCAATGCGTTTGTTGGAAGTGGCAACTTGCATGTTAAAGAAGCTGTCCCACTCTCCAAGCAATTTTCTGTGAACAGCCATGTGTGCTGGGACAAGGGAAACAATATCAAAAGCTGTTTGTCTGTTAAATGGGAATGTTTCTCCAGCTCTTCTCTGTCTGTAAAGCAGACAGAAGAAGCCTGTCAGCCTATGATGGTTGAAAGTTTGTCAGTTGTCTCAGAGCTGATTCTGGATTTAACTGAAGCCGAGGACAGAATGTTCCTAAATTTGTGTCTACAATGGGAATTACATTGTAACTAGGGGTATGGCTACACTTGAGAGTTGCAGCGCTGCAACTTACTCTGTGTCCACACTTGCAAAGCACAGCCAGCGCTGCAACTCCCTGGCTGCAGCGCTGGCTGTACACCTGGTCTGCTTGGGGTGTAACGATTGCAGCGCTGGTGATGCAGCGCTGCTCGTCAAGTGTGGCCACCAAAAGTGCTTTTATTGGCCTCCAGGGTATTAGGAGGTATCCCAGAATTCCTGTCCACAACAAACCGGAAGAATGGCTGAACTTCGAGCTCCCTGGAGCTACTTATCTAAAAAACAAACACAGCTGCTGTTTGCTCCAGCGATCGAGAGGAGGCAGGGGAATTGCTTTGGAATGTTCACAGCTGTTTGCTTGAGGAGAGAAGCCACACAGCAGAGGGGGAGGGGGGAGTCCGTGTTGAGCAGCTGCTTGTGTGGTCTGAAGGCTATTTAGGAGTGCATAATTTGCATTTAGTGAATAAGAGAGGGGTGGGGGAAGGGGTCAAAACTTTTAAAATGATTGAAGGTAGGTGCTGTGTATCTTCCAGTCCTTAGAACTTGCAAGGCAGGGAGCTGAGAACAGTGTCAGCTCCAAAAATCCACTCTCTCTGTCTCCCCCACGCTCCCTGTCACACTCCAACCCACCCCCCCTGTTTTGAAAAGGAAGTTGCAGCCACTTGAACGCTGGGATAGCTGCCAACAATGCACCACTCCCAACAGCGCTGCAAATGCTGCATATGTGGCCACACTGCAGCGCTGGTAGCTGTCAGTGTGGCCACACTGCAGCGCTTTCCCTACACAGCTGTACGAAGACAGCTGTAACTCCCAGCACTGTACAGCTGTAAGTGTAGCCATACCCTAGGTTGCATCTAGTTAATGTCATAAATAGCTCCCAGGGACTAAGCAGTTCTGATGCTTCTATTTTGCCTGTTGCTACTGTGTTGCTGGATAAAGATATGACAACCCTTGTCTGACCAGGTTGATTATATAGCCAGGGCACGAGGAAAGCATAAAGGTGATTTGACTATGTTACTCACTGACAGTGTGGAAACTTGTAACAAGGAAGAGGATGCTTTTAACCTTTTGACCATGGAGTCTAGCAGCTTGCCTGAAAGGGGGTTGTGTAAATATCCTTCTGATGGGCCAGAGGTGATTCTGGATATAAGTGAAACTCAGAAGGAGTTTGGTAATTTGTCTCTTGTGCCAAAGTCAGTTCTGGACATAAATAAAGCTCAGAAAGAATCTGTTGCAGTTCATAATATTGCAGGAGGGAAGGAATGTCTTAGTGAAGTCTTTGAATTCTGTAAAAAGTCAATGGCTGTGCCTAGTGGGGGTGAAAAGGTATTATTACTTCAATTAACTCTTAATGGGCCATTGTTGATAGTAAACAGTCTCTCTTATGAGGAAAGTGTGTTGATGCTTAATGGCCAAAGTCTTTCAAGTAAAAATGAATCCATTGAATTTGCTTTGGAAAAATATAGTGTGGCTAGGCTTTAAGTAATATTGGAAGTGAACAGTCTGTGTCTCAGGTTCAAGGAAAAGGCTGAATTCCTGGCTTTACACAGCAGAGGAGCCTTGTGAATAGACCCATGGACACTTTGGATTTGTCATGTGATTTCTTAGTAAGCTATAATGTGTATGATACCTTGTGGATGCAGAAACTGATAGTTGAAAAGCAGGAGAACTGTAGTTCAAAAATAATGATAGAAAATGCTTGTGTCACTTTAAGACATGGTGCCCAGGCAAGTTACCTAGCTAACATGGGAAAAAAGAAAGGCGAGTTAACCCTTGAAACGCCAAGTGCCCTTATAGACTTGCTTCACTCATCTCTAAAATACCAAAAAAACCCCAAAGTGGTTAAACTGGGAGCCTATGTTAAGGAAAACCTTAGAGTAAATGCTCTCTGAAGAACATTAATGTCAACACATAGACCAAACCCTGGATCACTAAAGTGTTTCACAAAGTATGGACTAAGGTTTTTAACTTGGGTCAAAGCATTGCAAGGAATTCAATATAAACACAGCTCACATCAGTGTTGGAAAGTCTCTAAATTGTATCTAGGAGCTCTAATTGCTCTCTTTTACACCAATCTCGCATTAGGGGTGTGACATTGTCTAATTAAAATATAACCATGCAAATCATTATTTCTACCACTGTTATATAATTGCAACAAATCGTATAGAAAGCATAACATGTGTCAGATCCTTTGGGATTGGTAGAACCTTTATTATTTGATGAAATAAGGTTTTCATTAATCCTCATCATATCTGACTTGGGAGCCTAGGTGGAAGCTCAAGGCTTGGTTACTTTAAGGGAACTGTGGTGTTGACTTCTGAGTAACCAGTGAAGAAGCTGTTTTGTGCTGGCCTGGTAAACCTAAGTATTGGAATATCCACCAGCTTTGGGGATTGTCTACCCCATTCTTTGCAGTTCACTCTAATGGAGTGGCCTGAGCTGGCTTCCCTGAGACCCCAGCATCAATAGAACTGTTTTGTCTTATTAAGATAATTCTGCAATGCATTTTATGTACTTTATATAGTTACTCCTCAACTCATAGGATAATGTATTTAAGTTTTAAAATTGGTCTTAGCAAAGAAGTTTCAGTGGTAGGGGAGGTAGTGTTTAGAAAGAGCAATTTGAAAATGACAGTAGAGCACAGAGCTACGTTTTTACCCCAGGCACTGATTTAGACCGTGTTTTACTCTTCTGAAGAAAAACTGAGGGAAGGGGACAGAGGTCCAGAAAGCTTCATACTGCTCATCTTATGGAGTTTCTTTCTACTGCTCCCCTAAAAGTGGAAGGGCTTGGGGGCAGTGGAAGTGCTCAGGCCAAAGGATCCAAGCCTGAGGAGTCCAGGTGTCTGTGGGAAACTCCTCTCCCATCTTTGCAGATCTGCGGGATTTTGCAGGGAAGGTCTGACCTCTGTAATGAGCTATTCCTCTGCCCCTCTCTGAACAATGGTTCTTGGAGAGTCTGTGCTATCGACTGCTTTGCCCAGGAGTTGTGCTTGAGAAGCCACGGTGAAGCTGGAGGTAATGAGCAGCATTAACTCATGTGTGAATAATATATGTTAAGCCACCTACAGGATCTGGAGGAGAGAAAACCATGGAAATCATTGGCTCCCACCCCTCTATCCTGACATGCAGAGCCCCAAAACCATAAGGGTTGAAGGGACTTTGACAGGCTCTAATGCAGCAGGCAATTATGAAGCGGAGCTCATATATTCGTGAAATTTAAATACCAGAAGGGACATGTGGATCCATGTAGTCAGGTCTCCTGCATAACACAGGCCATAGAATTAATAGTCGCTGCACCTCATTTTCTCATTCCCTCCTCTGCACAGGACCAACCCACCTGGCTCCCCTCTGCTCCTGTCAGCGCAGGGGGTCATCCAGCCCTTTTAGTCCTAATGTTTACCAAATATATTTTCTTCCATCTGCTAACATTCTGTGCTTTGTACTCTGGAGTTCAGTTCCAATCCTGGCCAGACCTTGAGGGTAGTATTAGAGAGCAGGCAGCTTTTCAAGGGCAGCTGGGAACCAGGCAGAAAGAGCAGAAGTGGCTCTTCAGCCATGTCACAAAAACAACAGATGAAATCTTCCCATCTGAGCTTGCAAATGCAAAAATAGATGAGCCTGGGCTCCATTGCTGTGGTTCAACTTTTCTTTATCTTCTGGTCAATAGGTTGTTTTCACATAGTTTACATAAGATAAAACATTTTTTAAAAAGAAGTCTCTCTGCCCATTTCAACAATTTCCATTGCCTGTGCTGAATACATGGCTCAAACTTGTGCCTTCCATGGGTTAAGGAAAGGGGGTGGAAATAGGGTTGCCAATGTTCTAATCACACAAAACCGAACACCCTTCCCCTGCCCTGCCCCTTCTCTGAGCCCGCCCCCCCGCCACTCACTCCATACTTTCCTCCCTCTGTTGCTTGTTTTCTCCCATCCTCATTCACTCACTCATTTTTACCAGGCTGGGGCAGGGGGTTCGGGTGCAGGAGGGCGTGAGGGCTCCAGCTGGGGGTGCGGGCTCCAGGCTGGGGCCAGATATGGAGGGGTTCAGGGCATGGGAGTGGGCTCTGGGCTGGGGCAGGGGTGTGGGGTGTGGGAGAGGGTGTGGGTTCCAGGAGGGAGTTTGATATGGGAGGGGGCCTGAGTTCCCTCCGCTCGGCCTGGAGCTTGCATCCTCACCCCCTTACCATGCGGCTCTGAGTGGGGTGGAGCTCAGGGGCCCCGCCGGAGCCACACTGCTGCTGTCAAGTGAAACTCCTGGATGCGCTGAGGCTCTGGGTGAGGGGCGGAGGCAGGGTCGTGTCTGGCTGGGGTTGGCTAAGGGGCAGGAAGTCTCAGGGACAGTCAGGGCACAGGGAGGGGGCAGAGGTTGGGGGGGGTGGTCAGGGAATCTGGAGGTTGGATCATGTGCATTCCAGGGGTCTGTTAGGACTCAGCGGGGGATAGATAGGGGACAGGGAGCAGGGGTGGGGTCCTGGGGTGGTGGTTGTGGGGGGTCTCTGGGGGATGATGAGGGGACAAGGAGCAGGATGGGTCGGGGATTCTGAGGGGGGCGGGCAGTTGAGGGGGCAGGAAGTGAGTGGAGGTCAGATAGGGAGCAGGGCCAGGCTGTTTGGGAGGCACAGCCTTCCCCACCCTAAAGCTCATTCAGCAGTTTGAGGCTTGCAGAAGAGCCAAGCTCTTAGCTTTTCCATTAGGGCTACCATCCCTTTCACTTCTCAAATGCCAAATTATAGTCTATATTTAATTTCAGTGCCATAGGGAGATTCATGTCAGGGGAGGGTAGCTTCATTTAAAATTAGCCACTGGCGGAAGGATCATATGAGAAGAGCAATATCCTTCCCAACCCTAACTAGGGAAACCCCCCTCCCCTGCATTCCCTGAGGCTTCAAAGGAGTTAATTCAGTGGTTCTCAAACTTTCGTCCTGGTGACCCCTTTCACATAGCAAACCTCTGAGTGCGACCCCCCCTTAAATATATTAAAAAGTGTTTTTAATGTATAACACTATTATAAATGCTGGAGGCAAAGCAGGGTTTGAGGTAGAGACTAGCAGCTTGCTACCCCCAGTAATAACCTTGTGACCCCCTGAGAGGTCCTATCCCCCAGTTTGAGAACCCCTGGTTAATTTAATTTTAGCACCGTGTCCATTCACATGCATGTCCTATTTTGAGCATTTCAGTTTTCACAACATAGGCTCATCCCAGATTCTGGA
The DNA here is from genome assembly GCF_025201925.1 of Gopherus flavomarginatus. Taxonomy (NCBI): domain Eukaryota; kingdom Metazoa; phylum Chordata; order Testudines; family Testudinidae; genus Gopherus; species Gopherus flavomarginatus. Next base: position 80,547,083 of record NC_066618.1, read on the forward strand.
ACAAGCTCAAATGATCAGTTCGTGGAGTATGTACATAAGCTATACTAAAGACAAACCCACAGTAACCGTCTCCAGTTTGTGAGGGACCCTATGGAGGCAGTCTCTAGGAAACAGATAAATGCATGGAGGTTAAGTCCATTAATGACTATTAGCCAGGATGGGTAAGGAATGGTGTCCCTAGCCTCTGTTTGTCAGGGGGTGGAGATGGATGGCAGGAGAGAGATCATTTGATCATTACCTGTTAGGTTTACTCCCTCTGGGGCACTTGGCATTGGCCATTGTCGGTAGACAGGATACTGGGCTGGATGGACCTTTGGTTTGACCCAGCATGTCTGTTATTTTCTAACCTAAATTAACCCAGAGTTATGGAGACAGATATGAGTCAAGGAAGCCAGCAGAGTATCAGAACCCTGGAAAAATCTTTGACTGGATGGGCTCGGGAGTTTGGTCACAAGCTGAGGTGGTTCAGAAGTTTTGGATTTTTTTTTAACAGAATTTTTTTATTGTTTCTTTAAACAATCAAACACAGCAAGCAGCAAATATTTGACCACACACTTCTGAAACCCCAAACCTTATTCAGGTTTTGGCAGACTAATTTCAGCTTTTCAATTAAAAAAGCCACAACAAATTTTGAAGGAAAGCAGACATTGTCAGTGATTTTTTTCCTGCTTTTTAAAAACCCCTAGTTTTCGATCCAGAAAAAGTTTTGATGGAAAATATTTGTCCAACCCTTTTAATGAGCTTTAGTGCCTTTTAGCACTAGCTGATGCTGAGAACCAGTGATACCTTGTAAAGAAGTTTTCTCAAAACTAGGTTTGTGCTGAAATGCAGAAGGTTTATTTTTTCCAGGGCTGCCTGTGGGTGCGGAGCAAGTGGGACAATTTGCTCCGGGCCCCGCAGGGGCCCCCATGAGAATATAGTATTGTATAGTATTGCATTTTTTTTGTGGAAAGGGCCCCTGAAATTGCTTTGCCCCAGGCCCCCTGAATCCTCTCGGCAGCCCTGCTCTGAGCATGTTCCCATTCAGGTCAGTAGCCTAACTCTCATCCACTCCAGGATCAAACACTTTATTCCCTATAGTGAGTGAGGAAAATATGACGATAAAGTACTGTTCATAGTATTTAAAATGTAAACCTGACAACAGGATTGGGAATAGGAATATTTGCTGAGTCAGCACTTTTGTATGAGTCCCCTCAAATTACATGTATTGGATTTGACTATTCCTGATCCAGTTAGGTTATCAGATTATCTATATTCATTCCAATATCAGTCTGTCTGCATCTGAATGCAAATGTCCATATGGTGGATGGGAGAGTTTTGAAAGATCAAGGCAGGGTGAAGTACATTGCAGTCCTGTATGCAGCTAGGAAACATCATATGAGCTATTGTCCTTAAATTAATTAAGATGCGGTAGAAACTTTCTTATTAAAGACTAACAAGTTCTTTATCAGGCAGATATTCTGTATGTTTCTCATGGCTTTATTTTCTTTTTTTCTAGGGAGGTTTTCATAATGGACAACCAGAAAACACTACTACTTCTTCTTTTTGCAGCCACCTTCTGCTCCACTGACCAAACGACTGGTAATACAATATGGGCCTGTTCCTGCTGCCATTGAAGTCATTGGCAAAGCTCCCTTTGCCCTTAAAGGAAGCTGGATTGAGCCTTGTGCTTCTTATCCATTGAAATATATGTAAAAAACCAAAACCCTGGTGCTATTTAATTCTTTGTGTAATTCCAGACAGCTCTTGCAACATAATTACACCTGGAGTGCATTTGCATTAGGGTATTAAAGACAATTCTACATAATTAAATTTAAGGCAAATAGTTCAGTAGTTTTGCTTTTACTTTTTTGGGTTTTTTGCTTGTTTGTTTTCGGTTCAAGTGCGCCGATATTCAGTGCTTTCCAAATTTAGGGAAAAATCTTATTACTAAATTACTAAATACAAATGAGCATGCAATAGCTGACAATTAGCACATTTATATTTGGTAGTAGACTCATGCCAGCTTTGCCTATTATTCCATCAATATATGCAGTTCAGATCTAGTACTGATTGCTAATTGCAAGGCTGCCCACCTTATCAACTCTGGATAAGTTACAGCACTCCAACATTTTGACTATTGTAATCAACTCTTTAGCTCTTTGGCAGATGGAAGAATTGAGGAAGGCAGTCTGTCAGTATGCAGGTCATCTTCCTTATGTCTAACAATTCAGGGGGTCATAACCATTTTACCCTTTTGTCAGGTGGTGACCTGCCATTTTGGAATGACTAAAAACCCAGGGCCCTAATACTGCAAGTATTTATTGCATGATATATGCATACTCCTGTTTAAATCAATATGACTAAAGGCTAGTCTACCTGTTGGGATAATGCACACTCTGGGGTGAGATTTCTGAAGTGCACTGGTGAGTTGCACATTAATTGGTCTGTGTGGTCTCAGCTAGTGGGCACTAAAGGTTGTCTAGTGTATTTTATCGTAGTACTGTTTGAAATGCTTTAGAAGTCACACTGCAGGACTGTGTGCATTGCCCTGTTGTGTAGACGAGCCCTTAATCCCATGCTAATAAACACTGAGCCTCGTAGTAAATGATTGTAGTATTGGGCCCATAAAACACATGTGAGTAACTTTTCCTATGATCTAAAACTGCAGCAAGACAACATACCATCACCAAACTGCAAATACTGGACATTGTGGTGGAAGATGTTTAAGTGCATATATCAATAGGCATGCAAGTGTATACTTTACCATCTTTTCTTGTGACCAGGCCAGATAAGTAAGTCAGGTGTGTTTGAATTTCAGTATCCTGTCTGTTCTTAAGAAGGGACCTCCAAATGCACATTGCATCATCTCTTTGCATTCTTGTGATTCCAGGAACTTGCACATCCATGATCACTGGCTTCAGTATATAGGGTTTGCAGGTGAACTGATAGCTGGAATTTCAACAGGCAGGAGTGGTGGATTTTTACTGAATTTTTATTTTAAGTAGACGTTTTTTCCCCAGGAAGCAAACAAGAACTGAGATTGTAATATTAGGTAATGCATCCAGTAAGAATTGAAAAAAGTTATGTTTCTTCAGTCTGCAGGGAAGCTTCTGTTGCAGACATTGTATTCCTCGTGGATGGATCCTGGAGTATCGGAAAAGAGAACTTCAGAAACATTCAAGACTTCTTGTACATCATGGTCAGCAGCTTTGATGTTGGGGAAGATAAAATCCGGATAGGTCTGATTCAGTATAGTGATGCTCCACACACTGAGTTCTTCTTGAACACTTACCACCGCAAGGAATACATCTTAGAGAAGATACAGAAATTACACTACAAAGGAGGGGGCACAGAAACTGGGCAGAGCTTACAGTTCATGCTGGAGAATCACTTCAAGAAAACTGCTGGAAGTCGAAGGGAGGAAGGCGTCCCTCAGATTGCAGTGCTGATAACAGATGGACAGGCTCAGGATAACATCCAAGAACCGGCCAAGGAAATCAAGGATGCAGGCATCACACTGTATGCCATTGGCATCAAAGGTGCTAGTTTGGTGGAGCTTCGAGAGATAGCTAGTGATCCAGATGACAAGCACGTCTATGAAGTGGAAGACTTCACCGATCTGCAGGATATCTCTCATAATATGCTAGAGGTGCTTTGTACCACAGTAGAAGAGGTGAACCAAATTGCCTATGTCTCCCAAGGTATGTCCACAAGCCCCTGTTCCCCTTCCCCCCACTCTTTTCTCTTTCATGTTCATTGGTGAAGTGTATAAAACTGTGACATGCAATCAAATCATGGGTCTTAACTTCATGTATCTTCCTTCTCCCTTTCTCTACCTCATACAGGCACTCTGGGGAACTAACATTTAACACTCACTTACTGTGACAAGTTCCTACAAGTATCTGTGTAGCTTAAAATATCCAAAACAGCACCATGGGTTGGTAGACTCAAAACACAAACCTACTCTGCAGAGTCAAAAATAAAAAAAACCAGTTTCAAAACCATTTAATTTTGGTTGGTGGGGGAAAGTCAACTTATCCTTAAGTATGAAGATAGCTCACAACTGTGAAAGAAATGAAACAACTTGCCTTTTCATTTTTTGTGTCACCTTTCTCATGTAGTTTGCAGAAAAGCCACCTTGGCAGACATCGTATTTTTAGTGGATACTTCAACAAGTATTGGCCAAGAAAACTTTCAGAAAGTGAAGAACTTCCTCTACACCTTGGTTTCAAGTCTCAATGTGAGCAGCGATCAGATCCGGGTTGGACTGGCCCAGTACAGCGATGAGACCTTCACGGTGTTCTTGCTGAATCAATATTCACTGAAAAGTGACATTCTGGAACAGATACAGAATTTGCCATATAGGAGTGGAGGGAGTTACACAGGCACAGCTCTGGATTTTGTCAGGACAACATATTTCACTGAGTCTGCTGGTAGCAGAGTTCTGGAAAATGTTCCCCAGGTAGTCATCCTCGTCACTGATGGGGAATCCAATGATGAGGTCAAAATGCCAGCCAACAAATTGAAAGCCAGAGGCATCTCTGTCTATGTGATTGGAATCAATGTCCAGGATACAACCAAGCTTCAGGAAATAGCCAACAAGCCTTTAAATAAATTTCTGTTTAGTATTGACAGTTATGATGTCCTTCAAGATCTCCCCAGAAGCCTTTTGCAAACCATGTGCTTTGCAATTGAGAGCCAGATCAAAGGTAAATAATTTGCCCTTATGATGGTGGCATTTCTGACACTTTTGGTGCACCAAAGCAACAATCCTGATTCTGATCTGACTGGTGTAGCTCCACTGGCTTTGATGGAGTTAATCTTGATTTGGGCCCCAATTCAGGAAAGGGGAGCTTTAGCCTGTACTTAAATTTAAGCATGTAGGTGAGTTCCATTGAAGTCAGTGAGTTTTAAGTACATACTTGGAAGTTAAGCACATGCTTAAGGGCTTTCCCAAGTCAGGGCTTAAGTGAAATCAGGCTCAGGCTCACAGATTAGGTGAAATAGCTAAAATTCCATCTGACTAGAACTGGTTGAGAATTTTCTGATGAAGTTTTTCCTGATGAAATTTTTTCTCTAAATAAAATCAATGTAGTTTTTGATGAACACTTGTTATTTTCCCAAAATTTTTCATTTTGAGATTGGGGTTTCACCACTTTCCAACACTTTTGAACCCTTTTCAAGAATTTGGAAAACAAAGTGTGTGTGCATGTAGTAACTTTATTTTCACACCATTTAATTGTGTTGATTAAACAGTCAAATGTATGAAAAGCATTTTTTCTCTACTTTCTCAATCTCCCTTCCTTCTTCCAATGGGGGAAATGGAGAAAAAGTAAAAATAAGGGGATTTCCCCCAAAATTTGAAAAAAAAAACAACAAAAAATTTTTTTTTCAGTTTAAAATTGTGATACTACATGAAAACTTTTGTGTCCTTTTGACATTTCCCAGGGAAAATCACATTTCAGTAGGGATTTTTTTCTCACAAAAAATATCTGAGAGGAAAGCTGATCTAGTTGCAAGGATACTATCCTGGGACTCAGACAGTGGTTTTATTTCCTGCTCAGCCACAGACTGCCTGTGCGACCATGGGCAAGTCACTTAGTCTCCCTCTGCCTCAGTTTCCTGTATTTACAATGGGGGTATTAGCATTTCCCTACCTCACAGGAGTCTTGTGAGGACAAATACATTAAAGATCACCAGGAGCTCAGATAGTACAGGGATGGTTCCATATAAGCTCCTTTGGGTACAGCTACACTCACGGCAGAATGTAGAGCAAAGACATTGCACTCTCAGGTAGCATGGGTATAAATAGCAGTCTAAACAGTGAAGCATGGCTTAAGTGAGTAGAAAAGAATGCCTGCATGCCTGAACTCCCAGGGTATGTCCTCCACTTGCTCAAGCAGTGCCTCCCATGTCTACACAGCTATTTTTAGCAGTGTAGTGTCCCACTGCCTCCCTGCTGCTGGAGCCTTTTACTGCCGCAACGAAAGGCTCCAGCAATGGAGAAAAGCTCTGGCAGAGAGGAGGCAGTGGGAAAAGGCCTTTGGCTGCAATGAGTATATACACACACTACAGTAACACATGTGGATGCAGCCTGCCTTTTACTTCAGCGTGCAGCTACACGTGTTGTGCCTATACGCTACATGTTGCTGTAAGTGTAGCCTTAGATAGACATAGGCAAAGCTAGATAAACTCCGTCAATGGAAATTGTATCTCAATAACAGAAGTAGATGTGCAATTTGGTACATGGGTAGACAAGCTTTTATTTAACAGAACGGGAAGCCCGAGAGCATAAAGATCAGTGGCTCACTCCTTCTGTAGAAGTAAATGGAAGATTCAGTGGGAGCAAGACTAGGTCCCCACATATATAAATATAGTCAGATGTAGAGTTAGTCAAAAATGGTTTTTGTTTTTTTTTCCCCTGTGGAAGTTTTCACAGGGATAGCTTCATGGGATGCTTGTCTATTCCAGAGAGCTGCAGGAACAATGGTCATACAATGTTATTTCATCATAATTCAGCACCATGCACGGAATAGGCTGTAGAATTCTCAAGTTAAAATAGTAGAGAACAACAAGTACAGTAGTTCCATTTCAGTTCAGTTTACAATTCAAATCCAATTTGACAGCCACCCCTTTCACTCATTTGTCACAATTTTTCTTTCTCTTCAGCATTTACAAAACACTATGCTGACATTGTTTTCCTCGTTGACTCTTCTGTGAATATGGGGTCTTCTACCTTTGAGCAAATAAAAAATTTCATCTACCAAATTGTTGACCAGCTCGATATTGGGACTGACAAGTACAGGGTCGGCCTAGCCCAGTACAGCGGGGAAGGCCTTGTGGAGTTTTTACTGAACACCTATAAGAGCAAGGAAGACGTGCTCAATCACCTCCAGGGGCGTGTCACATTCCTGGGGGGCCCTTTGCAGACAGGAAGGGCCCTGGAGTTTCTGCACCAAGTCTTTTTCAAAGAAGAGGCTGGAAGCCGAATTAGCCAAGGCACCCCCCAGTTTGCAGTGGTCATCACTTCTGCCAAATCAAAGGATGATGTTGCGGAAGCTGCAGAGGAGCTGAAAGAGATTGGAGTGAAAGTCATCTCGGTCGGTGTCCAAAATTCTGATCGGGAAGAAATGGAGGTGATAGCCACCTCTCCCTTGGTTTACCACGTCAATGGAGGGCAGAGCATCAGTCAGCTGCACCAGGACATTACTAATGTTTTGGAAGCACCAGTTCAAGAACAGTATGTCTCTGCCCTAGATGCAAAAGTGCCAGCAGGTATAGTATGTCACCAGAGTGAAAACAGCCACTTGAATATATTTGTAGATAAAGAAATGCTATATTTCACCCATAAACAAGAGAAATATCAAATGAGTCGGTAGAAGGGGACAGAATGCAGATGACTGAATTTAGTGCTTGTAAAAGGTTGGACCGCCTATGTAGCCACATGGCAGTAAGGATGCGGCATCTGTGTACATAAAGTTGCTAATACTTACCTGAACTGGTTATATGCAGTGAAATTACGCTGTCAGTTACACCCAGGAGTTCCTATTATTGGTTTCAGAGGGGTGCCCATTGTGCCTAAGAGGAGGATTTTGCCAAGTGTTTTTCTGTTCACTTTTTTTTCTAGAGATGGGCCATAGCAAGAGACTCCAGATTCAGATCCAAAGAAGAACTTCCCTAAAGTCCTGTGGTAGTTTGATTAGGTGTCTTGGTTTGGCTGCGAGAGAGAGAGAGAGAGAGAGACTCAATCTGTAAACTTCCCCAAAATCTGGACAAAAGGGAGTTTAATATCCCTTTATATGTGTTTTAATATCTGATTCAGACTCATTTTAAAATGGGCCTGAAGCATGAAGTTCAGATCTAAATCTGAACTCTCTGAAGTTTGTAGGATTTTGGAGCTGGTTTTCTCTTTCATTCCCATCTAGCTCATTACTTGAGCTCTTGGTTTCTTTTAATAAACTATCCCAATTGTATCCTTCAATGATCCCACAGTCTAACCTACAGTAACTTTGTTATCTTTCTTTTCCTTTGGTTGGTTTGCGTTTAGTATGTTCCAGTGCATCTGTAGCAGACGTTGTATTTCTTGTGGATGAATCCAGCAGAATTGGGATAAGAAACTTCCAGCTGACCAGGACTTTTCTGCTCAAAATAGTCAATGCTCTGGATATTGGCTCAAATAATATCAGAGTTGGCTTGGTGTCGTACAGTGATGAACCAAGGCTAGAGTTCACTCTGGATACATTTGAGAACAAATCAGATATCTTGGACTACCTGAAAATATTGCCATATCGAGGTGGGAGAACATACACTGGTGCTGCCATAGATTTCCTAAGGAAGAAGGTTTTTACTCAAGAGGCAGGTAGCAGGAAAAATCAAGGAGTGCAGCAGTTAGCTGTGGTTATCACTGATGGGCAGTCTTTCGATGACTTTGTTGAGCCTGCTTCTAAACTGAGACATCATGGAGTTGCTGTCTATGCTGTAGGCACCAAGAATACTTCAGAGAGTAGCCAACTGGTTAAAATTGCATCTTATCCTCCAAGGAAACATGTCACCAACTTGGAATCTTTTCTGCAGCTGTCAAATATTGAATGGAAAATAAAGAAACAGCTTTGCAGTGAGATTGTGTCGCAAACCTTTGTAGTCCCTGTGCGATCACGGACCCTGAAAGAAGGTAAGAGAGAAATATGAAAATCTGGCCCAGAATCTTGTTCAGGTTCATTGATGGAAACTCAATAACTCTATTGGCTTTCAAGGGTATACTCTGAATTTGCATCAGTGTAACTGAGAGCAGACTGTGGCCCTCTATCTTTGCCAAACAAAGTATCCAGGGCCATGAATTCAGTCATATTCTTTTTACATTAGCACTGAAAAATGAGACATGTGATAGTATCAGAATGTACAGCTTGGAGTGAGGAGGGGACTCCCTCCCACTCAGGAACTTTCCATGGATCTTCTCCCTACCTACACAGAGAAGGACAGCTGAGTTCATCTGCCCTCTGGCATCATCCCCCTTTGCCTTTGACCCCCTGGAAGACCTTTTTTATCTCTAGAGTCCCATGCCTTGGAAGTCATAGCCAGGGGACATGCACTGTTGCCCTCCATTCATCAGCAGTGATAAATATACAGGCATGGTGACACAAGAGGCTGTAAGGCAGGTTTAAGGCTCATTACCAGTGAATACCACCAGTGCAGGGACCTCTCTGCCAGGCACAGAGCCAGCTCTGCAGGAGACCATGACACTGGGGGCATATTGGGTTAGGAGCAGGTGTGGCTGGGCTGTCCCTCCCCTCTACCTATTCCATACCACTGCAGCACCCGTAGGGGCTGTGGTAGGAGGGGACACAATTTAGGTCAGCCCTCAGGTTTGACCAAGCCTCCTCTGGGGTGCCAAACCATCACCATCATCCTCAGAGGTACAATCAGTATCTCCTTGACCCCAGCAACGGGCCTTAATGGTGGCTCAACTGTACAGGACAAATACTGTGTTGATTTACAGCTGGCACGATCCCATTGAAAGAGTGCTCTGCTACAGTGTTAGCAGATACATTTTAAACTAAACAAAACTGGTTTTTCCTCCTCCTATATACACACAAATGTGCACACACACACACATATATACACACACATGGCTGTGTGAGCACACTGATGCGGACAATCGGTTGTCTGTAGCCTTGCTCGTGTTGGAGAACTTTGGCATTGCAAGTCCTGCAACACTTGTAAACATCTTATGGCCACATGCCAAGTGCTTGGATTAAGTTATATGTGTGTTTGGCCCCATATGTTATCCTAACTCCTATGATTTTTGTCTGCCCTGGGCTTAGAAAATGTAGTAATTTTCCCAACCCTAAATATTATAGCCAGCATTTTTTTGTGATTGCTGTTAAACCATACTGAAGCACTGCAGTAATTGAAAGATCATTCACCTTTCCCTTTGTTTCCTCTCAATTAGGTTGTGTGGACACAGAGGAAGCTGATATTTATTTCTTGATTGATGGGTCTGGCAGTATATATCCAAATGATTTCCAGGACATGAAAGTATTCATGAATGAGATGATCAGCATGTTCCAGGTCAGTGCCAATGGAGTTCGCTTTGGCGTGGTTCAGTACGAAAGCATTCCTCAAACAGAATTCACGATTAGCCAATACAACAGCGTGAAGCAGTTAAAGGAAGCAGTCCGTGTTATTCAGCAGTTAGGAGGTGGCACCAATACTGGAGATGCTTTAAGGTATATGAAAAGTCTTTTTGTAAAGGCCGCCAGGGACAATGTTCCCAAGTTGCTGATAGTCATTACAGATGGCGAATCCCAGGATCAGGTGACAAAGGCAGCAGAAGAGCTGAGACAAGAAGGGATTATTATATATGCCATTGGTGTCAAGAATGCCGTTAAAAAGGAACTGAAAGACATTGCAGGAACAGAAGATCGAATGTTTTTTGTGAACGACTTTGATTCCTTAAAACTCATCAAACATGATATTGTGCAGGATATCTGCTCCCCAGAAGGTAAGAGGTTTTCCTAAATCACTCCAATCGCTTAGAAAGTAAACAGCACCTGGATGTGCTCATTATAATTATGAGTAGTATTTACTATTGGCATTAACCTAGCACAGATGTGGTGCACATTGAAGATAGCTTTGCTAAATAAACAGGAATAAACAACTTCACTCTTTTGTGTAAATTGTCTCAGAAGAAGCAACATGCTTTGCCAGATGAAATCCAGGCTGTCTTTCTCCTCCTGACACAGGGAGGGTATAATTTTGTTGAATGAACATCTCACAAAAGAAAATGAGGTCTGACACCAGGGGCTGAAATTCTTAAAGATGGCCTTATGTATGTAAAAATATATATATTTACTATTTACAGTATGGTAGCACTTGAAGGTTCCTACCCCGAGGTACTGTACAAATATAGAACAAAGAGCAGCCCCCTGCTCTGAATTGCCTATGATCTAATGCTAGGCTATTTGAGATCCTAAACACACGCACATTTTCAGCACTGTTGGTACAGTCCAGAACAACGTGTGACTGTAGCTCATTGCTCTTCTAAAGGAGATAGATTTTGGATCCCCAAGTCTGAGCATGAGCAGATGCGTTTGTCAAAAAAATGAAGTACTCATTTTAGGGCCACATTACTGACCTTATCCAGAGCGGCTGTGGATCAAGGGCAATGTATAAATCTTATGGTGCCGCAATCTGAGACAGGGGAAGAAGACTGTGTAACAAGATGTGGTTACATATTTATGCATGCCATGGTCATCAGTGGAGATCAAACTCAGTATCTTACAGCACCAGAACATAAATCCTTACTATTTAGACTTTAACAGTAACTGTTAGCTGTTAGTAAACAGCAGCCTTTTATTTTTCTTGAGGTCTGCTATGGAAGACACGATTTTCTGTGTAGTTTTCAGTCTGAGTGGTTGGCAAATACATTCAGGAGGAAATTCCGAATTTTGTCTTCTCTCTTTTCTTCTCTTTCCCAGCCTGTAAGAATATGAAAGCTGACATTATTTTGCTGGTCGACAGCTCTGAGAGTATCCACCCTGTTGATTTTCAGAAGATGAAGGATTTCATACAGCTGATTGTGAACAGGTCTGATATTGGGTCTGATAAAGTTCAGATTGGGTTGTTGCAGTTCAGTTCCGAGCCCCAGGAGGAGTTCCAGCTCAACCAATATGGCAGCAAGGTTGACCTAAGGAAAGCCATTTCGGGAATCAGGCAGATTAAATCCGGAACGATGACCGGGAAAGCCCTAACTTTTGCCTCCTCTTACTTTGATGAACCCAAAGGAGGGCGACCCAGAGTAAAACAGTATCTCATAGTGATCACAGATGGGGAGGCCCAAGATATCGTGAGAGAGCCTGCTGAGACCATTAGGGAGAAAGGTATCGCCATCTATGTCATTGGGGTTCTTCATGCAAACAACTCCCAACTTGTGGAGATTGCTGGCAGTCAAGACAGAGTCTTCTTCGAGGATAACTTTGATTCTCTTACCTTTCTGGAAAAGGAGATTCTCTTTGAAATTTGCAACCCGGAGGATTGTAAGTGATAGTAATAACCTGTTGGGTCTTTCTAATTCTTCTTTATTTTGTTGTGTTTACTATTAATCCTTTATGTGGTTTGATTCCTCCCCACCCATATATTTCTAGTAGAGATCTTCAGCTTTTCTTCCATTGTGATATTAAGCAATGATAGTAAAGTGAAATGCAATAGCAGAAAATAAGACCACGCTCTTTACAGACCATAGTCTCATGCTTTTCCTCAGGAGCCATATTTTATTTTCTTTCAGGCAGGTGCATATTTTTCTTTTGGACAAAAGGAAATGCTCACAGCCCTCCTATTTTGTTTTTCTTTGTATCTTGCTTTTTGGAATGTCCCTGCGCTTTCTGGTTTCAGTTAGTAGTTGGATCAAAAGAACTTCTCAGGGAAGGAGCAAGGAGGAGAGAGACCTGATCATAACGTTGATGCTTTGTTTCCTTTGTTCTGTTAACAACAGCGTGCAAAAGGACTGAAGTTGCAGACATCATATTTGTGGTACATGGATCAAGAAGCATCACAGACTTGCAGTTCCAGGGCATTCAGAAGATCATGGAGGCTGTGGTGAATGACTCAGTGGTTGGAAAAGACAATGTTCAGTTTGGGGTTGTGGTCTATAGCACTAATCCTCAGGATCATTTCTCACTGAATACGTACTCTGCTAAATCGCAGGTCAGAGAAGCAATCTCTAACTTGAGACCTGTGCCGGGGCTAACCTTCACAGCAAGGGCTTTAAACTTTGCCAGAGAGAGATTTGGTATGGCTTATGGTGGTCGTACATCATCTCTTAGTGTCACTCGGATTCTTGTACTTTTTACTGATCAGCCAACTTCACCCTCAGATAGACCCAACCTTCCAGCAGCAGCAAAATCTTTGAAGCAAGATGGTATCAATGTCTTTGCTGTTGGAGTGGATAAAGCCAATAGAACAGAGCTTGAAGAAATTGTGGGAGAGCGAGAGAGATTGTTCTTTGTGCAGAGCTATAATGAACTGGAAAGTTTACATGAAAACCTCACTCATACAGTATGTGATGAAGCAAAGCCAGGTAAGTGAGACCTTTAAATTGAGCTGTTGGTTTTTTCTTATATGTTTTCAGCCATTTATCCAGACTATCTAGGTTGTCAGAGGCAATATCAGTCACAGGCAATGGGCATTTTTAAAATGTTCTATTGTACGCTTCTCTGCCTACCTCCCAGTGCTTCCCCCCTCAGCCACTGCCAAACAGCTGTTTGGCAATGCTAGCACACTCGGGGGGTGGGGTGGGGAGAGGAGCGGGAACGTGGCACGCTCAGGGGAGGAGGTGGGTTGAGGGCAGGGATTTGGGGAAGAGGTTGGAATAGAGGCAGGGAGGGGGCGGAGTTGGGGTGGGGACTTTAAAGAAGGGGTGTATGGAAATAGGGTAGAGACAATTTCCAGTATGGAAAGCAGCACATGTCAAAATCAGAGCCCTTCACCATCATTTTCTTATGCACTTTTCCAGCAAAGCACGATCTTTACTTTAAGCACATGTTTAATCCCATTGACGTGTATGGGAACATTCATGTGCTTCAAGTGCTTTTGCTGGATCAGGGCTTTTGTTTCCCTTTTCTCTCATACTAGCATCCCCCATTTCCTCTTCCTCTTCCTCCTCCTCCTCCTCCTCCTGCTGGCAGTTCTGTGTGCTCTCCATCCCCCTTCTCTCTATTCCAGGACCTCCCCCCATGTCCCTCTCCCCATGCAAGGGATTCTGTGTGTCCCTCCATTCTCCCTTCACCCCATGCCAGGGCCCCCCTTTCTTCTTCCCATGCCAGAGATTCTGTGTCCTTCTCCATATGCCTTTTCCCTCCATACTGGAATCCCCCATTTCCCCTCCCCCCAGGGTCCTGTGTGCCACCTGTTCCCCCTTCTCCCTGTGCCAGGGTCTCCCTTTCTTCCTCGCCATGCCAGGGGCTCTATGTGCACCCCCTGCCCTCTTCCCACATTATTTCTTATTTATTGGTCACAGACAGACAGAAGTATGCAATGAAACTGAGGTAAAGGGCCTCACTTCACTCAGCCAATAAAAATGTATAAAGCATAAAAACCCTTGTACTTCTGAGCTAAGGTAAGTACCAACTGCTTGGGTTAGCTTAAACTTCCCTTATAGGCACCTTACTCCATAATTGTCCTACATAAGGCTTCCTTGAAATGAATGATTTAGTCCCTTGGTCTGAACCATTATGGTAATTTCTATGTTCCTATAAATGGACAATTTACACTATGTGCAGGGGTGAAAGTAACTTAAGCCACTTACCAGTACGCAGGGTGGCCAGGGTCCTGAGCAAAGTGAGGGGGCGGCTCTGGGCCCCCAGAAGGGGCAGGACTGGGGCCATATTCCCCCAGCCAGTCCTTCAGCACTGCCTGGCCTGCACTGCCCATGGCTCTGGCGGCAATTTAAAGGGTTTGGGGCTCCCATCTGCCGCCGCCACGAGAGCCCCGGGCCCTTTAAATCACTGCTGGAGCCCAGGGCTCCCGACTGCCGCTACTACTACCCCAGGGCTCTGGCTGTGATTTAAAAGGATCCAGGGCTCCCAAACACCGCTAGCGCTACCCTGGGGCTCTGGCAGTGATTTAGAGGGCCTGGGGCTTCCAGCTACTGCTACCACACCAGCAGCCAGAGCCCTGGGCCCTTTAAATTGCTGCTGGAACCCCGGGACTCCCGGCTGCTACCACTACCCCGGGGCTCCGGCAGTGATTTAAAGAGCCTGGGGCTCCTGGCCGCTGCTTATGCTACCCCGGAGGTCTGGTGGTGATTTAAAGGGCCCGAGGCTTCACCCACAGGCGTGGTGGCAGTGGCAGCTGGGAACCCTTGCCCTTTAAATAGCCGCTGGAGCCCTGGGGTAGCTGCAGTGGCGGCAATTTAAAGGGCCGGGGGCTCTGGACGCTGCTGGGAGGCAAGGTCCTTTTAAATTGTTGAGCCTCTGGGAAGCTGCCCCTTTTGGCCCCTTTCATCAGTGGCCCTGCCGGTATGATCAGCTGTGTACCGACTCTTACTGGTATGCCCATACCGGACCGGACTGGCTTACTTTCGTCTCTGACTATGTGAGAAATAAGCTACGAGAAGCAAATTTTCAGCATGTAGATCAGGGGTTGGCAACCTTTCAGAAGTGGTGTGCTAAGTCTTCATTTATTCACACTGATTTAAGGTGTCGCGTGCCAGTAATATGTTTTAGTGTTTTTAGGTCTCTTTCTATAAGTCTATAATACATAACTGAACTATTGTTGTACATAAAGTAAATAAGGTTTTTAAAATGCTTAAGAAGCTTCATTTAAAATTAAATTAAAATGCAGAGCCCTCCAGACTGGTGGCCAGGACCCTGCCAGTGTGAGTGCCACTGAAAATCAGCTTGTGTGCCACCTTTGGCATGCGTGCCATAGGTTGCCTACCCTGATGTAGAGGCTCACTTGTGCTTGTAGAAATTTACCACAATAACACACCTGTATTTAGCAGGATGACTGCAAATGGTATTTAAGTGTCTAAAGACCCATTCGTGTGCACATTTGTGGTAACAGTGTCTGTAGTTGTGGTAAATATATGCACAAATGTTCTGTCTGCTGAAAAATCTGCACTGAGAGTGTGGTCATAGGCTTGCAAAATGGGTGATTTTTCCCAGCACTAGAACGTCCTCCCTTTCCAAAGTGCTTCTGGGACATGGGGAAAATGCCCACATTATTTGGATATCCTACTTCTCAATTCACCTCAAACATTTCTTGAAAAAAGACTCTCTACAGCAGTGGTGGGCAACTTACCTCAAGCAGTTCCCAGAAGCGATGGCATGTCCCCCCTCTGGCTCTGATATGGAGGCATGGCCAGGTGGCTCAGTGTGCTGCCCCATCCGCAGGTGCCACCCCTTCAGCTCCCATTGGCTGTTCACTGAAGCACACAAGCATTGCACAATTCTGATATAAACTTTCATTTTGAAGTACCAAGCTCACCGACTAGAAGCTACCTGTAATAAATGTCATGCACCTGAGAGAGCTCCTGCAGCACAAACTTGTTCACAAACAAGAAACTGCCCAACTTTCCAGTAAACCAACAGACCTTCTGGTTCCCATGCCATTCAAGGCAGTCAGGAAGCTCAGCATTCTTCTGCTAGAATGCAAGCAAGTTTTCTTACTATGATGCTTCAAACTGTGGCATGAAAGGGATGGTGTTTTACTTGATTACACCTGCTGACTGTCCAACAGTTGTCATTCAGTGAGAATTAAAGATTAACCTTATTCTACTGACAGCCTGACTTCAGACACAAGTTCTGCATAACCTAGTCTCACCTCCTCTCTGCAAGAAGTCATAGTTATGGTATATAAAGTGTCCAGGAGCTAGTTTCTCCCAGCATTTGCTGCTTGATACCTGGTGAAGTTTCTTTCTGCACAGAGGACCTAAGCGTTTAACTGGAATTTATGTGGTGGATTGACCTTGTGCTGGCATCTCTGCACAGTGGGAAATTTCACCCTAAGAGAGCAGGGTATTGGAAAGGTGAAATGAATGAGAATGAAGGCAATGACTGAAGTCTCTCAGATTTGCATAGCTAAGTAATTTTTTTTCCCCCTGCAGCTTGTGGCAACCAACAGGCAGATCTTATATTCTTGATTGATGGGTCATTAAGGATATCTGCACATAACTTTTCTGCCATGAAAACATTCATGAAGGAAATCGTGGACAGTTTTATTATTGCTCAGGACAAAGTCCAAGTTGGCGTGGTCCAGTACAGCAAAGATCCCCAGAAGGAAATATATCTCAATGAATTCCACTCTGACACAACCCTAAAGGAACGGATTGATAGCATTGTCCAGTTAAAGACCTCCACCTTCACTGGCAAAGGTCTGAGGTTTGTCAAGAGCTTTTTCGAGACTCCCAGGGGTGGCCGGAAAAAACAAGGAGTTTTGCAGAGCCTAGTAGTGATTACTGATGGACAGTCTAACGATGTGGTGGATGAGGCAGCTATTGCTCTGAGGAATGATGGGATACACATCTTTGCAATTGGCATAGGGATTCCAAACTCATTTGAGCTTCTTCGAATTGCCGGTGATGCACGCAGGGTGTATGTGCTGGAGAATTTTGAAGTGCTGAAAACCATAGAGAGGAAGATTGTCACTGAAATCTGTGAATTAGAAGATCGTCCTAGCCAGGGTAAGTAACAGAAATCTTTTATTGAGTATATCTATCGACAGATTCTCTGTGTCCCACACTTTTGTGATTAGTCAAAGGAAAGAAATCACATTTCTGTAGATCATAGATAACTTAGCATGTTTTGGAGTGACATAGAGCAGCCAAAGCATGCTACTAAATCTGGCCCTGGAAGTTCAGCAGGATGTAAGCAGTGGGTGCAGACTAACTTGGATACGTCTACACTACCCGCCAGATAGGTGAACAGTGATGGATCTATCGGAGACTGATTTATCGTGTCTCGTCTAGATGCGATAAATGGATCCTCGAACGCTTTCCTCATTGACACTGGAACTCCACCACTGCAAGAGGTGGAAGCAGAGTCAACAGGGGAGCAGCGGCCATCGATCCTGCACTGCAAGGACCCGAAGTAAGTCAGTCTAAGATACGTCAACTTCAGCTACGCTATTCTTGTAGTTGAAGTTGCGTATCTTAGATCGATTTCCTCCCATCCCTCCCAGTGTAGACCAGGTCCTCCTAAGAAACATAAAGCTTCTATTTTCATGCAAGAGTTGGTAGCAGAGCTGGGTGAAAGTTGGATATTCTGTTTCATGGGAAATTCTTTAAAAAAAAAATCATTCCATTTTGGAATGAAAATAACAGTTTTAGAAACTTCCTGTGGAAGGGAAAATCTGAAACAAAAATTCTTTAGGAGTGATTGAAACATTTCATTTAGAAAACTTTTGAAATGAAGTACAGCCCATGCTCTCACACTCCCAGCTCAGCCATGGCTTTCAGGGCTTCTAGACTCCCAGCACCCTGTCAGGCCTAGAAGACTGACACAGAATCAGGCGCCTTGCTCTGAGCACCACAGCTGATTTGGGAGACTTGCAGCTTGGAAGCTGGGTTGGTGGAGGAGGACCAGTGCACCCACAACTAAGCAGACAGTGGCTAAAGCCTTGCGTGGTATGGGGTGAACAAGGACGATACCTAGATGCTTAACAGATCAGTGCTGAAATAAAAACTGCCCCCACCAAAGTCCAATATTACTGCTGTGAAAATGGAGCATGGTCACATCAGGGAGATGATGTCTAATGCAGCAGCACCTCCTAGTGCTCCTTCACCAGAGAACAGTGAGTTTCACCAGCAGAGAGCCACACAGTAAATACATTATAAAAATGCAAACTCTCTTAGAGGAGAGAGAGAGAAGAAAATATTTGATCTCACTGTTTTGTAACAATAAAAAAACAACCCAAAAACGCCAACCAAACAACCACTCAAAAACAATTCCAGAGATATTTGTCATATAGCCGCTGCCTGTTTCCATTTGATAAACTAATTTTATCTTGACCTCTGTCATCTTCTATTTTCCCTGATTTTTTTCCCTTTTAACCTTTTTTGCTGACATAAATCTAAATTTTTCCCCACACTCTGACTGACCAAAACCTTGCATTTCCATTTGTTTGCAATAATTTTTTGTATACAAACATACAGAGAGCACTCATACTACAGTGATAGGGGGTCAAGATAGAAATCTGGATGCATGGACAGATAGATTTTAAAAAAAATTTCACAAATTAAGCATTTTTACATGCAAATGAATACCTCTACATGTGTTACAGATTCACATATGCATTTTACAGCACAATATGGATAATGATTTTTAAAAATGTACATAATGCAGTGATAAATTAACTCTTGATATAGTTATTTCAGTTATACCAGGTATAGTTAGTTCAGTTACACAAGGGATGAATCTGGCCCACAGTTACAGCTATAAAATGTGTGTGTGTGTTATGTAAGTGTATGTGAGATATAGACACACATGTATGAAATTATTCTACAGACACACTAATATCTATTTATATATTTAAGTGAACTGGGAAAAGGTGACACAGGTAGCAATGCTTGTAACGATTTTGGCTGTAATATTTCTGTACCTCTATTCCCCATATGTAAAATGGAAGTAATAGTATCACCTCCCACCTCAAGGGTATTGTAAAGATAATTTAATTAATGTTTGTAAAGCACTAAGATACTATGAGAAGTGCATTATGAGGAAATTAATAATGCTGCATGAGGTGCAGAGTTTGGATGGAGTGGAGTAAATAAGGCCTGGGGGGGCACAATTAAATGATGAGGATAAAAAGAAATATTCAATAACTTCCAATCTAGTGAGCACCATCCTTTGTGTGTACTGAATGAGGAACGGATCCTGTGGAAAAAATAATATGTGATCATGTAGTTATCATGCATATGCACAAGAGGGCTGAATTAAGGTTGCACAGGCAACATTTGTTTTGGCATTTCCAAATTTTGAGTGCTTCACTTGCCCTCGAGTGAACCTTATTTGTCGGTTTCTTCTGATGTAACATATACTATATCTGAATGTGTGTTTGTGTCTTTTTCTTATTTTCTCATATCTATTTAAATACACTTGAGAAAATAAAATAAGAAAAGAAAATGGATGTATTCTCTGTCTGAGTTAACCATAAATATATGTAAACAAAACAATGCAACATATTACTTATGTTCTCAATTATTGGTACAGCAAATAGAGGAAAGGCATAGATTACCAGATTTCCTTTCTCGATACTATGGTTCTATTTGTCTGTACTGTTCTAACAGCAGAATAGTGTTAAGAGGAGCTGAGCACCATGGATGCAGCTTTGTCTATACACAGCAGTTACGTTGCTTTAACTATTCTGGTATTGTTTACAGTGGTATAACCCTCCTGGTGTGGATGCAGTTATACTGCTGGCCTTGTCTACAATAGAAAGAGTTTGCTGATTTAGCTATACTGGCATAGCTGTACCCATAAACCCTCCTAATATAGTTTCAGCTCACACTGAGGAAAAACTTATTTTGCCATATAATTTATACCATTTCCTAGAATGAAATAAGTTATTCTAGCAAAAGGCCTTTTTTGCCAGTATAACTGTGTCTATAGATGGACACAGCTATGTGGGTATAAGTTTTAAATGTAGACCAGGCCATATAAAGGTGCTTATTCTGGTATAGCCTATTCTCATGTGAGAAGGGGGATAAGGAGGATAAGCTATAGCTGTTTAAGGCATCTTTATAATGGTATAGTTGTGCCCACATTATGAGTTTGACTGGCATAGCTAGTTGGGTAAAAAAATCCAACCCCTGACCCTCATCATTATGCTGGTAAAAAACTGTGTGTAGGCCAGGCCTTAGGAACCTCATCAGGAAGGAAGGAGTAGCTAAAATACTCCACTGTGCTTCACATTGTCACTTACTGGTAGTGGGCACTTTGGGAGCTGCTTTTCACTCTAGTCATGAAAATTCAGTCTTCATGTCTTCATTGTATGAACTCAGTCAAGACACTTTACCTCTCCGTACTGTTTCCCTACCAGTAAAATATTTGTCACATGAGTCTGGTGAAGATTAACTGATGTCTGTAACATGCCTTGCCATCCTTGGACCCAAGTACAAAGATGCCCTCAGATACTTGTGCTCAGTTTCCACGGACTTCCCATTGAAATCAACAAGAGCTGCTGAGCATGGTGTAAATTGTAATTGAAATAAATTGGGCTATGCTAGTTTACACCAACTGAGGATCTGCCCCCTGAATTATTTTCAAGTAGTGTGGTCCAAGTGCAGGTCAGGCCTCAGAAAAAAGCTCCTGATGAAAACAAGCATCCTGTGTGCTAGGAAGGACCATATACTAGAACCAGACAAGTGATCTGTTCATGGAAACCTTTAATCAGAAACATTTTATGGAAGTATTAAATCACAGTTCTATGGCCTTGTGCTGATCTCTGGCACACAGGTGTACTGTAAATCTAGCATCATTCATTGATATTGTGACTATAATTTCAGAATCTGAGTTAGTGTGTGTGTATTTAGCTGTTTTGGAGAAAGTTGTTTTTTCATTGCCAGAAGAACACATGCGGTAGTAAATAATGTCACATAGAAAATAGATTTACAGGCTTGAGTGCTGGTGCTATTTCCTAGCTTTTAAAGCTCTGTGGTTCAGCATTCATAGCCAAAAGATTTTAGTTCAGCTTAGTAACAAATAGTTTCCTCCAGAGGGCATTTTGTACTGCAAAAGGAAGTACTGAACTTTAACGGTTTAAAGGATTATAGCCAAGTGGAGTGAAATCACCAGAAGCCTGCAATCTATTTTGTTAACTATAGGATATGTGCATCCCAGAATTATTAGAGTGAGGAAGTTAGTATCAATTGGCAATCAATAAAATTATTATTAACCCTTAAAAGGATGAGATAACAGTTTGTTGGAGCATCTACCCCAGTATAATTGATTTACTTTTTTAAGTGACAAGTGACACAACACAAACTCATCTTTCTAGTGCCTGGCTTTCTGTGTCTGTGGTGAGTAAAGAATAGCTGAATGCCTCAATTCAAACATTCTTAATGTCTATTCTATTCTCTGTACGCTGACATCCCCAACTACCTCGTTATCCCATCTCCACAGTTTCTCACACAAATGAGTGAAAGCATAGGAGAAAAGGGAACATGAAGGAGCAGAGAAAGGATTAAATGGAACAATTATAGTTAATGACTTTAGCCCATCAGGATGCATTCATAGCAAACTAGGCAACCATATTGTCCTCTAAAAATATTTCAGAGAGTCAAAAGTGCAGAGGAAACAAAAGAAATAGGGTGTTTTGTTTTAAAGATATAATTGCATCAGTGCACTACAATGGAAAGTTAACTACAGGTGGATAGTGTGGTCAGGAGAGACTGAACAAACTTCAGTATAGAGATCAAGGGATCAACAAGGTACAAAGAACAAGTCAGGTGGTTTAGCTGAGTCAGCATGGCTGGGAAACAGTAGTCAAATCACAAGATATTGGCCATTTTTTATCACACTTTGTAGGAACTCTTCCATAACGAGTATATGCCATACTTTACAGTACTAATCACTCACCATGGAGATGTATTTCCCATGTCCTCCCTTCCTTCTTCCTCTCCCACATTGTGAGTGTTTCTCTCACTTACGGTTTGATGTCTAACATATAATTCAATTCTGTGAATAATTACTGCCAACCACATTACATTGGAGCCAATTGCGCTACTCACAGCAGGAAGCCCAACACTCAGTGGTAAGTGTTTGCAGGATCAGGCCCTGAAATTCAAATCTTTTGGGAACTGAGAAAATCTCAATCATTTATTCTGTTAAGTGCCCCTCATGTTTAGGGTACTAAATACATAATATTGATAATCAATTCATTTTTTTTAGCCATGCTTTTGGTGATGCAAAAGTTACATCCAGTTAGAGGGGTGTGTGTGTGTGTGTGTGTGTGTGTGTGTGTGTGAGAGAGAGAGAGAGAGAGAGAGAGAGAGACAGACTATGTGCAGTAATATAAGCCAGTTCCTCAGCTGGGGTAAATTGACATAGCCCCATGCAAGTCAATGGAGTGACACCAATTTACACCAGTTGAAGATCTGGCTCTCTAATTCTTCTCATTTTAAATTGAGCATGTTTTTGTCACTGGTGCAGATAGAAAACAAGATCATAAAATAGTGCTTGGATTTGATGACTGATTTTCTTCCCTGCTCCCCTCTCAGACTGCAACATAGATGTTTCTGTAGGAATTGATATTTCAAGGCGCATGAAGTCTATATCTGCACTGAACGAGAAGCAGAAACTGCAGAAGTACCTGCCCAAACTTCTGCCCCGGATGGAGTCCTTGACTAAATTCAGCTGTACTGTTGAGTCTCAAATCAACATCAGGTTCAAGTACCAAGTGTTTGCACAGAATGGCCAGGCATTGTTTGACTCTGATTTTGAAGCCTATGATGAAGAGATCCTCCAGAAATTCTTAGTTGTACAGACCATTGTAGACACCTATCTGAATGCAGCGTTTCTACAGTCGTTTTGGGAGAAGTCCCTCAGCCTGGCCTCTGCTAAAGTGAAGGTAAATAAAACAGAATAAATTATATTGTTTCAAAGTATATTAACACTGGTGCTGGAGAACATTGCATGGGAAATAAAGACTTCATTAATGTTCTTCTAGATAAATCCTTGGATTCATTTTGGCAGCATTCATGACCCCTTACTGCAAACAATTGTGTAAGTGAATTTTTGCTCATGGAATTCAAATACTTAGGCAAATCCATATGCTCACAAGTATTTACATGGGAAGTTTTCACATGTCCATCTTGGAAGCAGTTAGTAGGTTAAGGAGCAGAACAGTACTCTGTAATAGATGGCTAATCACACAACCTGAGTAGTAATGACTCAAAGCAAACATCATCGCAAATGTTTCATGGCAGAAACATATTCACAGAAACCACTCATTAAATAATTTCAAATAACAAATGAAGTGAAGTCGAGGTCTGTCTGTGTATAATTTACAAACAGAGAAAAGCGGCTATATTTGTAGACTAACATGTCCACTGCAAATAGTTCATCCAGGTTGAAATGAGACCTAGAGAAAGCAAAGATCTAAAGGGCTGATCCAATCCCTACTGAAGTCAAAGGGAAACTTTCCATTCACTTGAATAGAAATTAGACACCTCCTAGGATTTCAGATTCAGTGCCTGTTATGTTTTTTTCTGATTAAGAAACTAGTTCTGGAAAGAATTTTTACACACCTAAGGCACTAATTCAGAAAAACATCCGTATTCAGGAAAGGCACGTTAGCCCCTCTAAGATATAAAATGTATCTTCCAAAGAGAGCTTATTTTAATTCTTACAAGGTATTGCTAGTTTAGAATGGTCTTAATTGAATTTAGAGTGCTCACTGAAAAGTGTATTCTCACTTGCATTCTGAGGAGCAGACACAAGTCTCCATGCTGGCAGGTAAGAATATAAACTCCATATTCAGCATTTGTAGAATTCTTTCTTCTTAGCATAGGTGCATAGAGTGGTGCATATCTAATATTTTGGGTTTTTTTCCTTTTTCTGTTAAAATCTGTAAAGTGCAGGTCTTCTCTGAATGGTGATTATAAAATGGCATCATGAGGGCCCACTTGTAATGCATCTCAATGATTTCTGAACAAATTTCCTCAGTTTACATATAAGAATGTTATTTTTCTAACTGCCAACTCTGCTAGTGCAATGTGGAATCTGAGAGTTGAGCTGAGTTCTTCCCTCCTCATGCATCATCACCAGTAACAAAGATTCTGCAGATCTAAAGCTGCTCTTAGCTACATCTGTACAACTCCACTGCCATCACCATTCTAGGAGTTGGAAGGTAGCTCAAACCTCATATCCATTTAATTCTTGGCCACGCTGCTGAGACAGCCAAAAGGGCACCCGTTATTACCCTTTGTTCTGTCACTGGTGTGTGTGATGTAAACATCTGACTATTTACTTAGAACAGGACTGAGATCATGAATTCATTTTTTCATAGGTCACTGAACAGCAACAAATTTTTTGCTCATCAGTTGGATGAGACACAAAGATTCTGGTTCTTTGTGGTTTGCCGTTCATCTGTTGTTTATTGTTGTGTTTGAGTATGGAATTCTGAACCCAGTCTTGAAGTCATTAACTGAGCAAGACCCAGATTTATTCCAGTCAAAAACTGATCCCACCATGCTTAAAGTGGGAACAGAAAGGTACTTTCCAACGCTTTGTGATAGATTATTTGCACAGCAGGGGCTCAATTTGCCACTGCATCTGAGCTCCACTAGGGCAGATAGGGGGCCTGATCTAACTTATACCACTGGAGATTTTATACCACTGGAGGATGGGGTAGTGAAGCTTTGCTTCACCATACCCCCTGTCTTGGTGTCAACCTGCTCCCTCTCTCCTCTTACCCTGGGGATGTGGAGTGGCTGGCACAGGAGCCGACTCAGCCGCATATGCCTGCCTTATACCAGTGGAGAGCTCCCGTGTGCTAGGGGACTTCTCTGCTGCCCACCTATGGCTGAATAAAGCATCAAGTAGGCAGAATGGACCAGGGAACCCAGCCCAGCATTGTTATGTTGTTAGTCTGACAAATCCAGTCCTGGACTGCCATCACCCAAAGGTAAAACACTGCTTGCTCTAAATACTCTGTTACACCAGGGTCAATCTGGAGAACTCCACTGACTTCAGTGAAAGTCCTTCAAATTGTAAACAAGAATAGAATTGGCCCCTTGCCCAGCACACCTGGGCACTTAACTGAATTGGTTGCAATAATAGAAGTTGCAGTCTACAAGGTAAATCTTTCCAAATGGAGCCACTGTCAAACCAGAGATATTTTGGGGCTTAATTACCATGATTCTGTCCTTTTTAAGCTACATTGTCACCAATTTTCAATACTAAATTGTAATTTTTAAATTAACCTGGAATATAAACTCATCAAAGATTGCACAGCACTTTGAGAACTACCCAGGGAAAACAGTGGGTGGTATTATTATGGTTATTGTTTTTGCATATTTTCTGCCAACCACCTTGGTAATTCAGTGTTTTGTTCATAGGTTCTCTTAGTGTTTACAGATGGACTGGATGATACTGTAGAAATGCTCAGAACAACGGCAGACTCCCTTCGCATTAAAGGTATGGCCTGTTATGACGGTCCAGCATTGCATTGCACCACAAGATAAATCTCCAATGCAAAAAGAGCCTCACAAGCATTGAGTCTCAGAGCCTGGGTCAACTGACTCAAGCTCACATAATGGGGCCAAAAATAGCAGTGTAGATGTTCTGCTTAGGCTCTTAGACCCACACCTTTTGCTGGGTTTCAGAGGCTGAGCTCCAGCCTGAAAGGAAATGTTTACACTGCTATTTTTAGCTCTGCAAGCTTGAGTAAGCCAACCTGGGCTCTGAGATTTGCTGCCGTGGTTTTTTTGGTTTATTTTGCAATGTAGACAGACCCAAAGAGTGCTACATTCCTCTCCCACTGCAGACCTTCCACATACTCATGCTGATCTGCCTGAGAATTCTTGGTGAGCACCCTCCCTTCTCTGGGTGAACCAGGGCACTCAATTCCCTGAATGATTTGTAGACTTTACCTCTCCCAGTATGATCAGGAGGATTTCTGCCACCAGTTCCATTTTCACTCTAGGATAATAATTGTTAGAGAGCTTATTCCTTCACTCTCCCACTTCCCTTGTCCTTCTCGCATGACCAGAGCAACAATGCCTGAAATCCGAAGGTGCAAACAATTTGATCTTTATTGGGGTGAATGTCCAGCAAGCTTAAATCCAAGTTCCTTTTTCCTTATTTTTGAATCCCAATTTACTTCCTGTTTGTCCCTAATTTATATAGTAATATTCACAGCTGTACCTTAACCAATCATTCTACTGAAATGTACCTAACCAATCCTAACATATTGTAACATGATTAGCTAACCAATTATATCCCACCACCTTAATTAGTTTACACCCAGCAAAATGAATTATACAGCAGACAGAAACCATCACAGAACGAGACAGACACAGTGCAAATAAACAGCAAAGTGGGAACTATAATGACAAAGCAATACAGAAGTGAAGATTTTACAACTACAGCTATTAAGACGTAAGGATTCCCCAGGTGCATCTATTGATAAATCAGTTCTTACCAGACAGAAAACTATCAAACTAAATTTCCTTTGACATCTTCTAAGCTCTTCCCTTTCTCTGGAGGTGATAGATCAGATCACCTTCCTAACAGCCCCAGATTGCCTTATGTGACAATTGTGGTTAGCACTACTAATTGTTCTATCCAGGGCCAGGGAATTTTCATCCTTTTCTCCTTTTTGAATTAATCTGTAATACACACATAAAATTTACATGTCCCCTTTCCCAATCCCGTTTGTACCTTTTTTTTTTTTTTTGCGTGCAGTGAACCCACTCCCGTCCTCCATTCTCTGTACCCAATAATAGCAGACTGGGCCCCAGTTGGTCAAGGACAAAATAGGGGCCCTTCCATTTAGGAGCTGGAAATGGATGGTGTTGACCTAGAATCTTGTACATCCATGTCCCACCATGGGTAGATCATGCTCCGCAGGCAGGTCATACCATGGTTTGACTCTTGCTGCTCCTTGCTGGTCTCGCCAGGCCACCGCCTGCTGTACCTGTTTTACATGGTTGATTATAGTTAAAATCCTTTCTTGTGTTAAGCAGGGCAGCCCGAGGGTGGGGCAAGTGGGGCAATTTGCCCCGGGCCCTATAGGGGCCCCCATGAGAGTTTTTTGGAGCCCCTGGAGCGGGGTCCTTCACTCACTCCAGGGCCCTGGAAAACTCTCGTGGGGCCTGGGCCTCTGGAGCTTCTTCCACTCTGGGTCTTTGGCGGCAAATTGGCAGTGGGGGGTCCTTCCGCTCCGGGACCCGCTGCCGAAGTGCCCCGAAGTCCCGTGGCGGGGGGTCCTTCCACCTCAGGACCCGCCGCTGAAGTGCCAGGTCTTCAGCAGCAATTCGGCAGCGGGGGCCCCCTGCCGCCGAAGACCCCAGGCCCTCTGAATCCTCTGGGCGGCCCTGGTGTTAAGCCGTGTGTAGTGACTTCTCCGGGTACTGGGTAAGTAGATCTTCCCACTGCTCCATGGGCCTTCCCATGAGAGCCTCATATGGAGAAAATCCTGTGCCCTTTAATTCTCAGGACCTTATTCTCATTAAGACAAAGGGCAGTAATTGTGACCAGTTTTTTCTTCCCATTTTCACTCCCTTTCTTAGCTCACTTTTAACGGTGCAGTTCACGCATTCCACCTGTCCCGCAGCCTGTGGGTGATAAGCAATATGGAACAATTGTGTGATTCCAGTGAGGGCTGATAGCTCCCCTAACAGATCTGACTGGAAAGCAGCACCTTGGTCTGAGTCAATCACCTTTGGGACCCCCAGCGAGTGAATACCTGATTTACAAGTATTCCAGCAGTTACCCGGGAAGTTTGATACTTTGTGGGGAAAGCTTCCACCCACTTGCTGAAAGCATCCACTACCACCAACATGAACCATTTTTTCCTGTGATCTGGTGGTAGGGGTCCTGTGTAGTCAATTTGTATTCTTTCCCAAGGCCTCCTTGGGACTTGTCTCATTAATTCTCCTCTTAGCACCTTGTGAGGTGGGTTGTGCCTGGCACAGTCCAAACAATGTTCCAGATATGATTTTAAATCATTTG
Organism: Gopherus flavomarginatus; assembly: GCF_025201925.1. NCBI lineage: Eukaryota > Metazoa > Chordata > Testudines > Testudinidae > Gopherus > Gopherus flavomarginatus. The sequence goes on from NC_066618.1 coordinate 80,575,237, forward strand.
TCATTCCTGACCACCAGCACAACCTTTTTAAAGTTCCCAGTGCCTCCTCAAACCTGGGGTGTCCCCCTGCCAAGGTCCCAGCTTAAGAAAGCCGTCCGGCTTCCCTGGGGGCACAGCATTACTGGTCCTCAGCTGTTAAGGCACACATAATTCCCTTCCATTAGTTCCACCTTTGGCACATGGCTGTCTCCAAGTTTTATGATGCCTGCCAGTCCTGGGTCAGATTCTTGCAATTCCTGAATTCGCCCTCCCCGATATGTATCCACCTCACTTCTTGTTATCACTGCTACAGGCACACTCTCTTCTGGCTCCCAGGGCCATGGGGGTGCCTCTGTTGCGGCCCGCTTGGCCTCTGTTCTCTTTGCTTAGGGGTCCTGTTTCCTTGTGTGCCTTAACTTTTACCACATAGATCCTTGTAAAATGGTGATTGAGCTCCTCCAGTCGCTTCCACCAGTTAGCATGCTTGATTGTGGAGCCATCTGTTGCCTTGAAATGATTATCGGCCCACCATCTCAAAATTAATGTGGCCCCACTAAATACATAATCTGAATCTACCACCACCCAACATTCTGGCTTAAATTTGGGATCCACTTCATTTAAAGCTATTAGCAAGGCTGCCAGTTCTGCCTTCTGAGTGACCTTGCTTCTAGTGAGAAACCAATGGTGCTGACTATCTCGTTTCCTCTGATTCCCACAACAGCTAAGCCTGCAATTTTCCATCTCCCCTGATACATACAACTTCCATCCAAAAACCATACAAGTGTCCCCTCCTTTACCTGATTGGGGTTAGCCACCCAAAACACCTGATGTTAGGTTTTACCAGGGCTGGCTTTACATTGGTGTGGGGTGACAGCCAGATGTAATCCAGCTACCCAGACTATAGGTTCCTTTAACACTTCTGCTTTAATGTTTTCTGCCTGTAGAACCAGCAACCATTTGGCAATCCGCTGGCCACTCACTTGTCCCTGTAAGATAGTATGCATATTTAACAGCCGCAGGAGGTCTTGATGAGATCAGACTATTACTTTCTGCATTCCTGTGAGGTATTTGAATTTCCCTATCCCCCAGTAGGTGCACAACAGCACCTTTTCACATCATCCATACTTCACTTCCACAGCACTCAAAAGTCGAGAGGCAAAGGCCACAGGTCGGTCCTTTGCTCCATACTCCTGTGTTAATGCACAACCAATGGTAGTGTCAGATACCAAAGGGTAAATTATAAGAGTTTCTCCGCATCTGGGGAGGCCATCACTGGAGCACTGGCCAGGTTTTCCTTTAATACTCTTGCTGCCTCAGTACACTCCTTTGACCATTCCCAAGTTGAGGCTCGGGTTAGGTCAAATAGAGGCTGGGCTATTTCTGCATAATTGGCCACAAAATCCCTGCAAAATCCAGTTAGACTCAGAAACTTTGCAATCTTTTAACATCAGTAGGCAGTGGCAGGGACTGGATCAGTTGCACCCATCCCTTATCAATTTCCCTTCCCATCTGGGACACTTCCACTCCTAAGTAGGTCACTCTTGTCTGTCCCATCTGAACCTTTTCCCCTTTGATCTTCAACCCTGCTCTTGCCAAAGCTTGCAGGACCTGCTCTGTTAGTTCCCTATCTTCCTCCTCTGTCTGTGGCCTGGTCTACACTACGCGTTTATACCAATTTTAGCAGAGTTAAACAGATTTAACGCTGCACCCGTCCACGCAACAAGGCCCTTTATAGTGATATAAAGGGCTCTTAAAACCGGTTTCTGTACTTCTCCCCGATGAGAGGAGTAGTGCTGAGATTGGTATTACCATATCAGATTAGGGTTAGTGTGGCCACAAATCGATGGTATTGGCCTCCGGGCAGTATCCCACAGTGCACCACTGTGACCGCTCTGGACAGCAATCTGAACTTGGATGCAGTGGCCAGGTAGACAGGAAAAGCCCCAGGGAATGAGTCAATCACGGGTGGGGGGTTCATCAAGGGGAAACGAACACAACAGTCACACCGTACCCTGGCCCGTGATGAAACTCGTTTTCAAAGCTTTTCTGATGCACACCGCTTCGTGGTGTGCTCTTCTAATCGCCCTGGTGTCTGGCTGTGCGTAATCAGCGGCCAGGTGATTTGCCTCAGCCTCCCACCCCGCCATAAAGATCTCCCCCTTACTCTCACAGAGACTGTGGAGCACACAGCAAGCAGCAATAACAATGGGGACATTGGTTTGGCTGAGGTCTGAGTGAGTCAGTAATGTGCACCAGCGCGCCTTTAAAAGGCCAAATGCACATTCTACCACCATTCTGCACTTGCTCAGCCTGTAGTTGAACAGCTCCTGACTATTGTCCAGGCTGCCTGTGTATGGCTTCATGAGCCATGGCATCAAGGGGTAGGCTGGGTCACCCAGGATAACTACAGGCATTTCAACATCCCCAACTGTTATTTTCTGGTCTGGGAAGTAATTTCCTTGCTGCAGCCGTTTAAACAGAGTAGTGTTCCTGAAGATGCGAGTGTCATGAACCCTTCTTGCCCATCCCACGTGGATGTTAGTGAAACGTCCCTTGAGATTCCTTGCAGCACTATTGAAAAGTACCCCTTGTGGTTTACGTACTGGGTGCCCTGGTGCTCTGGTGCCAAGTTAGGGATATGGGTTCCATCTATCGCCCCTCCACAGTTGCAGCAAAGCCATCCACTGTGACCTGCACGTTTCCCAGAGTCACAACCTTTCATAGCAGCAGCTTAATGATTGCTTTGGCTACTTGCATCACAGCAGTCTCCACAGTAGATTTTCCCACTCCAAATTGATTCCCGACTGACCAGTAGCTGTCTGGCATTGCAAGCTTCCAGAGGGCTATTGCCACTCGCTTTTCAACTGTGAGGGCTGCTCTCATCTTGGTATTCTGGTGTTTCAAGGCAGGGGAAAGCAAGTCACAAAGTTCCATGGAAGTGCCCTTATGCATGCGAAAGTTTTGCAGCCACTGTGAATCATCCCAAACCTGCAAAACTATGCGGTCCCACCAGTCTGTGCTTGTTTCCCAGGCTCAAAATCGGCGTTCAATGGCTAGAACCTGCCCCATTACCAGCAGGATCTCCAAAGCGCAGGGGCCCGTGGTTTGAGAGAATTCTGTGTCCATGTCCTCATCACTCTTGTCACCGCTCTGCTGTAGCCGCCTCCTCCTCACCTGGCTTTGCAGGTCCTAGTTCAGCATAGACTGCACGAGAATGCGCGAGATGTTTACAACGTCCACGATTGTGGTCTTGATCTGAGCAGGGTCCATGCTTTCTGTGCTATGGCGTTTGCACAGTTCACCCAGGAAAAAAGGCACGAAACGGTTGTCTGCTGCTTTCACGGAGGGAGGGGTGAGGCTGTACCCAGAACCACTGGGTACAGCCAGTGGTTTTTGCCCCATCAGGCACTGGGATCTAAATCCAGAATTCCAAGGGGCAGAGGAGACTGCAGGAACTATGGGATAGGTACGGAATAGCTACCCACAGTGCAATGCTCCAGAAATCAACACTAGCCTCGGTACATGGACGCACACCGCCGAATTAATGTACTTAGTGTGGCTGCGTGCACTTGATTTTATACAATCTGTTTTACAAAACTGGTTTATGTAAAATCGGAATAATCCCGTAGTGTAGACATACCCTTTGACATTAGCAACAGGTCATCTACATACTGTATGCACCTTGCTGAATCCACCCCCTCCAGAGCCTGTCTCATGTACCTGTGAAAAATTGCAGGGGAGTCCCAATATCCCTGGGGTAGGACTGTCCAGCAGAATTGTCTGCCCTCCCATGTGAATGCAGTTTTATACTGACACAAGGTAGCTAGTGGCAGAGACCAAAACCCATTTGCTATGTCCAAAACAGTGAAAATTTGGAATTGGGGTCCAATACAGGCTAGCATTTCAGGATACGCTACCACTACTGAGGCTGGTGAATTGGTCAGAGCATTTAGCGCCCTGTAATCCACAGTGAGGCACCAGGTACCGTTTGGCTTTCTTACTGGCCGCACAGCAGCATTACAAGGGGATGCAACTGCTCTAATCAATCCCCTCTGTTCCAATTCCCCAATAGTTGCCCCCACCTCTGCCAATGCCTCTCGAGGAATCCGATATTGATTCAGTGGGGGAGGGTCCCCTCCTTCTAGCAGTACCTCCATGCTGCCCCTACCACAATCCAGGTTATCTGTGGCCCACATAGAAATGTGTTCCCACCCAGCCAGGGGTGGTGGGAGGTCATGTGCTGCTTTAATGGTCATAGTGGCTATCCTCATAGGAATGATATAGCACTGACCATCTTGCATCTGCCCCAGTAAACACCCAATTGGCTAAATCCAGTACAAGTCCCAGCTTGTGTAAATCTCCTGCCCCCAACAGATTAAGCATATCATTACAACCCCACATAATCTCCCCTTCCCCCTAGATTCCTTTGATCTGTCCCCACCTCAGGGTTAACTGTGTCTCCCCAACTGTTGCCCTACAATTGTCACAGTTCCTTCTGAGGGCCTCAAATTTTGAAACAAAAAGTCATTCTGAACAGGA